>NC_056728.1:803638175-803955675 GCF_019279795.1 Protopterus annectens | reverse complement strand
AAAAATTCCAGCTCTTTTCAGAAGTCCAAGATTAGGACAAATTATATGTGTATACTTAGAAATAGGGAGAAATGCATTTTTTTTCTGTCAGCATTAACACTGGGACCACATAAAATGTGTCACCACTGGTACATTATTTAGCAGTAAAAGGTGACGTGAATGTGGTATATGGAAGATTTACCCATGGTTGTTGTGGCTTCAGCTGGTGTAGCTTAATCACAAGGGAGAAGCCAGAGTGATTAAACAAAGCCAACTGTGGGTAAATCTTCAATATTCCATGCCACAGACTTGGTTATTACTATTATACGATGACATTATTTAAGAAAAAATTATTTACTTTTCTTAAATAATGTCTTTGTATAACGACACTGTGGTGGTCTTCCTCTTTGTTTCCCAATTCTGTTGCTATGTTAATGTACTGGGCATGAGTGTGGGACTTCTGTTCCAGTGTTTGCACAGCACATCAGTGTTTTGGAATGCAATCAGCAGAGATAGGAAAATCTTTGTTACTTATTTTTTTAAAGAAATTTAGAGGATAGTTCACTGAGATAATCTCTCCATCAGTAACTGTACCTCAGCTAAGGAAAACCAGTTGCATTTTTTATCTTAATAATGAAAATGATTCCAGAGTCATCTCCCTGACACTCCAGATATGAGGCTTTTAATGAACTGAAACTGCATCTTCAGCACTTCCAAATCCACTTCATTTGACATAAGTGCTTACAGTTAATTCTTAAAGTTTCCTGGTTTTATTATTAAGCATTTTTGTATATTGCCACAGTGTGTTTATTTCACAAAATGATGGGCCCATATACCTCATATGGCAGCTAACAAAAGAAACAAAAGTCTGGCTGCTCAATGAGACTTTAGCACTCAGACTTTTATCGTTGGTATATTCTCAATCTACTACAGGCACGCTGGTTGGGGTGACCAGTCAGCGTGCTTCTTTCTGAATGTTTGTATAAGATGTATTTTATGGCATTTTGTATTGCATATTTCCTTACAACAAATATGAGCCTTTTGTTTTACAAATAGTGTCATTTAAAGTGGTGTTCTGCATTTGAAATTATTCTGTTTCATTTTTTATTTTGGCATTTTGAGAATATTTTAAAGTCTTCTGTTTCATCTGGGTTTAAATGTCCGTGATTGCTATTTTCTTACATTGGTTTGTTCCGATTTATTACTCATTATACTATATAGATTAAAAAAATGCACTTCAGTAATGTACGAGTAAAATATTTCCATACCTTACTAGATGGACTAAACATTTGTCAGCAATTTCCCAGCTGGAACAAAAGATCTTAGCGGCCTGCCATATACAGAGAAAATAAAGTCTGACGATTTGTTAGAGGTGTAGCAGAAACATGTTTACAGTTGAAAAAGAGAAAAAAATATACAATATAAAGGAATCTGAGATATCATTTCATATTTCTAAGCAGCAGACGGGATCATTGATTAATACTGTAACGCAATTTCGCTCTACATTGATTTATTGGAACACAAAGTTCACATTCTATGATATTATTATCCTCATGTTAATATGAATTCTCTTTTTCGTGTGACCTTGAACATTTATTATTTTAATTGTAATAAAGTAGTAATGAATAAGTAGACAAGGGATTGATCCATTTGAACATACAACACTGAATTATAAAAATAATTTGCCGTAGGTTTTATAGAAAATATAGATATTTAATTGCTATCATAACTAATTTTTAATTTCTGCTAATGAGGAGAATGAAAATGGAAGTTAGTCATGGATGCTGTTTTTGCACATATTTTTCATTCAGTGAAGAGCAAAGAGAGATGCTTCTCTGTTTACAACACAACTTTGTAACATGCAGCTAAAGTGGGGACAATAGTAAACAGACTTGTCCGACTAGCTGTTGCAAAAGCAAAGTGAAATACTCGGAAAAAGTGCAACTTATATCACAACATCCAGATAAAATATTTTTTTCGTTAAAGTAATGCAGCTATGTTTTGGAATTTGGTTCTTAACTCTACAAGCTAATTTAGAGATTAAAATGAGTTGGGGACTTGTTTCTCAAAATCTTTCTTGTACATGTGTCTAGACTTGAAATTTAGTTTATATTGTGTGTAATAATTGCTCATTTGTTCCTGCATGTATACCTTGGCAGTGTGATAACTGCATTGATTTATTCGGTATTCCAAAAGTATTTAATAAAACTATCTACATTTTGAGAAAATGTACCCAGAATATAGCAAGAATTAATGTATCATTTTCCATTGCTGTTTTAATCCAAAGCGGTATTACACATACAGATCTTGCTGCTGACCATTAGAATAAACTGAGGGAGATGGAAATAATTTTCAGTTTTATTTCATGTTTAAGCTATTATACTTTTTTATATTTTCAATAAAAATTTCAGGTTAGATGGTTAGTCCTGGTTTTCCCAGGATGACTGGAAGCACAGCAGTGTGACTCACAGATTACAAAGGCATAAATCTTGGATAAGCAGGACCAGAAATATGCACATCTGAAGTTAAAACCATTCAAAGCTGGCCAGCCAAGTACTGCAAGATGAATGTAAAAACAGTGATTATTACAGTACAGTACAGTTAGTCCTAAGCAGAATTACATGAACTGTAAAATGCAGCAGCTTTAACATTTTAAATGGACTCGCCTTTAGCTTTTATTTACTGGTTTCCTGCCCCTTTGGAGCTAAAAAAAAAAAAAAACCTGCCTTGAAATGAGTTTACAGCAACTACTTAACTTGTGTGAATGCATTGTTATATTTTCAGGGTGCACATGTGCTGCATTTCAGAAAGCTACCTCCATGGACACATACCAACAGAGACAAGGGCACACCAACAAGTGCATAGTATACAATGGTATAATGCCTGCAATTGTAAAATGTCTTTCACACTATTACTTTCTCTAATGTGATTACAACCACCTTTCTAGACTGAACTATTGGCATGTCCCTTTATGGGAACTCCTTTCTAAAAATATGGTTCCGAGGCCAGGATTTGTCACTAATGTTTATGATAAGAAATGTATCAAAGCTCCAATCCCTTAGAAAAAGTGAGTTTGCACTTAAGTAAATGATTTATTAAACTGACCCTCAGGCCTGTAAGATGTACAGAATAAGTTGCATAAGTGTCGAGGGAAGATTTTTACATTATCAGCAGAACACAGAGTTGATATTAATGAACATAATTAGAGGTTTATTACAACATTCATCTCCAGCAAGTTTAAAATCAAGGTGGAGAGCACAGTGGGGCAGCGGTTTGCATTGTCACCTCACAGCTAGAGGTTCTCCAGTTCAGTTCTCAGCTGGGATTAGGTTCATAGGTTCATAGGTTCATACTAGGCTATCTGCCCTAGGGCATTTATAAGCCTAGCCAGAGTGTGTGTGGCTTTCACCACCCCTTAGGATGAGAATACTATACCCATTAGTTTGCTGTGCCTCTGTCCAGCAGTGATACAGAGATGATTCCCGGGGTAAACCTACGATCTCCCATCCACTCGTCAAGATTTCTCTTGAACAGAGTCAGTGAGGGACTCTGCCTCACATGGACTGGGATTCTGTTCCATAGTGTAGGGAGTCTCTGGGTGATGAATCTGTCCCTCCAGCACGTCCTATTTATATCCGTGTTGAGGTTTAAGTCTCTTGCTCTCGTGGCTCTAGTGGATTTGGATTTTTTTGAGGTGGAGCATGTCCATTAATTCCGGGTTGGACATGGCCTTGTATGTCAGGCACAGATCACCTCTGAGCAGACGGTATGCGACTGAATAGAGCTGGAGTTTCTTCAGTCGGGCATCGTATGACATATGTTTGAGCCCTTTATCCTTTTGGTGAGGAACTTTTGGGGTCTTTCCAACTGCTGCAGGTGTCGGGTAAGGTACATTCATGGGGCGTTGTACTCAATCATTGGTCTGATAAGTGAAGAGTACAGGGTACAATGACCTCTCCTGATCTGGATGTGAATCCCTTCATGATCAGGTGGGCAATGTAGAAGGTCTTCCTAACCACTTTGGCAATGTGAGTGTCAAAAGAGGTTACTGTCAACTTGGTTCCCCAGGTCCCTTATAACTTCTTCCGTGTTTAATGGTTTACCACCTATGTGGTAATTAGGTTCTACCTTGTTTTTCCCAAAGGGTATGACTATACATTTTTGGCATTTAGCTTAAGGCCATGGCTCTGGCACCAGTTATCCATTTCTATGAGACCTTTCTGGAGGATGTCTGTGTCTGATGGAGTGTCAATTATGGTGCCCAGTTTGCAGTCATCTGCAAATTTTGTCAGCCACAATCCCCTATGTTTGCCTGCACTTCAGAAAAATGCCGAAAGAGGGGCCCAGGACTGAGCCCTGTGGGACACCGGTGACCGGCTTAGAGTCTGACATGGCACCAGCAACTCTAACCCTGTGTGTTCTATCCTTGAGCCAGTTTGCAACCCATCTTGTGACATATGGGTTTACATCTAAGCTGGTGAGCTTTTCTATGATGCCCGAGTGGGGTATTGTGTCGAATGCTTTTGCTAGGTCAAGGTAGGCTGTGTGAACTGCCTTACCCTCATCAATGGCCTTAGTGACTGTTTCAAAAGTCGACCAAGTTCAAGAGGCAGGATCTGCCCTTGACAAAGCCAAATTGGGTAGGATCCAGTGTCTGTAGGTCCCCAATGTCTTTATTTATGAGTTCCATTATGATCCTCTCCATAGCTTTGCAGACAAGGCTCGTCATGGGGCGGTAATTTCCAGGGTCCGTAGAAGCACCGCCTTTGTGGAGTGGGACCACAGTTGCCGACGCCATTCTTTGGGTATCCTGTAGTAAGGCTAAGATTAAACAGCAGCCTTATGTGTGGGTTTAGTTCCTCATTGAGTTCGTGTAGCACAGCCGGGGACACCGTCCGTCCCATTGATGCTGTGTTTTTGCTTTAGAGAGAGCAGCTCACCTGGGCATCTGAGATGTTTGGGAGGCTAGACTCTGGAGGGATAGATATTTCTCCTTTTGGGGAGGGAGGGAGAATTTGCACTGAACCTGTCTGCCAGTATGTTGGCAATGTCTGTGGGTTCAGTGATTTTTATCATTTTGGACTAATTCTGAGCATATCTGGGAGTTTCCACCCAGGTTTCTAACATAGCTAAAGAAGGCTTTATGATTGTCTTTTGTGTCATTAGCGATTTTCTCAAAGTTGGCCTTGGATGATTTTATGAGTGATCGTAGTTTTTTGCTAGTATTGATCAGAGATGCCTTCCCATTTAGGGATTTTGCTCTGTCATGTAGTAGCTTTCTCCTCTTGTTGTAGAGTTTGTTTATGGCTGGAGTCCACCAGACTGGGTGCCTGCCTTTGGTGGAAAAGGTCTTGATTTTATTAGGGATTGCTTGATCCATACATTCCTGGAGGTGCTCGTAGAAGGCATTTGTAAGGGTTTCAGCAGCGTGGGTTGTGGTTTCCACTGGCTCGGGGGGCCTTGAAGGATACCACTCCAGTCTTAAGAAGTGTGAAGTTTGCTTTTGAGAAGTTCTTCACTGTGGTCTTTTGCTGGGGGTGGGGCGGGATGTGGATCTCCAGTGAGATTAATTTATGGTCTGATCTCACCAATGAGGGATATACTTCGGTGTGGAGCATTTTGTCCCCATGTTTGTGATGATCAGGTCTAGTATATTTTCTCCTCTTGTGGGAATGGTGACTAGTTGTTCCATAGCATTTGAGTTTATGAACTCAAGGAACCTTTGGGCTAGGGTGTTGGGGCTTGAGTAATGTTCCCAGTCTATGTTTTGGTAGTTGAAGTCACCCAATATGATGGTGTTTGGAGAGACATTTATACTCTCCAGTGTCTTCAGGAAGGCTGTGTGGGTTTCCTGAGTTTGAGAAGGTGGTCTGTAGCATGTTACAAACTGTTAATTGCACCTGGATGGTCTCCGATGCTTCGTGCGTTGCCACTAACCTGGAGGTGTGGGTATCCTTTATGAATATGGATCCCCTCCTTTTGTAGTTCGGTCGATTTTGGGGCGGAGCATGATATGAGGTATAACCTGATAGTGCTGGGGTGCTCTCAGGAGCCTTGAACCAGGTTTCAGTCACAGCACAAACATCGATTTTCTCCATACTGAGGAGGGCTTTGCATCTTGAGGTTTAGACTTCTGGCATTGAGCAGTATTACCCTTAGTTTTCTCCATTTTGTTTTCTAGGGCGGTAGGTTTATCATTTGAGCCTTGCCTAAAAAGGCACTATGGGGGTGGCAAGAGCCTTTGCCAATATCCGGAAGCCCAGGGGTGACAGGTGCAAGCCGTCCCTTGCGAAGCAGTGTGGCTTGTCAAGCATGTCATCCCAGGCAGACAGACATTGCATCCCCTTAGAATGACACTAGTAATTAAGCCAATTATTAAAGCTGATCATTTTGTCTCTGTATTGTGGCATCATTCTTGATGAGGGTAGGATACTGCTCAGGGTCAGGGTCATACCGGCCTGGGCTACATAATCTGAGAGCTCCTCTATGTCTCTTTTCATGTAGTCCAGGGAGGTACGTCTCAGGTCGTTCACACCGGCATGGACAATGACTGAGATGCCTTCTGTGTGGCATCTGCATGTTCTCTTTGCATAAATGTGTGTTTCCTCTGGATGCTCCAGTTTCCTCCCATGTCACAAAGATGTGCATCTGAATCATTTCTCCCTGAGCCTCTACTGAAAATTGGTTTGTTCCAAGTCATACTTTCTCAGTAAACAAATGTTAAATAAATAAAAATTATGGATAAACATTTCTTTGCTGCAGACTTATCATTGATGACATGAAAGCCAGTATACAGAAACAGAAAACCATTATCCTGATATTTCACTGAGTATGCAAAGTGGGTAACCCAACTGCTATAAGTAGGTTGAACGCTCGACCATCATTTGTCCAAGGTTCAACCCACTGAGGATTGGAGCTCTTCCACAGGAAAGCACTGGTGATGAGTTGTGCCAGTAGTAATGCCCTTTTTGGAGGGAATTTCCCCCTTCTTTGAGTTAGAGTGACTATTGGAATTAGCATATATATATTCAGAGGGTGTGGAAGGCTTTGCCCCCCCCCCACATCAGGGGTACAGCAGGGCTTGCCCCCCCCTGCAAAAATGCTTTAAAAGGATTTTTTTTGCCCTTGTTTTGAGGCAGAATGCAGTTTAGAGATTCCAGTCCTCATTAAGTTAGTCTTCATCAACTAATTTTAACTTAAATTATAATGGTAAATTTGTTTCCTAATTATGTTGCCCAAAGAGTAGAGATTGTCCAATATTTAACAGACAGGCAATATGCAGGTGTTTCCCATATGTGACAGATGTATGTACATATGTGAGAGATGTACTTATGCATTGTCACTAGAGGCCAGACTCTCATTTACAGATACAAAATGCAACAAACAGGTTGCTAGTGACTCACACATGCCATTTACTGCACCCACTAAGGACCACCATCTTAGAACTACATATGCAGAGGTGCTCACATGTAACCTTCACAAACCTCAAAGGTTTCACAGGCACAGTCCTCAGAAAACCTGTATTCACAGAAACAAGACACATACAGCACATTATGTTACATCTCATTATGTCTCAATTAAGTCCATAAGGTGAAACATTTCACAACCCAACATTTTGGTCATAGGTGACTCCATTGTGAGACACACAGAAGACCCCCTCACAAGGCTGGATAAAGAGATGGTTACAGTTAGTTGCTTGTCAGAGACCATGATCCAGCAGGTCATGCAAGCGCTCAGGTCATTCACCCCTAAGTACTAGTATGACTGTATCATAGTCTATGTAGGAGCGAATGACCTGATACATACCTCCCTGGACTATATGAAGAGAGACATGATCAAACTATTACAATATGTGCCACAGGCAGGTATGAGCCTAACACTGAGCAGCATTTTACCTTCTCCAAGGATGATGCCATAATACAGACGGAAAATGATCGACATTAACAACTGGCTTAGCTACTGGTGTTATTGTGAAGGTGTCTAATATTTGCCAGCTTGGGAGGACACTGGCAACAGACCACTCTGCTTTGCCAGGGATGGTCTCCACCTATCTTATCTAGGCTTTCAGATATTGGCTGAAACATTATCCACCCCATTTCTGCCTTTTATAGCATTGCCAAAAGAGACAAACCTTTCAACATAACAAATGATACTCAAGACAAGCTAAATGCATTGCTACGCAGTGCTAGGATCTCAAAAGAAAACTGCATTGTGGGGAAGCTCTTATCACTCTGTGGAATGCTGACATCCCTGTAGTTACAGAAACTTAATTTAATGCCAAAGAAAGCACTCCAGCTGTGCATGGCTACAATGCCTACCATATGTTACTTTCACCTACTGAATGTGAAAGAGTGAAAGATAGAGATGTATCTATCTACATAAAGGATAACCTCACCTCAAGATTGGTCAAACAATATGACAGGCTAGAACTATTCATTGTCCAACTATCTTTGTGAAAAGTCATTACCATATTCTTGTTAGATACAGGTCCCCCTCCATGAACCATGGTACCCACAAATCATACCTAAAACTACTAGAATCACTCACCATCCAACCCAATATCATGCTCATGTGTGATTTTAATTACCCCTACATTAATTGTGAGCCATACACAACCACTAACATACAGGCCCAAAGATTCCTCAATTTTCTAACTTCCAACACACTGGAGCAATTGGTCTACACTCCCACCAGGAGAACAAATATCCCAGATCTGATACTCACAAATACAGGGCAGTGCTGCCCCCCCCCCCCCACCACCACCATATGTGATGTTTTCACTAGTGAGATCAGATCACAAAGTGATCTCCTATGAAATTAAGATAAAACTAGACCCATTCCCCAGTGAACCCTAGGAACTTTAAAAACATTTATAAGGCAAATGACCCCAATCATATTCCAACCTCCCCCAAATCCAGAAAACACAGTAGCCTATACAGAGGAGTACACTAGAGGCCTGTATGACCATATAAATAACTGCACAGAAGCAATAGTACCAAACTGAAATAAGCCCAGGTTAAACTGCAAAAACAAGCCACCCTGGTGGACCCCTGGTCTTAACCGATTGTTCAAAAAATGAAAGAAAGAAAATCCTGTCAAAAAGTAAGAGGGAATGTGCCATAGAAAGAATAATCATGAACCCAATTAAAAAAGACATAGGAAACATCCAAACACTGTAGCAAACCCAATTTGACCTCATAAAGGACAGATCATGCCTACTAAAACTGGTGAATTCTTTGAGATAGACACTAAGGCTATGGATTCGGGTGAAATGGTGCATACTACCTACCTTGACCTGGCCAAGGCATTTGACACAATTCCCTACGCAGGTATTATAAATAAACACACACATAAATGCCTATATCACTAGGTGCGCCACAGGGCTTATTTTTGGGACCACTGCTGTTTGAAATTTGTTTCCTGGATGCCAAGGCCAATGTGGAAGGCCTGTGCATTACTAACTTTGCAGACAACTGCAAGCTGGTGGCGATCAGTGAATCCCCAAACTATGCAGATAATGATATCCTTCAGGAAGGTCTAAACCAGGCAAATGATTGGTGTCAGAGCCATGGGCTGAAACTAAGTGTAAAGAAATGTATTACCATATCCTTTGAGAAATCAAATACCCATGCAAATTGCAACATCAATAGCACAGCCCTAAGAGTAGACTCAGAGGTTAGAGTCTGGTACCCAGATAGACAGTAAAGGTATGATATCCAAATCCAGGGAGATTATAGTCCCACTGTACACAGCCCTCATTAGACCAATAATTGAGTTCAACATGCCGTTTTGAATGTACTTGACCAGGCACCTACAACAGTCAGAGTGATCTTAAAGATTCCTCACAAGGAATGTATGGGGTGCAAACAACATGTCCTATATGGATAGACTGAAGGTTCTGTTCCTATACTCTGCCTCCTGTCTACTGTTAAGGGGTGACCTATGACTGACCTATAAGGCACTTGCACATCCAGTCCTGATGGAGCTGCTGCATATAAGCAAGACAAACAGCACGCGGGTCACCCATTCCAGGTATCTGAACTTAGTCAGTGTGCAGATTACTTTATTAATTCCATCAAGGAAAAAAACAAGTAAAAATTGTAGGAAGAGAGACAAGAGAAGCAATGGATTACTTTGCAGGAAAAAAAAACTTTGCCAAACCACAGCAAGGGTATATGTAAAACACATTCAGAAAAATGTGAAAAAGCCTAAAATTTAGAGACCAAACTGATGCTTTCAGTATTCAACAACAAGACAAATTATGATATTTATTTTTTGTACCTGTTTTCCCAATGTCATTTTTATTATATTCATTTTGACCATTACTGCATTTATAGATATGCGATTGCAACATTACTTTTATAAGTGAGTCACCACAGAGCATCGCTATTAAATTATTTGCCTAAAATCTGTCTCAGTACCCATGTATTTCAGGATATTTATACAGCGTTTTATGTAACAACATGTATTGTTATTTTATTTTGTTTTTGTGTGAAATTGTATTTATGATGCTGCACGGTAATACCTGTCTTTGAATAATGAGTCACCAAACATCTTTAAAACTACATTTTTGAGCTTTGAGCCTGCCTTGGTATATTTTAGTGATGATAGCAATTAAATACTTTCCTGAGAATGACAGGTATGTAACTAAAGGGGCTACTTTTGTTTTATTATACTGAGCGTAACACTCTGTTTACCCATTTGAAAGTATTTTGACATAATGGTTCATCGTGAAAACTGAACACAAACAATGACTCATCAGAAAGCTGTAACACTGCATTTGCTCTGGTTTCATTCTTGCACATTTCTCCTCAATGCACAAATAAAATATTAGTTACCTTGAACAGTTTATAAATCTATTAATTATAGATATTTCTGCTTGTGTCAGTAACTTACAGTCAGTTCAATTAGATAGGTTTACCCTTTTCCACCATTTTCTCACTAAATATATAAGTGCATTTCTGGAATTTTGTTATGTGTCATGGCTGCAACAAACTAATCTAATGTATGTAAAATGTCTTCAAATATTCAATCAACAGGGAATGTAGTTCATTTGAAAATTTGTTTTTTGTAAACATTATTTAATTATTCTGACTCTGCTTCAGTCAAATATCACCTGCCTATACATTTCAAATGTCAGTGCACATACAGCCCATTGATGGATATACGCAATCCTGCATTTTGGAGCTATTTCAGTAAACACTGCCAAAGTCATTAACCTGAAAATAAATCTATAAAGGAAATAAGGATTATACCAAACTGAATGGTGAATATAATATAGTATAACACTGCACTACACCATACTATACTATATTGTACTATACTATACTATACTATATTGCACTGTACTGTGCTATAATGAGATGCAAAATGGCAATACTTTGTTTCTAGGTGAGACTGAAAGATTAGCATTCTGTCAGTGGGACTGAATCGTAGTATAACCCATAACCTGGGAATGTTTTACTGTTGTTATACCATGACATCTTTGTGACTGATTATAAAATAAATATAAATGTGCAATAATTATGCAACAGCTGTTTAAAAGTTATTGAATGATGGTTTCAGTTTTGAAATGTGGTATGTAGTTTTCTGATAGTGCAGGACATCCATGTTTGATTTGAGAGATTAAAGATCAGCTAGAATATAATATCTCTGTTTCCAAGTTGGCCCTTGTATTCATATTTATTTTTTAATTTATTTATTTGTTACTTGAGTAAGTAAAATAGTCCTTTTCATACTACTTTCTGTCATCAAATGCTCCACAAGGGCAATGTTAAAAGCAGTATATGTACCAACTGTTTAATATAGCATATATTTGGAGGAGGTAGCAAATCAGAGTACCCAGAAAATGCCAACCCAGACATGAGTAATATGTACATTTCACACAGGCAGTGACTACAAAGCAAGACTGAATGAAGGACATTGGTGCTATGAGGCAGAAGCCTTGACTGATGAACCAGCAGGGTCGACTACAAGATCTGATGCTTTTAGCACTTGAAGACCCCTGTCTCAAACTGAGGGACTTGAACATTTTGTTTCTCAAGTAGACTGTCACATACACTCAAACATGAATATGAGTTCAGAGAAGCAGCTGCCTAAGCTTACCAGGAGACATTGTTTGAGTTTGAGTGAGGGAAAAGTGGCAACCATTGGTGTTTGAGTGGGAGGGGGGGGTGGGGTGTCAATTAGGCGCAGATTGGGAAGGGAGTTTTTAGGTTTAAACAGTGAGAACAGAGTCTTAAGGTTGAGGAATGAGAAGAAGGGAGTCAGAGTGATGGAGCAGGAGTGGAAATTTAAGTTTAGGGAGCAGGAAGGGAATTTTAGGTTTAGAGTTAGCATGCTTGAAGGATACTACATAGTTTTACTGGATCAATAAGTAGTTATGGGAGATCAAGTTAGTGGGATTTTAATCACTTGCCTTTTAGAGCAAGGGTATAAGTTGTTACGAGCACATTCCTTTTTCAACCTGGTCAGTGGGACATTTGTGTGTCACACAATGGAGTCCTCAATGACAAGAGTATTAGATAAAGTGTTTACTTGCCTTATGGGATTTGCACTTGAGAGATCTTTATGTGTAGGCTTATACGAGATGTTTAGTGTTGCTTTTGGTGTGTGTTTTGTGATTGCTGAGGAGAACTGTTGTTGTTAGGTGGCTTTGGAGGTGTTTGAAATTTGGGAAGGTTTCTTTTAAGCATCTCAGCATAAAACAATCTGTATATGCTGTGAACGGTATGTGTGAGGAATGTAATGTGGGTATTCCTGACAACCTTACTTGTTTGCAAGATTTTTGCCTCCAGGGAAGTTATGTATTAACATCTCTCACTTACTGTGTTATTTATTTAATGATTAACTGGTTATCTGAGAACATGAGTCAATTTCTACATTGCCAAAGGATGCCCAAATCTACCAAGCTGGCCACAGATAGATTTGGAAATTGCATATCCATGTTGTCTGGTCCTGTAACAGAGTTGGCTGTTTAGGATTAAGGAATTGGTTTAACAGGGGTCTCCTAGGGTAGTGTCTGGGGTTAAGAGCCGGATGCTATATAATGCTATGATATGGCAGTACTAGTCAATGCACAAGATAGCTGCTCTAAGCTTATTTTTACACAATGTCACACTGTTTAACAAGTTTCAGATATAATCATAACTTTATAGGTAAATTTTACTGTCTAGATGTTTGCTACTATACAGGGCACTGCTAACCACCATGGCCTGGTGGGCAGCTCTGCACAGAGAAAAAAAGTGTGTAAACTGACTCCTATGTCCTCTAGCCAAACAATAACCCCACTTTGACCATCCTCCAGTGCTTCCTAACTCAGAGGACCCAGGTAAACTCCTTCTGCCTTAAAATGCCTGATTTTGTGATTTGTTAATGTAAAAGCACAGCAAAATCAAGTGCATATTAAACAATAAAGAACTGGTAGTGCTTCCCAGCTCAGGAAGACTGGGTAAACAACTTCTGCCACAAGATGTATGATTCTGGAATTCCTTAATGTAAAAGTTTAGCAAAAGTAGCTCTTATGTGCAGATTAAACAACAAACAAATATCAAGCAACTAAGTCCATGGCTAATTTGCCCTTCTGCAAAGAGATTCGGAGATATACAGAGTAGAGCAGCCAGCAAACAGAGAAATGACACCTTGTATTCTTAGCAAGCAGCATGCAAACACTTGTACTAGATCTGAGCCAGCATAATTGTCAAGGTGCACAATACTGATATCTTAAAACTTACTTAAAATTGAAAAATATAGCATAGAATAACACTTAAATAGCTAATGCATACATATAAAAAGCTTTGCCATTTTCATTTCCCTATAGTTTTCTTGCCACTTATTTAAGGTATATATTAATACAGAGCTAATATTTGTGACCCTTTTGCTTGTGAGTGCTGGCTTCTGATAATATTTCCACTTAAACTGGTAATCTGCCTATATAAGCCTAGATACACCTATATATTTTGTAATTAAGGAACTTTTTATGTTTTTGCCACTCAGTTTATTGATTTACAGGGAAAATAAAGCATTTCCCATTTTATTACTTTTTTCCTCATAAAGAAGGTAAGCTGAAAATAAATTTTATGCACAAATATTGTGGACAGACCTGTGAACTCTCCCTGTTTGGCAGAAGTACGCTTATTGTCAGGCTTGATTTGCTTCTGATGTACCTAGTTTTGGAGGTATGTCCATATTTTCATGCTTGATTTACCCGTTCATAAATTTTCTGCATCCCAGTTATTACATGTGATTTTTGAAGCAGTCTCATCTATGAAAACCACACTACATGATCAAAATACTAGTGGAAACTATTTAAAGAAAATGGGTATATTTTTTACATCTTACATTTTCAGAAACAAAAGTAAATGACCTTGTGTGGCAGAACTGTGCAATGCAGATCATTAAAATCTACAGATTTTACACTGTCTCTTTGATAATGTGCTTATATTTTTGCATCATGTCATTATATTTTCCATCATTTTTGTCACACTGCTTTTTAAACATGTTTCTTAATATTATCCCAAATGCCTACTGAAAGCGGGAAGACTAATGTGCTATTTGGTATTCAAATTTTATGCTAATTAGATGTCTAGATTGTTGGCGGGATGTACCTACTTTTCAAGGGCTTTTGTATCTATTTTCAATAACTGCAAGTTGAGAGATATGGTGGGGTTAAAAACCCACACTAACTTTATAGATACATAGATGTAAATAATTTAGACTAATGAGAATTCTAGAGTTTTGTTGCATGACTCATACTGCACTATAGTACATTGTAGTGCAGTGTGCTGTATTAAAGTATAGTATAGTATATTAAACCATGACCCCCCCAAAACGTGCACGCTGATTGGCCAGCGTGCATATTGTAAATCGAGTTATACTAATGGAAAAAGGTCCGGTTGCCTGGACTTTTTCCATTAGTATAACTAAACACTGTCTCGCTATGTTAAATGGGTTTAACATAGTGAGACATTTTAAAATAAGTAACGGAGATCTCCGTTGCTTATTTTGCTGTCTCATGCTAAACCCATTTAACATAGCGAGACAGGTTTTAAAAAAGCAATGGAGAAAGCAAGATCTCCGTTGATGTTAAATGGGTTTAACATAGCGAGATTTGAAATAAGCAACAGACATCTCCGTTGCTTATTTTAAAACTGTCTCGCTATGTTAAACCCATTTAACATAGAAACAGCGAGATCTTGCTTTCTACAACTCTGATGTGCGCAGTACATCAGAACTGCCGCAGATGCCAGACATCTGCGGAAGGGCAGTAAACAGGCATTATACTATGCCATTATTTAAGAAAAGTAATAGTTTCTTTTCTTAAATAATGTCATGGTATAATAGCAATAACCCACTTCTGGGTGTGGGTAATGCTGTATTTCGCCCTCGGGACCAAACCACGCCAACCGTGGGTAAATCCAGCATTACCCACACCCAGGCGTGGGTTATTGCTATAGTATATTACACAATGACCCCCCCATTAACATTTCAAAATGTGTATGCTGATTGGTCAGCGTGCCCGTTGTAAATCAGACTTATACTAATGGAAAAAGGTCCTGTCGCCCGGACTTTTTCCATTAGTATAAGTGTTTTTTTTTTGTGTTGGACAGCAACGGAGAATGGAAGAGCTCCACTGCTGTTATCTTGCTATGACACAGTGAGATAGCTTAAAAAAAAAAAAAAGCAACGGAAATCTTCCTTTCTCCGTTGCTTTTTTTAAAGCTGTCTCACTATTTTAAACTCATTTAACATAGCGAGACAGCTTTAAAAAAAAGCAACGGAGAAAGGAAGATCTCTGTTGCTTTTTTTAAAGCTATCTCACTATGTTAAACTCTTTTAACATAGCGAGACACGTTTTTAAAAGCAACGGAGATCTTCCTTTCTCCGTTGCTTCCACACACAGCTCTGATGTATTGCGTAACCATACGCATGTGCAGTACATCAGGACTGCCACAGAATACTGGACAGCTGCAGAAGGGCAGCAAGGAGGCATGATACAATGCCATTATTTAAGAAAAGTAAGTATTTTTTTTCTTAAATAATGTCATTGTATAATAGCAATAACCCATTTCTGGGTGTGGGTAATGCTGGATTTACCCACGTCTTTGTTTGGCCACTTGGGCTTCGCTCTCATGACCAAACCACACCAACCGTGGGTAAATCCAGCATTACCCACACCCAGGCGTGGGTTATTGCTTAAGTATAGTATAGTGTAGTATAGCATAGGATAGGATAGTAAGTACAACATAATACAGTATAACAAAAAGGTATCATACTGAAATTCACCAAGTCAATTTCTGGACATGAACTGTATTTTTGAGCACTTTCATTCTATAATAATAAAACAAGAACTTCATCAGCAAATACAACTTGGACTTGTAAAACTGTTTAAAGAGGTTCCATAAAAGTCACATGACTCTACATGGCCAATGAATGTTTAATATTCGGTGGGTGTTGTCCCCTAAAGTAATTAATAAAATTGATTTTAAACAATACAATATGTAATATTAAAAGTCACATCTTGCTAAGAGTAAAAAATACACAATATAATTTCTATGTTTGCAAGACTTGCATGAAACAAGATAAACTACTTATGTGGACTCACAACTGAATCTATCACTCACCCAAATATCACTCACCCAAATGTCTGTGCCAAAGGGTTGGAAATTAACCACATAATTGTTGCTGATATAGCTGTATTGTTTGCCATAGTTTTTATATTGCCAAAACAGTCAGGCATTTATCAAGAAGGATTTATTAGCATACGGTTGTGATAAAAAAGAATATTAATAATGCTCTAGCCAAACATGCTGCTGTATGTTTCAATTTTAAGAAGTTTACATTTTTCTTTATAGACTCAGTAACAACTGATAGTTTAATGGGTGAATATCAGACTATACTTGAATGCCGTGAGACCATCTGACAAATCAGACTTAGAGCAGATTCTGCTCCTGGACTTAACAAATCTATTAACATTAAATGTTTTTTTACAAATGCAGAAATTACATTGTGTATCTTTTACTTTTAGTAAGATATGACTTTTAGTATTACATATTGCATTGTTTAAAGTTAATTTTATTGGTTCCTTTAGGGAACAACATCTACTTAATGTTAAACATTCATTGGCCATGTAGAGTGATGTGACTTTTATGGAACATTTTTAAACAGTTTTACAAGTCCAACTTGTATTTTCTGATGAAGTTCTTGTTTTATTATTAAAGAACAAAAGCGCTCAAAAATACATTTCATGTCCGGAGTCTTGCCTTGGTGAATCTCATTAGGATATCGTTTTGTCATTTGGTTTGGTTTTCTATCCCACATCACTGTTTTGAGTACAATACAGTATAAATCCATCCTTTCCCAAAATTTTAACAAAGTTTCTCAAAATCAAAACACAGAAATAAACATATACTACATTTTTCCCATTTTGCCTCTCACAAAGTGATGCTTTTCTGTCTTACATTAAGCGCAGTGGTTGAACATAGGTTTTGTAACACTATTGTTCACCCTAATTGTCCCACCAAAGTTAAAGGCCAGTTGGCATAGAAATCAAGTTGGAAAGCAGTAAACACTGAATGTGATACTATCCTTGCATTGCTGTGGAATTTGCAGTTTAGCAGGATAGCAGGATGAATCTGATAATGTAAATTACAATAACTGCGGTGGTGGTGCTGTTCGCTGTGGCGACTCTCAACGGAAAAAAGCGAAAGACACACACACACACACTGACATAGACAATAAAGGAAGAGAAAATCCTAAGTTTCATTTAGATGAGCCCTGGACCTGACTTGTTAAAGAATGCCTTCTGTGATTACTCTGTCTTTGTGAATCTGTTTTATTTTCTTGTGAATTTGTTCTAGTCTCTCTCTCTCTCTCTCTCTCTTTTTTTTTTTTTTTGTGAATCTCTTCACTTGGCCTGTGCCTGCAAATGGCCTATAGAGATAAGTGTTCTACCTCGGCAAACAAACTAAACTAAACTAAACTAAACTAAAATAAATAAAATAAAATAAATGCGGTGAAAGGACAATAACTTGTTCTTTCAAATAAGACAGATTTCCAGATCATAAAGCAACTATTTTCTTTTTTGTAAAAGGACATGAGATTAGTTAAAAATCAACAGTGCTAGTTACTACATCTCTGATACTGAGATATGTGGTTTACCCCTGTTTATTTAGTGCAGTGTCACTCTACAGTAGAGTGTGGAATTGGATAGAAATGTTTGATTATAAGATTGGCAGGGCTAGAGCATTGATTTCTGCATTTAATGCATAATCCATACTTGCAATTAAAGCAGGGAAGGATTTTCAGTTTCATGGGTGTGAAACCAATTGGATGGTAGGGTGATCAGTGATACGTGGCATATGTATGGACATTCTGAAAGCAGGGTGTAGGATTTTGTGGCCTATATTTGAACATATAGTTTACTTTTTTGCTTACCTACTTTAATTTCTATGCATATCTCATTATTTCTCACTCGGTGTACATTTCTGGTTATACAAGATGTCTTTGCACAAAATGTTGATAATAATAATAAGAAAAAGGAGGAGGAGGAGGAGAAAAAGAAGAAGATAGTATGACTAAGTAATGTAGTCTATGATACTAACTTGTAGTCGAGAATACCAACATTTATGTAAAACAACATGTGGTGTTATATTGACACATCATGGCATGTGATAGGAAGGTTATAATGTACCATGTGCGATTGTTTTCAACAGACTTCAAGAGATGACAAAAAAAAACTAATGCCAAGGTATATTACTATTACAAAATGGCATTTAAAAATAAATGTTTTTCCTTTTCTAACTAGTGCATTTTGTCACCTGAGTTACTGTACCTTTCATGCACTGATGTAGTTCAGCAGATTCACTGGGAATGCACTCACTCAAGAATATAGAGACTCATATGCAATACATTCTTTAAGTACTTGTATTGTGTCTAGCAGAATTTAATTTTGAAACAATTTTTTGTGTAGGGAATATAATGTAGACTGAATGCAGGTACTGTTTTTAATTCTACTTTGGGAATTTGCTATTACTGTGCTAATGATAGCGAGGTCAATATTCTGTACTGTGAGGTCTGTTGGTACACTTCCCATGAAGAAAAAGGGGTCTATATTACAATGTTGAACTCACAGGAGTCCGAACATTGTAATATCGAACCCATATGTTCAAAATGTGAAAATAGCGAAGCCACGGAACACCGACTTTTTTCCCTGGGAAAAAAATCAGTGGGCCATTTTAACAGCTTTGCTATTTCCTCCACTGTGGTGTGATCTCGGAGTTGGTATATTTAAGTAAGGGGGTGTGGGGGTAAAGCTCCCCCCATTAGTTTAAGTTTAAAGTGTACGTGTTTTTTTTTTTTTTTGTACCGGAACAGCGAGTTCTGTGTTTTCTTACTTTTTGGGTTTTGAACTTCCTGGTTCAGTATTACATTGTTCGAACTCCTGTGAGTTCGACGATGTAATACAGACCCAAGAAAAATGACTATTACGATGGGAATAACAAGGGAAATGGATGGAGCAGGGACCCAAGTCAGAGATATCATGAACAAACTGTATACAAACAAACCGTATCATTACTCCCTGTTAATCCATGTGTAGGTGACTTGTTATCTTACTAAACTGTCAATGTCCTCAGCTGCCCCCTGTTCCCATAAGATGATACTTAATTTTATCTCCCAGCTGTAGCCTAACTGATTCACAATGGAACTGTATGCTTCCTATTTTATAATAGCTTTTAAGAATAACCTCACACTTCTGAATGTTTAACATATTTTTCTTTGCTAAATAGAAAACAAAAAGTGGTGCTGGTAGTTCAGTAGAGAGAGAGGTGGAACAGTGACTGTGATGTAGGAGAATGTGTTCAATTTGCAATCCTAGGCCTGAGATGCTGAGGGAGAAATGAGTAACATTGTAAAGGGTGTTAATGGGGTTGATTTTAAGTCAGGGTTACAGCCTATAGTGGAGACCAGAGGTGCTATCCCTACAGAAAAATATATGAGAAACGTACCTGCAGATTGTCTGCAAACAAATTATTTATTGTCATTACAACATACAAGGCATATGACTATGGGTGAGGTAAAACCATAAAGCAAAACAACCTCTCAATGGCATCAGAACAGTGTCGTGTCATATGTCCTGTTCTCTTCCTCACATGCTGCCCATGGCTCTGTGATGCCCCCATTCAGGGGAAAGCCAGTTAGGAAGTGGGGATTCCTTAGATGCAAAGATAAGGGGGCATTAAGACTATGTAGATGACAAGGTAGTGGGGAGGGGATCTAAAAAATATTTTCTAATCCAAATGACACATACATAAACAAATACACACACACACACACACACACACACACACACACACACACACACACACACACACACACACACACACACACACACATACACAAACACATAATAGTCAGAAGTTGTAGTTCAGCATGCAGTGTATGTACTGTGCTCTACATTGTGCAGTTAGTGCAGTCATGTAGATGTTCAAATTACATGGTGGCAAACAGTACTCCTTCTAAGTAACACCCACCCGCACATCCATCCATCCTAAAGTTTGTGTGTGTGTGTGTGTGTGTGTGTGTGTGTGTGTGTGTGTGTATGCCTAAGCATGTGTGTGTGTGTGTGTGTGTGTGTGTGTGTGTGTGTGTGTGTGTGTGTGTGTGTGTGTGTGTGTGTGTGTGTATGTGTGTGTGTTTGCGTGCATGTGTGTTTCTGTCACTGCAGTGGTGTGTAGCAAAAACTCTACCGTCTGGTCAAATGTCTGGAGTTGGATACACAGTTTCAAGAAATGTTTCCCTTTGTACAGTTTATAGCATATTTGTTGAGCGATGGGCTGTGACACGCAGCCCATAATAAACTGTGTTTTGGTTATGATGCATGTCTCTTCAAACTGTGCCTCGATATGTTATATTCCATAAAACTAAATAATGTCACTTCTTTCTGATTTCACACTTCTCTTTCTTGTTTCCTTGCCTTCTATCCCCATAGCTGCCCAGGTGTAATATTGTTGAGACAGCTTTCAACATCTTTGTCCTTAGTAGATGTAAAGTCATTTTTTACACACCCATGTATATCACTTCCGGAAGACCCCATTGCTCTCTACCACCACCATCTACTAATCTACAGTCCATTCCGTTCTATTTAATATATAGAATGCAAACTCAGCCCTCACCCCAACTAACCAAACCATCCCTCCAGTTATACTCCAAATTCTTCATTTCCTGCATAGTATCCATTCAGCAACTACATAATTCCCTTATGTTATATTCTATTTTTCTTTAATACATATGCAGTTTATGAAATATGCATTACAGTTGTGACCTTGTTGTCTGCAGTATTTTGCACCTTTTTGATGTGCTACAAGTTTGTGATGCACGTTTTTGTTACACATGTGCCTTCTCATCTTTCTTATGTAGTCAGTTATTTGATCACCAGCAAAGCAAACCATTTTAGCCCAGTGGGCAGATTATGTTTTAAAACAAATAAAGAAAATAAAGTGATTTATGGAACATCTGTGTTTCAGTCAGAATGTAGAGTTTGTTTGTTAGTTACAAGATAGAAAACAATACACTAGCCAAATTGCTTTTCAGTGCATTAATCTTTTTTTTTTTTTTAAAGACCAGCAATCTGCTCCCAATATTTAAAAAAATGTGTTGCATATTGGGATCAAAATAAAGAAATTACCAGTGTAGTCTAAGGGTTTGTAAAACCATAATTATACATTGCATTCTGAATTATTTTCAGTTAATATAAATAAATGAAAAATAGGTACATGACTGTTAGTCTTAAGGGATGTATGTAGGCTAACTTTTAAAAGGATTGCATGAAAAATATGTGTGTGTGTGTGTTTAGCTTAATGGCGTTTACCTAGGGAAAGACTATGATCATGTGAAAGGTGACCATTATTCATGTCAGGTTGTACAATAAAATTAATGGCAATGATGCTTGTGAGAATACTGTTTCTGCTCATTGTCTGAGAAAAATCTCAAAAGCATATTTTCCCTGAAAGAATTTCCATTATAAAATCTGAAGCTTACATTGGCAAAACAGTTGTTTTTGGGTCTGACCAGATGTTCCCACAGTTATGAGGGATTCATAATAAGTCTCTTGTTACCCCTTCTTATGTAAATATAATGATGGAATTTTGGATACATAATATTATAAGCTGATGGTGACATTTCTGCAAGCATTATGCTCTAAACCTATTGGATGACTTTTTTTGTTTGTTTTTTTTGCAAAGGTTGAGAAATAAGTGCCAGACCCTATTCTTAATGCCTTGTTTTATATGTTACTACATTTATAGTTACAATTCCTGAATCTTGAAAATCAATCTGTTACTTACAAATGCATCACACCTACAGCAACAAATGTAAAAAACTCCAAAACAAAATTGTGCAAAAGTAGCGTTGTCAAAACAAAACTTTCATTAAAACACCTGAAACTCTATTTTTGGCACTGCACCCGCAATCCTCTTCATAATAAGCTTTGAACTTGCTGGAACTTATCTTAAAGGCAGTGGTGGCTGGTGACTTCAAATCAAAGCAGGGGCTGCAGGAGACAGCTGGATGGGTGTGGCCAATGGAAATTGGTGTGGCCAACTAGAAAGGGACAGAGCTATGCTTAAAACCACAAAAACTGGGACTTTAATTAAATATGCTGCCCTGGGTGCCAAACCGTCATTATGACAGTCCAATCAAGACAAAATAAAGTGGAGAAGAAAAAAAAAATATTTCAGTGCATTGGCTACATGACAGCTTGCTTAATATGTAGATGGAAACAAAACAAAAAGGTTGTGAGGCATGAAAAATAAATTACTTTTTAAATACATTACTGGAATGCCAGTCAAAATCAAGTATAAAAACCACAAAAACTGGGACTTTAATTAAATACGCTGCCCTGGGTGCCAAACTGTCATTATGACAGTCCAATCAAGACAAAATAAAGTGGAGAAGAAAAAAAAATATTTCAGTGCATTGGCTACATGACAGCTTGCTTAATATGTAGATGGAAACAAAACAAAAAGGTTGTGAGGCATGAAAAATAAATTACTTTTTAAATACATTACTGGAATGCCAGTCAAAATCAAGTATAAAAAACAAGCAGCACTCAACTCAAACCACTTCTCCTTGCACTGCAGTTCTAATTATAATTTATATTCAGCTTTATAAAAGTACCAAGGTAACATGCTGAAAGTAGCAATCTCTGTGATGCCCCCACTTGTAAAAATGTTTCTTATCCAAAAAAGACATGCTGACTGACAACCACTATCTACTTGTTTCATGGGGAAAACATGATCAAAGTAAAAAATGAACAGCAAACAAGAAACAAGCTCAAGATAAATTGCTTAAAGGATTACTGCACAGGTTATGGACCACACATGATAGATTGGCATTTTCTTTAGTTTACGAGTAAAGCCTGCAAAGATGACTGCAAGTCTCCAACAAATGTAATGACCTTCTGAAAATACCATAATCCTGTCCTTTATTACAAATACTGTCATATGCATTTCAATACCTAAGGCTTATACGCTATCTTATTATATAAATACTCTCTGCATGGCAACAACAAATAGGCTTTCAGTGTTAATAATTCTTTAACAGTATGCTTGGTAAAGCTTACTTGCATCTTACAATCTCAAACAAGCTTACCTGATGGTCATTAAAGCATTGCTGCTTAAACACAGAGCAACAGGCAATGTAACAACATGCATTTTCTGAATAATAAGAAGCATACATCAATGGTATAAAAACATGACAGAAATCCAGAACATTCTGCAAAATCAAGGACAGATGAAAAACCACTGTAGTACTTGTGTCTACCATGGATGGGGGGATACTCTGCACACTTACACTGCATACCTGCTTCTTGCCTTGCTTGGACACATCCAGAGTCACTACATGGGGGAGTGGGGTACAAAAAGTATGTCACAATTTGAAACATCTCCAGATGACAGTGATGGCCCTGACAATTTTGTCATACCTCTCAACCTCACAGCAAGAAATCTGGAAAAATCCATGAATAGAAGTTGGACAAAGGCCCATAAATAAGGCCAATTTTTAAATATTGCTATTATAAACTTAGAAAGATAATAGAATAGTAGGTATTGCATTAGTATGAATTTTCTGAAGGGTATGAAATCTGAAACTCAAATGTCTGTCATTATTTTCTAACTTCAGTCTTTAATGATTTGCCACTAATTTGCCAGAAAACCACAATTTTATGAAAAACGAACCACAAATGTGATGCAAAAATATAAAATAGCCACACAATACAGCTGGGAACCTGTCAAAGAAGGGACTTTTTTTAATATTAGTACTGTTAAGTTGAGCAGCTGACAAAATAAGAGAATCTACATATATTTTTGAAATAAAAATAATCTGCAACTCTGATCATTACAATTATTTATTAATTGTAAACCCTCCATGTTTCTTCCAAAATTGCCAGTTTGTGGAGGGATTAGTAGGGGAGAGCAACATTTTGAGCCAAAATCAGGGACAGTTGAGGGGTTTGGATGTAGCTAATGCTATAAAGCAATTTATTTGCATGTACCTCTCAACCTATTAACACAGGAAATCTGGACAAGGCCAACTATATTGGGGGAACAAACAACAGTACTAAAATTGCTCTTGTATAAACTTAGACAGTTGATAGAATAACAGGTCTTGCTTTAACATGCATTTTTCTGAAAGGTATGAAGTCTGAAACTCAATGTCTGTCATTATTTAGTGACTTCATTCCTAAAACAATTTGCCAGAAAACCACAATTATTTTGAGAAACAAACCAAAAATAATAAGAAAAAATCCTTTCATTCTGCAAAAATCTGGACAGTTGAGAGGTATAGTTCAGCCAGGAGAATTGTGCGGCAGAAACCCTACATGACAGACTTAGCTCCCTAGGTGTGAACAATAAGTACCCCCCCAAAAAAAAGAAGATCTAAGAGAAGTGATTGCTTCAATCTGGCTTCATCACTTTCAGTAGCATTCAGACTCAATCAGTAAAAATATTGAGTAACAAATAAAGTTTGTGCTTGTAGACAGTTGATTTAACTGGTTACTAATCGAACACATCCAAGCAAGAACTTTGAGGGGGCATACCTGAGCTGATCAGATAATCAATAAACACTTTCCTTATTGTATTAAATTATATTCCTTGAATAATACAGTACAGTTGTTAGAGGGCATTTTAAATTAATTGTTTTGAACAAAATGCATGTACCAATATTGACAAAACTTCCCAGTTCAGAACATTTCCATCATAAAAGTCTACTCAAACTTCTACAATCCATCAGTATCAGTAAATATGCACAATTTGTGCAGAAGTAAAAGTCATCTAAATAATTCCACATTAAAGAGATCTGTAACTAATGAATAAATTGTTGTTAGCAAACAACTTTATATTTCATTGTTTCATCTACAAATAAAGTGCATGATGCCCTTGAGGAATAACTTGCTTATGTTACATTAAAAAATCATAAATTAGTAATTTTGCAATAGGGAATGGATGGCAAACTGATAATAGGTTCATAGTTACTAGGTATCTCCACCAAGGAGGACATTCTCAGGACTGCAGCTGATAGTAGGTTCATAGTTACTAGGTATCTCCACCAAAGAGGACATTCTCAGGACTGCAGCACCCCGCCCTTTAAAAGTACAACACAGTGTGGGAGTAGAAACTACAGCCTTCTGCATCAAAAGCAAGTATTCAACCTGGTATGCTATTAGCAAGGCAAGCAGACTTAGCATAAGCAGCACTAAACTTCTCTTCCCGTGAAGCTCTCATCTCCTTGTAAAATCCACTTGACACTCAACTGTATATCTCAACTTTGCAGCATAAGAAATCTGGAAAAAAGCCAAAATTTATTGGGAGGGGACAAAAGCCCAAAAAACGGGCACATTTTAAACATTGCTTGTATAATCTTGGAAAGTTGCTAGAATAAAATGCTGTGTTATCACCATGCATTTTACTGTTAAGGCTTGAACCCAGGATCCTGTACACTACAGTCAGAGCAACCTACCACCATGTCAGATCAGCTGTTTCTTAAAAGACAGGAAGACTCAAACTTAAATGGCTATCATTTAGTGAATTCAGTTCTCACCATAGCTCTCAACCGCTTAGCACAAAACACCTGGACAAAGCCAGTTCAGTTCTCACCATAGCTCACAATCTCTTAGCACAAAAAATCTGGACAAAACCAATAATGGGGGAATACACACCCAAAAATAGGGAAATTTTCAAACATTGATCTTATAAACTTAGAAAATTTCTAGAATAAAAGCTTTTGTATTGCCATGTATTTTCTGAAGAATATGAAGTTTGAAATTCAAATGCCTGTCATTATTTAGTGAATTCAATCCTTCACTAATTATAAAACTCCAGAAAACCACAGATTTTATGAGGAACAGAACAGAACAAAAGTTTGAGGCAAAACTCTGGACAGTTTTCTCAAGTGGTGCTGGGAAGGGAATTCAAGCTCTTGCTGTCTGTACCCAAGGTACAGAGTTTGAGCCTGAGTAACTCTAGCCACCAGGTGTATTTAACTGGGGCATTTCACACACATGCACACACACTTTCCTTGCAGCTTTGTTGAAATACAAATTTCCCTACCTTTGCATTCCCTTGCAGCAGCTCTGTTCCTGGAGACGAACCTTCCCTTGTAAGAAATACAAATTCCTTTCCCTTGCGCACACACACACACACACACACACACACACACACACACACACACACACACACACACACACACACACGCACACCAGCTTCATTGAAATACAAATTTCCCTACCTCTACATTCCCTTGCAGCAGCTTTGCTTCTGGAGACAAACCTTCTCTTGTAAGAATACAAATTCCCTTCCATTGCAGCCAGAGCCAATCAGTAGCACTTTGTATACCCATGTATGTGACTGCAGATGTTGCAGTCCGATCCCCTTCCAGTCTCAGTGTACAGTTGCCTTCTCTTCTTAATCCAGACTGGTTAAACAGCAGTCCAGATTTACAGAAACCCGGAACTGACCAAACACGCATGCAGAGTTTGTTCGTTCCGGGACTCATAAGCTCATTATTTTATTTTAAAAGTTCTTTTTTCAATTTTACAGCTGGGGGGCTCTAGTCCTGCAGTCCAATAGCACAAGCTGTCCCAGCTTAAAAGAGTTAAAAGGACTTAACTTCCTCACAGTAACCCTTGAGAAGGTGCAGAAGCCTGACAATGGCACTTAACATTTGATGAAGTGCATACAGTAACACACATCATACTCAGTACAATTTCACTACTGATTGGTGAGGAGACAATAGGAAATAAAGTGTACAATACAAATACTATTTTCAGCCTATCTAAATAAAATGTGCATAGGCAAGGATGATTTACCCTATGAGGAAGACAGATTGTTTACAATATATTGCCAATGTGAAAAAAAAACACTCATAGATTTGTTTTCTCTTTAGCACAGTTAATGTGCAGAATAATATATTGTTTTGTTTTCCTTTCTACTTATTTGCATTAATTTGAAGTTTGCTGTAGAATTGTGTTAGCAAAATATCTTATCTGATTACAAGGTCAGCTTCCTGTCAGGTGTTTTCACTTATATGCATTAAATGAAAGATATTTCAGCCACATGACCTGCCAGTAATAATCCTGTCATCCCATCATTGAATATACAATGCAAGTGCAGGTCACCTTTCAAGCAAGGTGCAACATTGTTCAAACATGACTGACTAATAAAGGAGAAATGCTTAGTGCCTTTCTTCTGAACTATTTGAATAGATAGTTGCTAAAGACAAAGAAAACATTACAGCAGTCCTTCAGCTAAAATATATAAGGTACAATTTTGATGAGAATATGATCCTTTTAGAGCATCAGTGGTACCACTGGAAGGGTAGACAGACAACTCTGACTCTTAAAGGGTCACTGTTTATTTCACCACAGACTTCAGTATAAATGTAACTGCTTCTGTAATTTTAACTTATATATTATTTAACAGCATATTTACAAAATTTTCACAAACTGTCATGAACAAAATATTTCACCACTCCCTGCAGAGTTTCAAAGTTTACTGCTTTGCATTATATATCAGTCCACCATTGCAAAGTCGTGTGCCACCCCAAACCCCGTGAAAAAACTGGAAATGGAGTTGACGTGATGACAGCGATAGTGACACCACTGGAATGTTGGAGGAAACCAGTCCATCTGAAAAAAATTCATATGGACAAAGGGAGGGAAGACTTGGATTTTGTAGCACTCCATCTTGGAGCTGAAGAAGGGAACCCCATACAGTCAGGCAGCAGAAGTAACTGCTTTTCTACTGCATCTGTCTTGATTGTGCTATCTACAGTTTTATAATACCATAGAATTGTTTTAGAGCTTTAGTTTCCTAGTCTTCATTGGCAACTGATTTTTCCCTGGTGGGTAAACGTTCCTGCCAAAGTGAATAAGCAAGCAATACAATAAATGAAGAAAGGCATTCTCTCATCTGATGTTTCAGGATAGTTTAAATCAATGGGAAGAAGGTGTCAGCTGGCTAGTAACTCTTTGGGTATGACCTACTTCCAGAGCTATGAGAATAAGTTACATGTGTCTTCTTACAGTCTTTAGTGAATGTGATAGCATCCAGTGAGTTCTTAGTTCTGTCTAGAACAACTACTGGTTTCAAACACGTCATCAGCTACTGCTTCATGTAGCCTTTTCTATACTGTGCTTTCTGCAAATAATCATTATTTAATGTTCTCTGCTTATCATTCAAGTTTACTTCATCATGATCCTTTCCAGCTGTGCCCATTTAGGTGAGTCCAGAAAAACTACGCATAGTGAAGGCTTTACCTCTCTTACCCTCTAACAAGGTCCACAGACATCATGGTAAGGTATCATAGCTCTGATGGATTGCTGGTTTAGTCCGCATTCATCAAGAAATGGAATTTGAAGAATATGGCAGAGATAGATTCCTTTTGGTACATAGAGGAGACCTTAGGGGTTTCTTTTGTAGTGATTAGAAAAGCCACAAGTAAATTGTTCATTTAATATTGAGTCATTTGCATGTTTTCACATACATGGATGGTGCTTTCTGTTTTTTTATGCCCTTGTTTTCTTCATGAGATTCTCAACCTTTTTGTTCTGCTCCTATCTCCCCTGTCAAAGACTAACTCCTGTATAACATTGTCTTTCTTCATTTCTATAGTCCTTCGTTGAAGGTTGTGCGTCAGGGCTTGTAACTCGGCACGTAAAAATCAACTACCAATCGGACCGGAGTTCCACTGTGGCGACCCCTAACCGGGAAATGACGAAAGACACAATAACAACAACAACAACAACCTGGTTTACAGGAAAATGTGACAAGTCATTTCCCACTTGCAACATGAGGTACATATTAAAAGCCAGTGTGTTGTCAGAGAAAGTGTGTTTCTTTTCTTCACTAAGTAGCCAATTAAATTAAACCAAACCATTTTACCCAATGCAAAAATTGCATGTTCTTTATGAGTGCAGAAACATCTCTATATTGCTTCCATTACGATACATTATTCATAACAGTACATGCAATATATTTTAATAAAATCTCCCTTTCTGTTTCTAGTTTACATAAAATATAATGCTCCTGAAACTGAGGGCAATATATCTTGGAAGAATTACTTAAATGACAAATATACACATACACTTTAGATAGGATTTCATTATTTGTGGCAGTTGTTTATACCCTGTTTTGTGTATGAATTATATTTCAAGTTGGTACTGCAAATACAATCTCTTTTATCACTGACATTACAGCATGCACCTCTTCAAAGAGATCTGCATGTGAGATGCCAACCACAAAACATTTTAATCTTCAATGGCTTGCCTTTGTTGTTGTATTTTTCATGTATTTTTCATTCTATAATTACTGAAGAAACAGCTATGGCTTAAGGAATAGTTTTACATGAAGTACCATTTGTCAAATCTTTCATATTTTCAGAAACTCATTTACAAAAAAAAAAAATCTGACACATAACACAATATACCTTTCCTTGTTTCTTGGATGTGACATCTTTTATCGCTATTTATTGTAAGGTCTACAAGTCTGAACAAAAGAAGCATTGTTTAGTGTCATCCTTATAACAAAGATCACTAAAAGATGAAGAATGTGGAGACAGAGGCATCACTTCTCAGATGCCCAGTGTAGGCCATTTCTTACAGAAGCATACGATTTTGGGAGAAAAAAATATTCTTAACCAAATAAATAAAGATAACATCATTTTTTGTAATTCTTGGAGGAACTTTGTCAGATCATTATGTTTTTTTTTTCCTATTGGAATATCAGGATATTAGCAATGTATGCAATTTTTTTTTTAATTTTATTTTCCTGTAACTTCCCGTTGCTCATATTTGAACGATGCTTTGAAAAGAGATGCAAGTGAGAGCCCTAGGTGGAGAACATTAAGCAGATTGTGGGACCATAACTTCCTGATTTTGTATAGGCATTGTCCATTAATATATTTGCAAAATGTTTTGATTAATTACCTTGCATTCATTGTTTGGGTTTGTCATAATTAACAGCATTACATTTTGGCAGATAATTAATTACAATGAAAGCATTAAAACTATCAGTACATCACATACCCATATCAGTGACACACAGCACTCCTGAAAAAGTTATTTGAGGGGGCAAGCCCCCAACCATTGATCTCCATATATAACAACTCTGAAGATGCATAAACTCAGAGACAATAGGAATAGTAGAAAACAAAATAAAGCTCACCTTCTATCTCTTCTCAATGACCTGTAAACCAAAAGTGGAAACATAGCAACTGCAATGCAGCCTGTTCTAAAATATTGAAACCTCAAATGCAGAAACCCTTTTTGCATCAACATTCTGAGACTTGCTTTAGTAATATGCAAAAAGTGGGCTGCCATCACTGTTTCATATAATTTTCAATGTAAATGTAGGTTTTACAATGTGACTGGAGACTTTTTAAATATGACTTAATTTTGTAAATCTTTCTATCTTTTGTAAAATTGTATTGCAAAGGAACTGAATGCAGCTGAATTGTCATCACACAGAGTAATGTATCTAATCCAGTAGTGCATTGCAAAATAAATTGGGATGTTATAGGATCATAGGGTCATAGAAGGGTACTAGGCTAATGACCCTAGGGCCCTTACAATCCTAGCCAAATGTTACCTTTATTTCAATGATCAGCATCTATCACCCCTGTCCAAGAGAGACATAAGTGGAACCCCTGAGGTGAATATACAGTTACCCATCCAGCCATCTAGATTGTGTTTGAAGAGCGCCAGTGAGGTGCTCTGCTTGACATGAAGTGGGAGTCTGTTCCAAATGTGTGATAATCTGTGGGAGAGAAATCTATCCCTCCAGCAGGTTCTATTAATGTCACATACCAGGTTAAGGCCATTAGAGCGAGTAACCCATCTACCATTTGTCTTACAGACCCACAGCATTTCCAATAAAGCAGGGTCAATGGTTGCCTTATATGCAAGGCAGAGATCACCACTAAGCAGTCTGTATGAAACAGAATAAAGTGTCAGTGAATTCAGACAATCCTCATAGGACAGATGCTGAAGACCTTAGATTTTCCTTGTGAGGAAACTTTGTGTTCTCTCCAATTGCTGCAGGTGTTTGGAAAGGTACATACCTAAAAGGGAATTGCACTCAATTATTACCCTGATGAGGGAAGAGTACAGGGAGGTTATAACTTCTTTTTTTCAGGATGCAATGCCCTTACTTATGAGATGAGTAATATAGAATGCCCTTCTTACTACTGTGGAGACATGGTGATTAAAGGTAATGTTGTTGTCAACCTGTGTTCCCAGGTATCTCATCAGGGAGTGCGTACTTAGGGTGTTGATTTGGTAGTTAGCAGGAACATCACTCTTACCAAAAGGGATGATAATACATTTTTTTGCATTGAGTTTAAGGCCATGACTTTGGCACCAGTGATTTGTTTGTGTAAGACCCTCTTGTAGGATGGTAACATTGTTTGGAGATTCTATGACTGTTCCCACTTTGCAATCATCAGCAAACTTTGTCAGACACAGAACTTTAGTTTAAGCTTGCAATTTGGAGAAATAGATTACAAACAGTAGAGGTCCCAGGACTGATACCTGTGGAACACTTCTGGTTACAGGTCTGCTATTGGAGGTGGATTCCCCTATTTTGACTACATGGGTTCTATCAGTGAGCCAGTTAGAGACCCATCTAATGATATATGGGTTGATACTTAACTGAGTGAGTTTGTCAATTATGTCTGAGTGGGGGATAGTGTCAAAAGCCTTGGCTAAGTCTAGGTAGGCTGCATGCACAGACTTCCCCTCATGAAGGGCCTTGGTGACTGTTTCAAAGAAGTCCACCATGTTTAACAGGCATGATCTCCGTTTGACAAATCCAAACTGAGTAGGGTCAAGTGTTTGCAGGTTACCAATGTCTTTGTTGATAAAGTCCATGATGATTCGCTCCATGGCCTTGCAGATAAGGCTAGTCAGGCTAGTAGGTTTATAGTTGTCGGGGTCAGTGGAAGCACCACCTTTGTACAAGGGGACAATGGTGGCTTTTATTGATGTTTTTTTTCACATTGAAAAAGAGTATGAGAATGGCCTAAAATTGCAACTTAATGAATTTTAAAAGGAAAATCAACACTGCACTGACACTGCACCAGTTCCTGCCATTCCATCTGACCATGTGAACAACATATAAGCTTTTGAGATATTATGTCAGCTGCAAACTGCCATGCAATAGCTATTTTAATGTGATTACATAATTTTCTACATCTCACAAGTCAACAGGTGCAATTACATAGCACCATGAGGGACAATGCATAACTAAATCAGCAGCCTTTTCAGGAATAATGCTCTCTGTATCCATTCATACAGATCTGTGAGTGATTTTCAAAAACATTTCTATATTCATGTACACAAACTTGTCCTACCCTTGATGTCTCCCTCCACCTTCTTTTTACCCTTCCCTTTCCTTCTAACCACCTTATTTTACCTGTTTATGCACACTGAAGCACTGCAGGAAATATCTTGATTCAAGATGAACTCTACCATTGTTCACTGATGATTTCTAAGGTAACTTAATAATACAGTCTTGCACTCAGAGATCCATTGAAAAGCTGCAATTATCTATGTGAGGCAGGGCTGGTTATGGGCTGACTTTTTTTCTTCCTTCATTCTTCTGACTTTTTTCAGTTTCAGAGGCAATGACACATTTCATTGCAAAACAGAGTATGGTTTGAGGGACGATTTGGTATCAAAGAGATCTTTCCTTAGTAGCCTGTTGGAACCAATTCCCCAGACACTGTTACAAATCACCATTGTTGACTCTCAGATATGGTGTGCTGTAAAGACAAAATAATTCATTCATCCTTGACACAATTGTTGAGTTGTGATGCCAGTGGCTATCAGGATGATTTCTGCATTTTTCTGTTCAATGGTAAAAGTATGCATATGCATTTCATATATACAGAGGCCTGCTGCACAAACTTCAGCCTGCCACTCCCGTACCAGCATGCTATAAATATCATTGCAGATCATCCTCTTCTGCAGAACACACACAGATTTTATTTTATTTTACATTTGTTGACTGGGAGAATCTGACTGGATAAATGTCCATTTTTAGCGGAGGCCAGGGGAGAAAAGCTCCAGAGTTTGTAAATATGCAAAGGCAAGTAAACATATACAAAGTAATTTCACAGATATGGAGACCAAGTACAAAACATAACATTTTAAAGGTACATAGAGAAAAAAAAATATTTTAGCTGCAAATTGTAGTAACAGGATGGGTTAGTTGTATGTCCAGTAATTCCTGCTTGAATTAATGAGAGCATGTCTAATTTGCCCATAGATATGAGCAAATTAGCAATATTGTGTTTGAGTATAATGGTGTAAGAAAAAGGTGAGGTGTACAGTGAGTAGTAGAGAGCTTTCAGGAGTATAGTAGAGCTCATGGCAGATGAGGTTTGTGTATTGAGAATACTAGTACATACAGAAAGTTAATATGCAGCGGTAGAATGAGAAAGACCTGAGGGAAAAGTGGGTGTAGAGGGTCAGCCTGGGGGAAGGCATAGGCATTGTCTATTGATAAGTAAATGTTCCTTTAGTATATGTTTAAACTTAGTGATAGAATTTGCTAAGGTAATATCAGAGGGCAGTGAGTTCCAGATTTTCCTATGTAGTTTGGAAATAGGGAGTTTCTTGCCGAGTTTTTGGTTCTGGTGACCTTGATTAAGGTCCTGTCACTACAACGTAGTTGCCTTGGGTTTTCCTGTATTTTAAGTAAATTAGATAGTGTAGGTATTTTGTCTGGATATAGTAGGAGTTTTTTAGCGAAAACTAGTTGGCAGAAGGTAATGAGATTTTGAAGTTCAAGCCACTTTAGTTGGTATAGTGAGTGGCAATGATGGGAATGGTAGGGAGCATTTGTGGCAAATCTGGCAATTTGATTGTAACGTGTCTAGTTTTGTAATTTCTGTTTTGGATAGCTTGGTGAAGACGGTGGGCAGCAGATAGAAGTGTGGATAGTGGCAGAGTTTGAGCCATAGTAATTTTAGTCTGTTGATTTAGGCATGTTTTATTTTTGTACAGACTGCCTAGTTTTCTGTGAATGTTTTTGATGGTTTGATTTATGTGCAGGACAAACTTCAGTTTGTTGTCAATTGTAACACCCAGTAGTTTTGTGTGGGAGTCTGGGGAGATAATAGTACCATCATTAGACATAATACTGAAAGAATCAGTGTCTAAGTTGGAGTTATTTGGTTTGAAAATTTGTAATTTGGTCTTTTTGGGTTCAGTAACAGGTTTTCACTGAGAAACCAAGCTTCAGTGGTTTTGAAGACTTGTTGGGTAGTGGAAAGGAGTGTGAGGGGGTTGGTGGCTGAGCAGACTAGTGTTGAGTCATCAGCATATTGTATGACAGTTGCATCTTGGGTGATCTTGTTGAGATCATTAATGAATATGGAAAATAATAGAAGGCCTAATATTGATCCTTGTGGGACTCCAGTTGTAATAGGAAGCAGTGTGGATAGTTTGTTATCCCACCTGACTGCTTGCTGTCTGCCTATTAGGTAGTTTTGAAACCAGGCTAGTGAGTCAATGGCTAGTCCAAGGTCAGTGAGGGAGTCAAGAAGTTTGGGATGGTTGACCATGTCAAAAGCTTTTGATAGGTCTAAAAATATGGCTGATGTTAGTTTGTCACATAGTAGGCAGTACACCACCCTTTGCATGAAATAAATAATGCCTTACTTAGTTTGTTCATCTTTGACTGCCCAGCTTGGTTGACTACATGGTGTTCTGATGTATTGCCTTGACCTTGGCTAACAAAATTTCATATTTAATTTAAATTTTCTGGAAGAAACACATTTAATACATTCTGGCTATGAAAACTATTGCACTAATGATTGTGTAATTCTGCCCATGCCTTGTTTATATGCTCACACTACAATTACCACAGTAATACACTGTATGCTACTTCAGTCATTTGACAATATTTAGCACATTTTCTGTGACTGGAGTCCAAAGTTAAATGTAGCTGCTATCAAACATGTCTTATAGGGTCCCTACATTTCGCTGATTAATTATGGTATTGACTACCTCTCTGTTCTGCAAATGCTGGGAGGGTATTGAAACCTTTTGCCACAGGTGATCCAATATCTACAGGACATACTACAAAAAGGTCTGATTGCACAGCTAATATCAACAGTCGTCACACATTAATGCTGTGTTGAGTGGTAACACTAGTGAATAGCATTCCCAAATGCCTGGCTCACAGTTTTGTGTCAGAAATATGGCAGCACATAGTGTTGGGTCACGTTCTTTCCTTTATTCCATTCTCATGTGACCGTAAAACTTCTAACATACTGAATAGCCATGGGGTAAACCATCATCGGCAGTTTATAGTAAATTAACTTATAAAACCATAAAACAATGAAATTAATTATTTGTCCAGAGGAATTAATCTTTGCTATCCACAAAGGGAGGTTGTGCAATCTAACTTGCCTTACACCCAATGTGGGAATAAGTTTTCAGCATTATTTAAAGAAACAATGCCTTTTACTGCTACTTCTGTTCTTGGCATTAGATTAAGACAGTCAGAGAGCCAGAAGAAAATTCTCAAAGTCCTATAAACAGCTTACAACTGAAATGATAAGTAACGACAACAAGAATTATTTTTTTGTTTCCCCTTCACAGTGTTTATGTGTGTATTGCTTCCTTTATTTGCCAGCCTGTTATACTGACTACTACTGATATCTGCATCCGTTTCCAGTTCAGCCTATTTTCTTTTCCTTCCTCTTCCATCTGCAAATAATTCAGTGTATCTTCCTTAAACAAGGAAACTTATTGTTCACTTTTTTCCCTGCTGATTTTATTCACCAAATGTAATGCAGGATTGCCCTTCCGTAATTCGTCTATGCAGATATATTACTATCAAAGCGTTAACTCAGTATACTTTTACATTTGGTAAACCTGAAACCAGTTGCATTTAGTCCTACAAGCAAAAATATTCAGTTTTATGAAAAAAATCTTGTTTTGCTGTAACAACATTGAAATTTTGAGACTCTGAACTTAAGAGAATAATTATGCAGATATGGCCAACCTGATGCTTTTAGTCACACTGACTGGAATGCTGTTTGCTGAACCCTATGCCACGAGTTGCCTGCTGGCAATTTTGTTTTTGTTTTATTTAGTATAAAATGTTTATGGGTAGCTTTCATTTGAAGCAGGGGGTCATGAACTCTTTAATCAACATAACCATTCAGGGAGCATTAAGTACTTTATTTTGCTGCCTGCTGTGTAAATGTTGAGTGTACAAAGACTGTGTATTATGCATATTAAGTGCAGAGAGCAAGTTCAGGGGGCTGTTAAGTGTGTTACAACTCTCATACAATTATTGATTCAGTTGCTTGTACTCTTGCTTGTTAATTTAGAAACCACTAAGAAGTTTTAATACTAGCAATGAATATCTGTATATTCACTACTATATGTATAGCTAGTAAGCTGCAATTATCACAGTAAATTAAATAAACGGACTCTTGTAATTAATAGTATCCCTACATACTTCTCTTTATTGCAAATTACATTTTGAAAGTTATTATGTGGTATATGCAGCTTAGTATTAATGGAATTCCTAATAGGTGGCTAGGGTATATGCAAATGTTTATACAGAAGAATGTAGACTTTTATTCAAACATTTGTTAACTAGAGGCACATTTTTCTTCTGCTGCATTCATTCTTATTTTATTTTTTTTTACTTTGTGTAGCACATACTGGTAACTGGTTTATATGCTTAAAGGAACATGATTAATATATGTGTACTAAAAGGAAGCTGCCCGCTGGTAACTGTGTCTGTTTAAATTCACTGAATTCTGTTTTTAAACAGGGAATACACTGTGCTACAATAACAGTTTTAGCTGAAGTTTTATAACTGTTTTTAGTGAGCTAAATGTAGGTTTTTATATCTGTAATCTAATATTTATTAAGCATTTTTTGCTTTTTGTCAAAATGGTTAGCATATTCCTATAAGGTAGGGTATGAGAGCAGCATCGCCGTGAAAGCTTTAATATTTGTAATCATTAAGGACCACTTACTGAATGGAAACTTCAAATGCAGTAGGTACTCTGAGATATTCAGCAGAGACTCCCTTTTTAATCTAGACTCTTAATATTATTGCACATATAATCTAAACCAGCGATTAAGTACTGCGGTGCTGGTAAAAAGAAATAGATTGATATCATATATCTATTAAAGATTTATTGTTTACATGATCAGGTTAAAAATATAGATGGGAACCAAGCAGAATACCTTCTATAGTTTCTTACATAGTTCCTTGAATCATGATTATGTGCATTGTGTACTTAAACAGTGAAAGCAAAACGGATGCATTATAGCATGTAACATGGATATTGTTGAAAAAAGAGATGGAGGACAGCACTTTAGTGAGGAAACAGTTACTGGGCATCGACTGGACTAACCAGAAGCATTAATGAGTTTCAGTTTGAATAGTAGGGCATGAAACATTATTGGCTTTCTGTATTTGAAGAGGACCTGGGAGAAGAAATGCATTTTTGCTGATGGAAAATGGTAAATTTGCTTCTAAACCCCATATTGCGGTAGTGTGCACAAGTTGACCAGGTCCCTGGTACCAATATTAAGGTTTTATAAACCCGAACCAACTAAAAGAAGAATACCAACTCCCCTTGAGTACTGACTTCTGTGGAATCCTCTCCAGCAACTCTGCTATTAAATCAAAGCAAAGTCCCTGGTACCAATATTAAGGTTTTACAAACCCGAGCCAACTAAAAGAAGAATACCCACTCCCCTTGAGTTCTGACTTCTGTGGAATCCTCTCCAGCAACTGTTATTAAATCAAAGCAAAGTCGCTGGTACCAATATTAAGGTTTTACAAACCCGAACCAACTAAAAGAAGAATACCCACTCCCCTTGAGTTTTGACTTCTGTGGAATCCTCTCCAGCAACTGCGTTATTAAATCAAAGCAAAGTATGTGTTAAGTATATAACATTTAACCAGTCCTCCTAGCCTACTAGTGTGTTTTGATATTGTAAGGTACCTGGTCAGCTGCAACACATCTCTGCATAGCCCACCCCTCACCTAACTTCTCTACTTGTCCTCCTACCTCCCTATCCACTTGCCCAGCCACTTTCTCTGTTAGCTCCTTATCTCTCCACTAAAGCTAGTACTGGTTTAGCCCTTACCTCTGTTAGCTCCTTATCTCTCCACTGAAGTTACTACTGGTTTAGCCCTTACCTCTGTTAGCTCCTTATCTCTCCACTAACGCTATTACTGGTTTAGCCCTTACCTCTGTTAGCTTCTTATCTCTCCACTAAAGCTATTACTGGTTTAGCCCTTACCTCTGTTAGCTTCTTATCTCTCCACTAATGCTATTACTGGTTTAGCCCTTACCTCTGTTAGCTCCTTATCTCTCCACTAATGCTATTACTGGTTTAGCCCTTACCTCTGTTAGCTCCTTATCTCTCCACTAACACTATTACTGGTTTAGCCCTTACCTCTGATAGCTCCTTATCTCTCCACTAAAGCTATTACTGGTTTAGCCCTTACCTCTGTTAGCTCCTTATCTCTCCACTAACGCTATTACTGGTTTAGCCCTTACCTCTGTTAGCTCCTTATCTCTCCACTAACGCTATTACTGGTTTAGCCCTTACCTCTGTTAGCTCCTTATCTCTCCACTAACGCTATTACTGGTTTAGCCCTTACCTCTGTTAGCTCCTTATCTCTCCACTAACGCTATTACTGGTTTAGCCCTTACCTCTTATTACTTTCTGTACCCTCTCTTCACACTGTCTTCTTCACCCACACAGTCTCTCACAACCTCATACTACTATCTGTACGTTCTCCTCACACTATCTAATCCAGCCACACAGACTCTCACTCACCTAACCCTAACCCAGTAATCCCCTTCTCCCTCCTCTATCCCCCCACTCTGCTGCCTAGTCTCACTCACAGCTTAGTGACCATATTCCCCCCTCCCTAGTCTTGTGTCCAGCTTCATGTATGTTAAACCTTCCTCCATAGCCTTGTGCATAAAAAGAGAAAATAAAAAGACTTATTCCTAGATACAAAATAGCTCTTTCATGCTGAAAGGCCTTTCACTGATTGTTTTATTCTATCACCATGCCTCTCCCACGATAGTATTATGCCACCTATTACTTCTATTAATAGAAAATCTCCTCCTTATCTCCCGTAAAGTTACATCACCCCTCCTCCCATGATGCCTTGTGGCTAAGAAAAGCCACATTTTGACTCATGTGTCATTTATTTGCTTCTAAACCCCTATCGCGGTAGTGTGCACAAGCTGACCAGGTAAGCGCTCAACTTTAAGTCTTACTCAGGCTACAGATATTGTAATTTGGCAATGTTTCTTGGTTTTAGACTCATGATAAACTCGTATGTACCTCGCGAGTAAACTACGCGTTGTACTATCTTGCGTGGTTACTAGTATTGCTCTTGAATGGGTTGGACAAATGGTGCCTTGCTTATGATTGTTTGCATTTCCTTTTGGATTGAACTGTATGTTAAAGCTAAACTGCCCTCTGCTTGTATATGTTGTTCGACTTATACATGGGTTTATCTGTTGGAATGACATCCTTATTTCAAAGTAACATTGCCATATGCTTTATTAGGCTGTACAAATGGTGTTTCCACTGTAATTTCACTAAAATAATATTGCCACGTGTTTTTAGCAAGCTGTACCACTGGTGTTTATACTAAGCTGTAGAAATGGTGTTTTCTGCTGAAATTAGCTGTTTTAACGTCCTTATTTCAAAATAACATTGCCATATGCTTTATTAGGCTGTAGGAATGGTGTTTCCACTGTAATTTTGCTAAAATAATATTGCCACGTGTTTTTAGCAAGCTGTACCACTGGTGTCTTTACCAAGCTGTAGAAATGGTGTTTTCTGCTGAAATTATCTGTTTTAATATGCAATGTGAAAGCCAGTTCTGATGTAGTGGATTAACGCTATGTGTTTTTCATATACTGAATCAACCGCATTCCTGCTATATTGTATATCACAAAGTGTGTTTAGCCAAGCTGAAATTTAAGAGACTGTTAGTATTTACGTGAATTACTCTGGCATCCTACTTTGTTAACTAGTTGCTTAATCACTGCCTAGTTGAGCAGAAACTTATGAGTCTGCTGTCACTGTTGTAATTAGTACTATTTTTACAGTAACAAGTCTTCTCATAACCAGTAATTGTAATAAGCTATTTGTTGCAAAAGCACTGTAAGATATACTATTCTAACTGTTTATCTCCTCACCTACTCCTAAGTCTCCATTACTTAGTCTCCTTTTTGTCTGATTATCCTTACATCTCTCTCTTTCAAATGTAATAGTCTTACTATCATCATTACTCTCCTACTTACCCTCTTTCCTACTTTACTTTTCCACTCAGGAACCCTCTAACTGTCCTTACTATTATATTCTTGCATGTAACTATCTCCCTTACTTACTGTCCCTATATTTCCACCCCCTCCTCACTACTGCCTTGTTTCCACAGACATAGCCATAAGTCACCTCACCATTTTACTGTTTTCCATCTTTATTTTACAGGTCCCTGGTACCAATATTAAGGTTTTACAAACCCGAACCAACTAAAAGAAGAATACCCACTCCCCTTGAGTTTTGACTTCTGTGGAATCCTCTCCAGCAACTGTGTTATTAAATCAAAGCAAAGTATGTGTTAAATATATAACATTTAACCAGTCCTCCTAGCCTACTAGTGTGTTTTGATATTGTAAGGTACCTGGTCAGCTGCAACTCATCTCTGCATACCCCACCCCTCACCTAAGTTCTCTACTTGTCTTCCTACCTCCCTACCCACTTGCCCAGCCACATTCTGTGATAGCTAATTATCTCTCCACTAAAGCTATTACTGGTTTAGCCCTTACCTCTGCTAGCTTCTTATCTCTCCACTAAAGCTATTACTGGTTTAGCCCTTACCTCTTATTACTTTCTGTAACCTCTCTTCACACTGTCTTCTTCACCCACACAGTCTCTCACAACCTCATACTACTATCTGTACGTTCTCCTCACACTATCTAATCCAGCCACACAGACTCTCACTCACCTAACCCTAACCCAGTAACCCCCTTCTCCCTCCTCTATCTCCCCAATCAGCTTCCTAGCCTCACTCACAGCTTACTGACCATATTCCCCTCCCTAGTCTTGTGTCCAGCTTCATGTATGCTAAACCTTCCTCCATAGCCTTGTGCATAAAAAGAGAAAATAAAAAGACTTATTCCTAGATACAAAATAGCTCTGTCCTGCTGAAAAGCCTTTCACTGACTGTTTTATTCTATCAACGTGCTTCTTCCACGATGGTGCTAACCCGCTCCATTTGCCCTCACTACAGCTCGGGCTTGCTTCATTCCCCTACCCTACCCCATTCCCACCCACCCCTATATCACTCAAACTTATAATTGAACACCACACCCACCAGCAATTCACACCTTCCCAATTATCCTATTATACCCCATCAATCAAGTACAACATAAACTATAACCACCACACCCATAATAACACACTCAAGCATACTACACACACACTAGTATACTCCCTAAATAAAAATTATCCTCATCAAATCTAAAAACTTGTACAGCTTGCAAAAACCTCTTCTACTAAAAATACTACTCTACCCATCAACTATCTCCATCCTACTTCTACTCCCTATTCTCTCTTCCTACCACACCCAACTACATTTCACTTTTCCACCCCCATGGCAAACTGAACCTATAGCTAACCACACACTACTAAAAAACTTTCCTATAACAACCCCTAACACTACCTCCTTTCTAACCCCATCACTCTTTTACAATAAGTTATCAGTAAAAACAAACCCTCACACCTCACACAAGCTATCTAAAATGCTTGATAAACTAGCCAAACTCTACCTAAACCTACTGCAAAAACTCTCCTGCTGTGGAGACATACACCCAAACCCTGGCCTCATCCCAACAGAAAAAGCTGAAATACAGTTACCAAATCCCCCCTTCTGCAAACCCAAATCATCTCTCCTCTTTCTAAATATAAACATAAGAAGTGTACTGAAAAAAATTCATGACCTGGATGCCTTATTAGCCTTGTATAAACCTGACATAGTGATATTAACAGAAACATGGCTCAAACCCGATCACCACAATAAGGAGATCATAGCCCCAGGTTATGATATTGTACGTAGAGACAGAACAGGGGAAAAGGGTGGAGGTGTAGCGATTCTATTTCGAAATCACCTCACCCTAGAACTAGTTGATTATAATAATGAAGAAATCAATGAAATTGAACTTATCCTTGCCAAATTTAAACTAAACACCAACAAACAAATAATCATTGCAGGTGCCTACCTCCCACCAGGTAATAACATTCCTATAATGGAAAACCTGCTAAACTGGTTCTCACAATCCCTCCCTTATGAAACCATACTACTAGGTGACTTTAACATAGACTGGGTCAACTGCTCCAACCACTCTCCCTCAGATCACATCAACCTCCATGGGTTCACCCAAATAATAACTACCCCCACCAGGACTGACAAAACAACCAAACGTCAATCCATTTTATATTGGATTATGGTATCCCACCCCACTCTGGTACAACAATCAGGCTGATGTTCTTCATTCCACATTGCTGCAGTCCTAACTATTGGGTAGTCCGCTGTCCAGTCGGCCCGAATACCAAAGTATATGGCTGACGTCGGTCAGGGCGCATTAGACTGACGTCAGTACGTCAGGGTACTAATGCACATGACCGACGTCATATCCTCAGTCTTTTTTGCCGCATGGTCCGATGCAGAAGCAATTTTGCGAGTGCAGGTTGGCGTTCTGAAAGTTTCTGAAGTCAGAGTTTCAGACCGAATCAAAGTTGGCTAAGTACCCGTTGGAATATTTTGGTTTTTTCTTGCCTCAGTATTTAACCGGATGTCAGAAAAAGTGAATAACTGTATTTCTTGTGGGAAACAGATACCTCATAGGGATTACCATACTTTGTGTATACCTTGTTTAGGGCCTGAGCACGACGTTGTTGGATGCCGCTCTTGTCTAGATTTAACAAACGCACTATTAAGAGAAGGTTAGACTGTGCCAGGTTAGTTTTTGGGAAGCGTTGTAATTATAAAATGCCGTCGGAGGCTCCGACGCCCGCTTCGGCCAAAAAGCGCAAGGACAAAGCAGCAAAGCCTAGAGTGGAAGAACCAACAGTCCCAGACGTCGGATCTTTAGAAGGCTCAGTGGAGCCGGAGGTTTTGCCAGGTGTTTCTTTGGAGTCCCAGGGAGAGACTTTACTGTTACAGGATGTATCCTCAAGAGGAAGTAGGCCAGGCTGAGGGGGCTTCTCAGGTGGCTGTTCTTCCCTCTCTTCCTAAGGTGGTTAGAGCCTCCCTTCTGTTTCCAAGGCTTCTTTGAGAGGCAGGCCAAGTTTAACTTCAGTGGGGGTTTCTCCTAGTGCTTCAGGGTCTTTGCCTAAGAAACATATGCTTAAAATGGCAGAGGATTTGATTACTATGATTAGAGGTTCTATGCCCCCTCCTGATAAGAGGCCTAGGGTGGAGCCTGAGTTTGAGAGTTTTGAGCAATGTTCGAGGCTTCTGAGTCTTCGGCTGAAGACTTGCAGGAGTATCCTCCTTATTCTGATTCTGATGTGGATGATTCTACTCCTTCAGCTTTTCCTCCTGAGGATTTTTCATTTTCAGAGACTCTGCATTCCATGAGGGAGCATTTTAAATGGGAAGGTCAAGATTTCTCTGATTCCAGGAAGAGGCTTAGGGAATTCTTGTTTTACCCCAGCATAGGCCTTTAGCTATACCTCCTGTTCTAAATGTGGTGGAAGATGTTTTTGCAGAGGCTTCCCTCAATCCTGATTCTTTGCCTCCTGCCCCAGTTAAACCGGATAGGTATTATAGGGTGCCTGAAGCTCATAAGTATCTTTTAAGAGTCCTAGGGCAGACCCGAAACTGTCTCTCAGGGGCCTAAAGGTGTGAAGGCCTCTGTTGTTAAAAATCCTGTTCCTCCTGATAAAGAGGCAAGGGCTTTGGATAGATGGGGAAAGAAAGTGTATACTTCTTCCACTTTAGCCATGAGGGCGTTGAATTGTCAGTTTCACATGTTAAAATATCAGAATTATCTCCTTTCACAATTGAAATCTAAGGTGGATGCTCTGGCAGAAGGTATTGAGTGTAAAGAGTTGCAGGATTTAGTTCATGTGTCTGAACAGGTGGGTAAACATTCCTTGCAATGTGGTTTTGATGCTGTGCAGGCCTCCTCAAGGGTGGCTGCCACTGGTTCTGTTCTTTGTAGGCATGCCTGGTTGAGAGATCAGAATTTAGCTGAGCATGTTAAAACAAGGATTTTGGATGCTCCTTTGCAGTCTGATGTGTTGTTTGGTTCGCCTGTGGAAGCAGTCTTAAAGAAAATGGAGGACAAGGCTAAGTCTATGCAAACTGTTAAGGATTTTTTGCAGGTGCAGCCTCCAAAGTTTAGTAGAAATTGGCCTACTAAGGGATGGACTTATCCTGCTTATGATTCCCAGTCTAGGGGTAGGTCTAGACGTGGTAGGGGCAGAGCTCAAGGTTCTTTTAGGCCTAGGACAGGGAGTTCCCTGCTCAGACTTCTGGTGAGGGCAGGGGTCAGTCCTTTCGTAAGCAGACCCAATGACCTACCTTTTCAGCTGCCAGTACATTCTCGCCTGGCAGCACCTTTGGGAGGAAGGCTGTCTCTTTTCAAAGAAAATTGGGATTTAATTACCCAAGACAGATGGGTTCTGGATATCATTCACCACGGTTACAGGTTTTATTTCCATACCATGCCTCCTTTCAAAGGCATGCCAGACATTCCTCCTCTACAAAGACAAGAGGCTCACAAGCAAATTTCTCTGTTGCTCCACATAGGGGCCATTCAGCCAGTTCCTGTGCCAGAAAGGGGCCTAGGATTTTATTCTCGCCTGTTCCTAGTACCGAAGAAGGGGAACACGTGGAGGCCAATTTTGGATTTATCTATCCTCAACACTTATCTGGACATTCCCAAGATCAAAATGTTGACGTTACAACAACTTTTACCTCTGCTGGGCAAGGATCACTGGATGGTAACTTTAGATCTCAAGGAAGCTTACCTTCATGTGCCTATAAGACTAAGTTGCAGGAAGTATCTGCGTTTTCGAGCTGGAAATTCTCATTATCAGTTCCCTGCATTGCCCTTTGGCTTATCCACTGTGCCCAGAGTATTCACAAAGGTTCTGGCTCCAGTGATAGCTTACTTCAGGCTAAAAGGAATTCAAATCTATCCTTACTTGGACGACTGCCTGATTCTAGCTCAAGAAAAGGAAGACCTTCTACAGCATTTGGATTATGTCATAGCAGTGCTAAGATGCCTAGGGTATTCTGTGAACGAAATAAAGTCCAGTCTAGTACCCTCTCAAGACATGTGCTTTCTGGGTGTGAGACTGAATACAGCAGCCCAGATGGCCTTTTAACCCCGGACAAACAAAAGAATCTTTCCAGTTACTTCCATCAACTATCTCTTCAGTCCGGGCTGACTGCAAGGACAGTCCTTCAAGCCTTAGGGTTCATGGCATCTTGTATTCTGGTGCTTCCCAATGCCAAACTGCATATGAGGAAGCTGCAATGGTATCTCAAAATGTATGGACACAGCACTGCCAGGATTTGGACACTGTCATTCAAATATTACCTTGCATTCAAAAGGAATTTTGTGGTGGGCTCAGGAATGTTACCTAAACAAGGGACTCTCTGTGACCCGGCCAGAGGCGAGTCAGATTCTAACGACAGATGCCTCAGACATTGCTTGGGGAGCTCATCTAAATGGAAAGTGGATACAAGACAAGTGGCCTGCCAGACTACAGCATCTACATATCAACATGAAAGAGATGTTAGCAGTCCAGTTTGCATTAATGGCTTTCAAGGAGTTACTTCTTCCAGGGCAGGTGTTGATTCTAACAGACAACACAACTGTCATGTGGTACATCAACAAACAAGGGGAACACATTCTTACCCATTGTGCAGGCAAGCAATGATTTTATGGGAGACTGCCCTCAGCTTCCAACTAACTCTTCAGGCAAGGTTTCTGCCGCCAGCACAGAACTCCTTAGCAGATGTGTTAAGCAGGCAAATCATGGATCCCCACGAGTGGAAACTGGATCTTCATGTATTTCAAAAATTGACAGTGTCATGGGGAACTCCAGTCATAGATCTGTTCGCTTCTCCACTAAACCACCAGCTGCCAAAGTTTTGCACAAAGAGGTTTCATCACACAGCTTGGAAAGTGGATGCTCTTTCTTTCAGTTGGAAAAATCTTCATGTGTATGCTTTTCCACCTCTGCCTCTTCTCCCAAAGGTGCTTCTAAAGGTCAGACAAGACAAGCCAAGGATGATTTTAATAGCTCCAGATTGGCCTCGGCAGCACTGGTACCCATTACTGAGGAGTCTGGTAAGGAAGCCTCCATGGCCTTTACCCTTGATTCCACACCTGTTGTCTCAGAGGGACGGTCACCTGCTCAATGTCAAGCTTCAATCTCTTCATCTAACAGCCTGGCATATTCTGTTTTGAAAGACAGCAGGTCTCAACTTCCTCAACAAGTTTTAAATGTGATTATGGAAGCCAGAAGACCTAGTACAAGGAAAGTGTACGCAGACAAATGGAAGAGATTTTTATTTTGGAGTGCAGCAAACAATTTGGAGATTTCTGAGCCTAATTTGAGTGTGGCTCTTCAATATCTTACTGAGTTATTGGACAAAGGTTTGTCTTTCTCTTCCATTAAGATTCATGCTGCAGCAATTTCAGCTCACTATGATTGTGACCCACCATTGTTTTCGCATCCTTTGTTCAAGCAATTTCTTAGAGGGGCAAAGAACATAAGACCCCCACGTAGAGCTCCTACTCCTGCTTGGGATCTCAATTTTGTGTTGGAGAAACTTACTCTACAACCTTTTGAGCCTCGCTACTGCTGAATTGAAATATTTGTCATGGAAGACTGCTTTTTTGTTGGCCATTACTTCTGCAAGAAGGGTATCTGAGTTGCAGGCCCTTATGGCGGTAGAGCCTTTTTTGATTTTTCATAAGGATAGGGTATCTTTATGTACTAATCCTTCCTTTATGCCTAAGGTGGTTTCTAGTGTGGCTTTAAACCAAACTATTCATTTGCCTACTTTTTATGCAGATCCCCAAAATAAAGGGGAAAAGATTTTGCACACTTTAGATGTACACAGGCAATTGCGTTATTATTTGAGCAGGACTAAGGATTTTAGGCAGTCTCAGCAGTTGTTTGTTTCTTTTGCTTTGGGTTCGCAGGGCAAGCCTGTGTCAAAACAAACTATTTCTAGGTGGATTGGGTTTTGCATTGCATTTTGTTATTCCCATCATGGCAAGGAGATTCCAGCGGGAATTAGGCCTCATTCCACTAGGGCTACTGCCACTTCTACAGCATTTCTAAGGGGTGGCCACTAAGGATATTTTGGAGGCAGCTACTTGGAGTTCAGTGCATACTTTCTCTAAGCATTATCACCTTCCTCTCTACTCTAAGTCTAGGGCTGGTTTTGCCACAGCTATTTTGCAAGGCATGTTGTCAGTTCCTGCTTCCTTATGATTTGCCAGCCTCCCTTACCTCTGCTTTGGGATTCTACCCAATAGTTAGGACTGCAGCAATGTGGAATGAAGAACATAGTACAGTTTTGTACCTACCATAAATGTAGATGTTCGAGGATCCACATTGCTGCAGTCCAATTTACCTCCCTCCTTCCCTCTGTGTTTAAGGGTGGTTGTGTAGGTGAGGTTATATTCTGGTAATTTTGTATATATTGTACATATTTTTGGTGCAGGTATGTTTGGAATTTTTGGTTTTGGCCTTAGCTTTTCAGGGTCTTCTGACATCTGGGGCAAGAAAAGACTGAGGATATGACGTCGGTCATGCGCATTAGTACCCTGACGTACTGACGTCAGTCTAATGCGCCCTGACCGACGTCAGCCATATACTTTGGTATTCGGGCCGACTGGACAGCGGACTACCCAATAGTTAGGACTGCAGCAATGTGGATCCTCGAACATCTACATTTATGGTAGGTACAAAACTGTACTTTTCCCTGACAGTCTAAGTGACCATCAACCCACCTACCTAATCAGGAACAGAACCCACCATCTGCCCAACCTACCTATCCTCAGAGTAATACATAATAAAAGAAACTTCATAGCCAATGACTTTAATAAGATACTAAGTTGTTGCAATTGGTTCCCCCTCAAGAAGCTACCTCTCGATGAAGCAGTACAGTATTTTAACTCAACCTTCCTACTAATCCTAGACTATCATGCACCCTCCAGAACTATTAGGCCAAAAACCTACCATGCCCCATGGCTTACCAAAGAGACAAAAAATATAATGAAAGAAAGGGACAAAATCTGGAGAGCATCTCACAAAGATAAAAATACTACTCTAAGGCAAAAGTACATAGAACTACATAATAAAGCCAAGAGGCTAACTAAACTTGACAAGTCTAATTACTATAAAAACCTACAAGATAAATATACCCATAATCCCCCAAAATTCTGGGCCTCCATAAGTAGATTACTTCACCCTGGGAAAGCATCCACCCCTACCCCTATGTTGCCAAACAACCAAAACAATATCCCTACACAATTTAATAAATTCTTTACAGAAACAGTATAAAATCTAGCTAATACCCAAAAAAAATGGCACTCCAATACAATCATCCACTACATCTGACAGTAATACAAAAAATAACACCTCTAGCTTTTCCCTGCAGCCAGTGCCCACTAAAATTATTTCAAACCTCCTTAAGAAGCTAAAACCAACCACACTAGCAGCAGATAAACTTTCTGCAGATTTCCTTCAAATATCAGCAGAGGCCATATCATATCCAGTGTCAATTCTCATAAATAGGTCAATTTCAGAACACAAAGTACCTACCCTCTGGAAAACATCCCACATTGTTCCTGTGCACAAAGGAGGCAACTCCTTAGAGCTAACCAACTATCGCTCTATAGCCATACTATCGCCCTTATCAAAAATTTTAGAAAGAGTTGTTCACTTGCAACTAATGCAGTATCTCCAACAAAACAAACTACTATCCAATTCCCAACATGGCTTTAGACTCTCCCATAGTACGACCACCGCTCTTCTATCTTACACCAATACAGTCAACCACTACAGAAACAAAGGTCTTTTCGTATCATCCATTTTCCTGGACTTATCAAAATCCTTTGACATGGTTAATCACAATATGCTCCTCAATGCTCTATCTAGTCTAAACATATGCTCCTCCACTATACCATGGTTCAACAGCTACCTATCAGAATGCCAACAAGCAGTCCTCTGCCAAGAAAAGCTGTCCCCCCTCTTGCCAGTATCCATAGGAGTCCCTCAAGCATCAATCCTTGACCCACTGTTGTTCTCTCTTTTCACTAATGACATCTTATCTTCCCTGCCCACTGCCTCAGTAGTACAATATGCTGATGACACCACCATAATATGTGCTGCCCCCAGCATAATGGAACTACATACCCTTACCCAAAATAACTTTACTCTAGCTGAAACCTGGTTTTCTAACATACAACTACTTCTCAATCCCCCCAAAAAAAAACTAATCCTATTTACCCCTGGCAGATCATCTAACTTAAACTATAGCCTCATCATAAACTCCAAAAATAGTATTCAAATCACACCAACCAACCACACAAAACTACTAGGAGTAGAGATTGATAATCACCTGAAATTTGATATCCACATACCATCAAAAAGGTGAACAGAAAATTAGGACTCCTCTATAGAAACAAAAAGTTCAAGACTAAACAGACCAACGACACTACTGCAAGAACCCATCTCCTCTCCATCCTTCTTTGTGCCTCCCCTATCCTGACTAATCTTCACCTTACCGAACTTCGCAAACTGGAATCGTGTTACAACAAGATTGCCAAGTTTGCTACAGACTCCATGTATAGGTCCCATCACTGTCATTTCCTAATGCAACTCATGTGGCTGGAGCTTCCTCAGCTACTATGACTTAATCAAGTCTCAGTTGCACATAAACTCTTCTACTACCCTGAGAAAACGCCTGCACTCCAGCAGCTAATTCAGCCCCACACCACCACTAGAGCCCTAAGATCTAGCACCCAAAACCTCATTCATGTAATTAGACATAAAAATTAAGCAGGAAAATCTCTTTTTGCCTGCACAATAGCCCAAAACTGGAACTCACTCCCAAGCCATATAACTACCACTACTTCTAGTACCCAATTCAAACACCTCCTGAAATCCCATTATTCAAACAATTGGCTATGCTCTTGCTACGCCCCAGGGTAAACAATAACTATGCACAGTTGCAAGGATTCTGCTACTCTCTAGCATTTTCCTTACATAGCCCTGCTAATATCCTTGCTTATTCCTCCAAACTCAGCATCAGTACAATAGGATAAAACATACTAACACCTGTACACTACACTACTAAAATCTGTACCCGATAAAGGCTATAATCTGTATCTGAGAAAGGTATAAACCTTATCAGAGCTCTTCATATTCTCATCTTGGTCTTACTTCAATACCTATACTTTTGATGTGTGGGTGTGAGTATATATATATATATATATATATATATATATATATATATGTCTCTACAAATGTAAATGTATAAATGTATTGTGAATGAGCATGTATATGAAAAAAAGAGAATCTTGATTTTCTACTAATTGTTTGTTCTAACAGATGCATCATATGCTGTGTAAATTTTCATGTTTGTACTACTTTAAATAATTTAACACCTAAATTTGTTCTTAAGACTTGCTTAGAACTGTATAAATGCTAATAGTGTAACATGGAGCTTTTCTCCCTGGGCCTCAGCTGAAAATGGACTTGTGTCCAGTCAGACCCTCCCGGTTAACAAATGTAAAATAAAATAAAATAAATAAAATGCCACAGAAAGGAAGGATGTTTAATGGGTTCAGATGACAATCATTAAGTGTGATCTTGTCAGTCATTCTTAGGTTGTAGTTATATGAATATTTAAGTAATTGGAACCTCTTCTTACAAATTATATGACATCATATGAAAAAGAAAAAAAATGACTGCTGATAACAGGACACATTGAAGAACTCGGTGGTTTCCAACACAAACCAATGAATTGTTAAGAAAAAGGGCTGTGCTAAAATGTTTTGCATTCATTAATCAGCAGTAATCCCTTAGGGGGTAAATGGTCCAGACTACACCTTAATATGAAATCTATGACATGAAGGTAAAGGAAGAAATTATTTCACATACCTAAATGTAAAAACGGATGGTGGAGCAAAAAAATGCTAACTGTATATCCTTTTAAGAATACTACGATCAGCATGGTGTGTGTAGTCACAGCCTTTTAGGGATAATTCATGGCCAACAAAGTTACTGAAGGGAATGTGGTAAGGAATGGGATTTACTAGGATCCCACAAAGAAGACCAAATAGATTACAAAGGAAGGCTTTGTGATGTTCCTAGGAAAACTAAAATATGGTAATGCCACTAGACAGAAAGCTTCATCTGACAGAGATCTGATGTAATAACTTGGCTGCTCTAGTAGAGCCATTCGTCTGTCTGTTTAATCACTGCTTGTCTGTATCCGTCACATCCACTGAGAGCAAACATGCACTGCAGCCTTAGTTTATACAGGTGGACATTTGTTTTAGGGCCAACTATTTATAGACTATTTAATATCCTCACACATGATAATCTGAACACTTATGCACAGAGTTTGAACTTTTAAAAAGTTATCAGACAGCATTTCCAAACTAAGTAAAGATTCATAACTTTGGCAGATAGTACTGTTTTGGTACTGAACCTTTAGAACAGTATGTGTGTATATTATGAAGTGTGAAGTATCATTATGCAATTCCATCTCTAAACATGATTTGTAGTCATTATTCAAAAAGATGTTACCTGTCAGAAAGGACCTGCTGGGACAGAAATATGCAGAGATACTGCAGGCTTTCATGAAGTGAAATCCCACAGAAGGCAATTTGTAAATTCAGTGCCAAAAGTTTGAGTTTCACTGAAGTTATGAGAAAAAACTTGCTCAAACTGAATGTTGTCATAAATTTAATAGTTAGTGATATAATCCACGATAAAGGAGATAATTATGACATATCTAAAATTAACTGGGACACAAAAGGATAAAAAATAAGGCTTCATATCAACATCATGTAGGATAAACATAGCAGAATCATTTAATTGTTAGGTAGAAAACCTAACAGCAGCTTCAGATGTCGTGTACTTAAATTTTAGCAAGGCATGTTGCGCTGTATTGTCAAAAGTAAAAGAGCAATTTAAACGATGTTGAAGAAGGTCATTCCGTGATTCCATACATGAAACACTACTTAGACAATGGACTCAACTTATATTAGTAAATACATTTTACTTAAATAGTGGGATGGTTTCCAGGATAGAAGCACAGAGAATGACAGTGGAAACAGTCCTTTTGACACAGCAGAATGAAAATTGTGCCATTTTGTTACCATAAAAATAAGCAACAAGGTTGACCCACTCAAGAAGATGTAGAAAAGATGGAAAGGTACTTGGCATAATTGAAAGAATGCTGTTATATATGATAGTTCAAATCCACTGCAATAAAATCCAACATAATACATAAAAAAATAATAACTCATAAAAGGAAAACATAGTGGAAGGGGAAACAGTAATGGCACCTACAGAAAATGACCTGAGGAGACGTCTATTAAGTAATCAACAAATAAGTATGAAGTGGAAGACAGTGGCAAACCAGGTGAAACAGGAAGCAGAGTATGAAAATAACAAATAAAATTACTATCCCTGTTCCTCCAAACAGCGAAAATATGGGATGGCATCTGGACTCAGCTCAGTAGTGGAGACCTTATCTTCATCAGGATACAGTACAGTGTTGAACAGCCCAAAAGTTTGATTTTTCTTCTCAAAAAAATATTTTAAAGAAGGAAGGCAAGAGATGAATATGTGCAGTCTTGCAGAAAGGAGCTAGAACAGATGGGGAAAAGGCAGATAAGTACCTCAAGGGAATCTACCCAGTCCAGTTACGTGCACTCAGAAAATCGATATGTGAGAACAAACAGATGCCGTTTGAAGTTACAAGGCAGAAGGTTCAATGCAGGCATGAACACATGATAAAGTTTTTTTTCAAGGAAAGCATTATGAATGATGACTGGAACAGCCTTACAGAAGAGAGAGTAGCATTAAAAAACAATCAGGAAGCCAGACATAAGGTGACTTTTAGGCTAGGAAAATAAATATAAACAAATAACTAAAGAAATAAATAAGATTTTATGGTAGCAAGATCTGCAACTTATTCAACATAAGAATTTATGTTTTTTTTTTTTTTGGCTTAGATGATTAAGGAGCAGTTAACAAGCTGTTTTCTGTGATCCAGAGGTGTAAGGTTCATTTCCTCATCCTCACTGTGTATGAGTTACTTAATCAGACACCACTCCCTGGCTGAGTATGGAAAAGGTCAATAGAGATCAGTGCTCTACCCTGGAAAACGAATACAAATAAGCATGTACAGAGCTTATTTCTGGGTGTTTATGACAATATACTGCCTGTTCTGAGATCTGAACTCCACAAATGAAGTAATCATTGGCTTAGCACCTGGGGTTGTGGTTCATATCTGAATTCTGGTCACCATCTGTGTGGAGGATCTGTTTTTCTCTTGTCTCTGGGTTATTCTCTGGGCACTTTGGTTTCTTTCCTAAAACATGCTGGTTGATTACTACTGTAAATAAGCCATACTAGTATATGTAATAACTTAACCTTGTCCTAGCATGAGCATATTATCCAGCTGACTTAACTGCTTAATGAGTTTATAACAAACCTTTGTTTTAATGGTTATTTCAAAATCACTTGGTTTAACAGGATCATTGAACAATTTAGATTGTAGAATCATAACAAAAGCTTGTTTTCCTTTGAATGTTTTAATAATTTAATTTTCTTTTGTTTAACAATACAGTCCATCAACAGGCTTTCTATCTGTGGCTGTCTCTGAGTTAGTCATGGTTTGCACAGGGCCATCCTTACCCTTTGACTGATGGCTTTTCCCAGAGCCTAGAACTGAAAAGGTAATGAAATTGCAATGTGTGTGACATAGCAAGAAAAGTTTTCAGGATCTCCTGGAAGCATCACCTTAAGCAGATATGCTAGATGTTTTCTTTTGCAAAAAGGACACTAAGCATTCAAAGCCATTTAGCAGCCATCTGTTTTCCTGCGAATTGGAGATGGCAAGTGTTTGGCAAGCTTCTGCCACCAGTTTGCCTGTGGATACTTCTAAAGGAGATACTCTTACAATCATATAAGGAAGAAAACTGATATGGGTAACTCCTTGTTTTTCCATCCGACCCAAGGCTCACTATCGCCTGTGACCATCTGCGAATGCAATTACCTATTACCTCTGTCTGTACTGCAAGGGCTGCTCTGTTAAACCTGCTCTTGCTGTATCAGTTAACCTTGGTAGTTTTGATTTATACACAGTATTATTCTTGGTTTCACATCCAGTTTCTTCGATGGACACAGTTGTTGTGCTTATTCACATCTTTTCTCTGCTGCCTCCCTGGCTAACTTCAGTCACGTCTCATTTCACCTTGAGTGTGTCATCATGAAATTCTCTTGGTTCAGTACCACATAGTTGTTCCTCATTTTAGTACAATTGTTCTGTTTCTTGGGTACCCATTTTAAAAACTAGATGTACTTCCTCAGTTTTGCTAGCAATGTTCAGCTCCTCCTCGTAAGTGTATGTTTTTTTATGACTGTACCTACCTCTGAAATTTATAAAACTGCCATGTTTAAAAAACGATAATATACCTCAATAATTTTAGCTACTTTCAGACTTTTTTGAAAAGCCATTTTCAGCCCTGTTCTTCTTACTTGCAGATTGGTGAATGCTCACATTAAAATGTTATAATATAGTTATGCATAACAATGTAACTTAACGTAAGTGGTAACATAAATAGATCATATGGGTTATAAGGATTGTTGTCTCTCTCATTTTTGTTGATAACATTATACCTATTTTATCTCCATTAACTTGATAGATGCCATAATTAGTACTCTACAGTTTGGCCATGGATATGATAACATACTTATAAAACCTCAGGCATGGGTTCTTAAGCAGAAGCAGGCAAATCCGCAAACAGAAGTTACTTAAGCTGGGAGGAAACATTCAAATGGCTGAATACACAACACCTCCAGTTAGGGCTCAGCGGTAATTTTCAAAATTCTTTTTTTTTTACTATTCAGTACAGATTTCATGTAAAATTAGTGCATATTGGCTTTAACTGACAGAGATTCAGGATGAGCTTTAGAAAAGCCAATGTAATTTCTATTCCTATTAAGAGTCTCTACATCTCTTATTGCACATTAGTATAGAGAGGTTTAGTATATAAATCTGGTAAACTGAAGGAATGAAAAGTAGAAGAAACAGCCAAGGAAAACATAATTTGTTGTCCTAAGGTGCTATTACTTTTTTTGTTATTAGATGAAGGCTGTGATATCTGCAGCAGAATCAATACCTGAGAAAACCCATTTCAAGTTTTCAAGCTCCCAGTTTTCATTCAGTTTGTATTACAACCTATAAACAGTTCCTATGAAGTATGTAAAAGCTGAGCAAGTGCTGAATATGTGCTCTTTTTATAAGAATCGATCTTCAATAGTACTTTTACACTACAGACAGGCATATAATATCATTTGTATGATTATAGCTGAGGTCAGAAAACCAAGTATAGGCATACCTCTCAACTGTCCAGATTTTTGCAGAATGTCCAGATTTTTTACTCCAAATTTTGGTCTGTTCCTCATAAATGTTTTTGTTTTCTGGCAAATCACTAAGACAATCTGAAGAATTAAATTAGTAATAATGTCATACATTTCAGTTTCTGGCTTCATATCCTTTAGAAAATGCATTTAAATACATACCCTGTTATTCTGCCAGCTTTCTAAGTTTATAAGAGCAATATTTAAAATATCTCCCTAATTTTGGGTCTTTGTGCCCCAATTGTCTTCTAAACAGGACCCTGGCCTATAGCTACATTGCAAGCACTCAATCAGCATATTAATTTTGTGCAGCCCAAAGCCAGGTATCCCCTGACTAGGTCAACGCCCTATGGCCCATTCCACTTAGTCAGGGAGCCCGATTGTTCCATTTGTTTCTCCAGCAATAAGAGTCAAATGGCAAGAAAGGAGCATCTAGCAAGTCCAATGGAATGCCCTACACCTGGAGCTACCTCTCCTGTCAGTGTCTCCTCGGAATGCCACAATGCTGCCTTATCTCCGGAAGGTGTGTGTGTGTGTGTGTGTGTGTGTGTGTGTGTGTGTGTGTGTGTGTGTGTGTGTGTGTGCACATGCTCCACAGTTGCAATACTCAGTCCTCTCACCAGCTGTCTCCAAGTGTTGGGTGGGAGCCCCCCACTCCCAACAGGTGAGCCAGTAATGGTCACTCAGTTCCATTATCCATATACTATCTTCTCCAGTGCTCCAGTGCACATGTGAATAATTAAAGAAGGGTCATCCTGGAGGCAGCTAGGGTTTCATCTATTTGCACCACAGGGACAGGGTATTTCAAAATGGTTCAATACTTATGTTGTTTGGGTTATGGAATGTGAAGTATTAGCTCCTAGGAAACAGACAATCCTGCAAAAAGTCCCAATGCTTGTTCTTAGTATATACATGCATACATACATACATACATATTATGGAAGAAGTTAGGCAGAGTAAAGAAAACTATGTTAAGAGTCCCACACATGACATAATTACACCACACTATATTTTTACCATATTAAAAAAGAATATTATGGTGGAGTATAGACATACTTTTTTGATTATCAACATGAGAAAAAGTTGAGGGGACACTGGTCTGTGAACTGTACAGGGTGCAAAGTAACTTAGCTACATTTCTGTCCTGATGGAAGCCAAGCACCACACCGATCATCACTATCTCAGTGTGGGTTACAGCAGACTGTGCCCAGAAGTCATTCCTCTACATCTGTTGATTGCTTCCCAGTGCTTGATTGCATATCAGGTGCTGGGAACCCTTGTTAGGCTGCTGTATGATGGGTATACCTGTATCAGATGCAGTTCACTTCTCTATTGCTAGAGCCATGGGGGACAGTACTAGTGTCTTCAGTTGTGAATGACCCCCCCATAACATGGACTGTTGAGTGATTATTTTATTCAAGCTGCAGCTCAAGTGCAGGTTTGGCTGCATTGTCAGCAAGAAAAATTGGTGAGAAGCACCCAGGAGGGTGGCAGATGGTGCCTCAGTTCATCCGACTATGGTGAGATCTGTGTGTCTTCATCATTGTTGGACCCTACACTGGGTGTAGCCATTTCAATGAAAAATGCTACTTTTGTCTTTTTTGCATGGGGTACTATAGCTGGTTTTCTCAGATGTATTTTGAGGTAGTCTGATACCCTAGGTCATGTGGCAGAGCAAATACATGCATGTATACAGTTGGGATGCCTATAAACAAAGGCCCAAGTGGATGTATAGGGGAAGGAGGGGCTTTATAGACAGTGAGGGTTGGGCTACATTGGGAGTCTCAGGTAATGGTGGGCTAATGGGCTATGATTTGTGATTCACAAAGGAAGGTCCACTACAGCTGTTCCCACAGCATAGGTACGCATCACATCTGTTGGGGGATATAGAGGATACCCAGGTCCCACTGACAAAAAACAACCTACTAACTCCCCTCCCACACAACCCCAAATACCCAAAGCCATATGCTTCATTACAGTCAATGCTCAAAGCCTTCGAAATAAAGTCCCCAATCTCCATGCCTGGCTCTCCCACAACCCCCCAGACATAACTGCCATTTCAGAGACTTGGCTTAAACACTCCATAAAAGACAATGAAATTCTTCCACCAGGCTACCAAATGATTTGCAATGACAGACTACACAGAAAGGAGGAGGAGTTGCTCTTATCTACCCCTCCTCCCATACCCTTACCCCATACACTAATCATATCCCCACCTTTGCCAATGCTGAAATAACAATAGGCCTACTAAAAATTAACAACTAAATGTCCATATGCATAGGAGCAATTTATATTCCCCCAGGCAATAATATCCAAACCCTGGAAGACATCCTCTCCTGGTTTTCCACTACCATCAAAAACGAAACCTATATCCTCGGCAACATGAACATTAACTGATCATCTATTTATTCACAAGCCCCATCTCAAACAATCAACCTGTTCAACTTCTCTCAACTAATAAATTCTCCAACCAGGCCTAACAAAGATGGGACCTCCGGCACTATCATTGATTGGATATTAACATCCCACCCCAACCTCATTTCAGATGCTGTAATCCTTCCAGACCCTCTCAGTGACCACTTGCCTGCTTTCGTCAACCGTCTCCCTTCTCCTTTTCAAAAACATCACTACATCGAAACTCACAACCTCACCTCTTTCAACCCTCAAACCTTCTCCAAATGCCTAAAGCATACTGACTGGACCCCTTTAAGAACCCCTCAACAATGCCATAACCTACTTCAATGAGACTTTCCTTAAACTATTAAACCAGCACGCTCCCCTCAGTACCAAACGTGTGAGGTCCAATCCCTCCCCCTGGCTCTCAAAAGAAACCAAACATACAATGCAACTAAGAGATAAAAAAATGGAAACAATACCAGAAAAAACAGACTCCAAACTCCTTACTAGAATTCAAACAAATCTGAAACTACACAAAAAGCTAATAACTAAGGATTGCAAAGCATACTATTTCAAACTCCAATCCAAGTACTCAACTAATCCCCACAAACACTATAAAATGACTACTTCTCAAACTTAAACCTTGCCACATCGCACCTGATAACCTTCTTTCAACCTTCCTCATACTTTCTGCAGACTGCATAGGTCTTTTGATTTCCATCTTAATAAACATATCTATTTAAGATTCGTATGTCGCAGCAATCTGGCGCCATGCTTACATCATCCCTATCCATAAAGGAGGCAAAAACAAAGACACCACCAATTTCAGGCCTATAGCCAGACTTTCCCCTCTCTCTAAAATACTTGAAAAAGCTATCTACTCACAATCGATGCCATATCTAACTAAAAACAATCACCTCACCCCCACTCAACATGGTAACAGTACCATGACTGCCCTCTTATCCTTTCTCGAAACTATAAATGAAGCCTGCAACTCTGGCAAGCTCGTATCGACCCTGTTCCTCGACCTATCAAAAGCCTTTGACACCATCTCCCACCCCCTACACCTATCACAACTCTCATCTCTTCCCCTCTTTCCCCCCACCATAGTCTGGTTCTCCTCATATCTCCTCATATCTCTCTGACTGCCAGTACAATGGAAATCCTCTACCTCTCCCTTCCAACCCACCCCCACAGGTGTGCCCCAAAGTTCTGTTCTAGGTCCTCTACTTTTCAATATATTTCTCAACAACTTCCACCACACCATTCCTGAGTCCTAACGAATCCAGTATGCAGATGACTCAACAATCATCTGCTCAGCTTTCTCCTCCTCCTCTGACCTACTCTTAAAAACCCAACAGCCTGGATGCAAAGCAACCACTTAGCCCTAAATGCTAATAAAACTAAATTGATGATCTTTCCTCCTTCTAGAAACTCCACTATCAGCTAAAACTCATTCTCCATATGCAGCCAGAATAATATGCAACTGGAAATTGCATCAAATACCAAACTGCTTGGCATCACCATTGTTGAAAATTTAAAATTTGACACCTATATCCAGTCCACCATAAAAAAACTTCACCAAAAACTAGGCATCCTATACAGACACAACCGCTACCTCAGCCCCTCCACCAGACAAACCTTAGCCTCCTCCTACCTTCTCCCTTCTCTTATGTATGGCGCTCCTCTGTTAAGCAATCTCCAACTCAGCCTTCAATCCAAACTTGAATCCTGCTACCATAAAATAAGCAAATTTGCAACCAATTCTAAAAACTCAACCCACCACTGCCACTCTCTCTCCACACCCTACAATGGCTCGAACTACCCAATTACGTGAAATTCCTTCAACTTACCACTGTTCCCAAGCTTATCTTCAAGCCTTCCAACTGCCCCTATCTCACCACCCCCTTAACTCCTTACAGACCCAACCACTCACTCAGATCGGAAAATCAAAACCTTCTAAATCTCTACAAACCCTCCAGGCCCCCATGGACAACTCCTGCTATCCTTCTCCATAGCTAAACTGTGGACCCCCCCCTTTGCAATACTTCTAACCATGATAACTTCAAATCTCTCTTGTTCTCCCATCTATCTTCCAAATGGACATGTCCATGTCACACTCCTACATAACTCCCTCTCTATATTTTGCTTTCTCCTTTCCCACTTCCACTCTCACTCACACTCCATCCATATTTCTCACATCATAACTGTTCCTACAAACACGCCCCACCATATAATTCCTTTCTTCTACTACTGCACCTTAGATATCCTCATTTCATCTCTCGTTTCAAATAAAACAAACTATGTATATACCACATTTCCCATCTCCACTTCTCTATCTGTGTACCCTCTCATGATTGTATATTGCCTTCTGTATAGTACTAGATTCTCAGCCTGATCATACTATTGCACTGTTTACTGTATTAATAGGCTGAATTATACCATATTATGTTTGCATGAATAATTATGTATGCATTCTTAAACTGATGAGCATGTTTATACTATGTAATGTATGTTCTTTTATGTATATTTGGAGCTTTTCTCCCCGGCCTCCACCGAAAACGGGCCCTTCTTGGCCCAGAGGACTTCCCTGGTCATCAAACTGAAATAAATAAATAAATACAAATAAAATAGTGCAGGTATGGAAAGTTCTAATAGCAGGCTTCCTTCCTACAACATTCATTCAGCTAGATTCAGTTTGGTAATTTATATAGCATTAATCAGAGTTTTCCTTTTAAGTATTCTATCTGTGTAATTAATTATTTGTATAATTATCTATGCAAATAGATATATCTATTCATATTTAATTATCAATACTGTCTAACTTTATTATTTTCGAAGTAAAGTTTTTTTTTTATTTATTCACTTTTTAATATCTTGAGGTTGGACATTTAATTATGTATTAATAATTATTTGATAAGAGATTATCATTTAACACTGTAGGTTGTCAAGATGATGCATCCTCCTCCAAGCCAAACCAAACTGCTAAGAACATAACCAGTGGTGTGTTTTTATAATTTTATTTGGCTAATGACCTAGTAATCCAGAGTGACATGTTAGCTGGTAGGTCTGTAGCCAAAAATGCAGGGTGGAAACAGATCTACCTTGTCAAGATGAAACTTATTAGGAATTGGAGAGTTCCAAAATCCTTCTATGGAAATGGTGTGTGTATAGATGTGTGTGTGTGTGTGTGTTTCTATATAAAAGCTAAACACTGTTACTAAGGGACACTGGAAGATAGTGACCGAGAGGGAAAGAAAGAGAGAGAGGGGTGAGAAAGGGGCATGGTTACTAGACCAAACACTCTGCTCTCTAACTGATCATTGTGCAATCCTAGTGAAGAACTGGATGCTAAAATCCCATGCCGAAACAGCAGTGCATATTTCCTTTATGTCCTTGGGGCCAGGTTGCATTTGGTGAACTGGATGTTGAATTAAACTTGTGTGCATGTTTCTTTCTTTTAACCTGTTGAATACCAGTGGTTTGACTTAAAAGACCATCCTTCTGGTAGCCATTAGACCTATTTGTTAGCCAGTTGTACCAACCAACCTTCACACACACACACACACACACACACACACACACACACACACACACACACACACACACACACACACACACACACACACACACACACACACACACTATCCCCTAACTAACCACCCTACTGCACTACTGCAACTACCCAGGCATATACACACATACACACACACACACACACACACACACACACACACACACACACACACACACACACACACACACACACACACACACAAGCACACACACTATCCCCTAACTAACCACCCTACTGCACTACTGCAACTACCCAGGCATACACACACACACACACACACACACACACACACACACACACACACACACACACACACACACACATATGTATATACACATATATTAATATATCAATTGTAGCCCATAGCAAATCTTAACACCAACAAGGATCAGATGTTTAATGCAGAAAAGAGATACCAAACCCCAAGATATCAACTTGCAGTCTTACACTTTATGCCTGCATTGAGGAAAACACGCAGGCTCTGTATTAGTAAAAAGCAAAATCAATATTGTTACAGAGAAAGGCATTATAACATAATGGAAAGTGATAATGCTGGTCGCATGAGTGCAGTAGTATTTCAGAGAACCTGTTCTCTTGCTTTCTTACTTTAACAAGCTGCCAGGCAAAATAAAAGCCAGCATACAAATCCTCATAAATCTGTGTGTCACTGAGCCAACATCCTTGCTCAGGGTCAACATGAGATCTGTCCGAAATATGAGCCTCAGTAGTGGAATAGTGGATTCCAGTGTAGCAGCTATCCATAAAAGATCCCAATCTACTGTTTCTGCAGCAACCCTCATAACCAGTGATAACATGAATTCTTGGGCTGATGTTTGTATATACATGCATCTTTAGTATCAGAAGATTTTCAATGTCCAGTAGAAAAATTGTCAGATGGCCCAGACTGTCACAAATAGCAAATGCCAACATTTTTGCTGCAAAAGAAGCCCACAAGCACTGGCTTTCAATATGTGGTTGAGATCTGTGAAGTTTTCCCAAATATTCTGACAAAATCTACCCACATCTGTATAAATACCATCTCAAGTTGATAATGGACAATACTCACTTGGGTATGTTCATTTAAAAAGTCTGATAATTATATAACTAGTAAATACATAATACATACTAACAGTACAGCTTGCATATTTTGTAATCATAAAGTAATTTATAGTATAAAAGTGAGTGTTGTCATAGTTAATGGTCTGATGGTGCATTCTTTTGGCTATTATAATGTACAAATTCAGAACAGTACCACTTTCGGGGGGTTTAGTAATCTGACATAATGGAATTAGATCCTGATGAGCTGAGTTCAATATTCACTGCACTCAGTTTTGTGCAAATATCCATAAGAAAAAGTCCTAATCATGCAGGTCTTATGCCCATTATAAAAAAAACAAAGTACCAAGTTAAGTAATGGTTTTGAACCATAACAGCTCTGAGAAATGAACTACAATTGACGGATATTAAACTTCAGCACCAGTTGTCACATCCAGCTAAATTACAAAATAACGGTATTTGTCGGCATGAAAAGGCCTAAGAAAAACTCTTCTGCAAGCTTGTTGAATGGACTTTAAGCACAGAATTCAGAAGTATGCATATACTAATTTAAAAAAAGAGTAAAACGAGAAGTCCTAGTAATTGTTATTCACTACTTATCACTGCTAGCTCATTCCTGCTCAGTAAGTAGTTTTATCAAATGCCTTTAGCAAAGAAATATGCATCAAAAGATTGAATGTGAGTGATATATTACTGTTTGGCAGATGTGGTGGCAGAACATAAATAAAAAGCTATATTTACCAGATGCTTATCCACACCTTGACATTCCTCACATCCCTCCTTCATTATGCAAAATATTCCATTTGTCTGTTGTAGAAATACATTTACATAAGCAGTATTTTTTTGTTTCCCACAAAACTGAAACTGTGTGAATATTAATTCCTTTGAGAATAACTCTGTAATTCTGTGTTATGCTTATATAGTAATGTTAGACTGTGTTTGTGATGTCAGTGCCTGGAGAACTAATGTGCTTCTACGAGATATTTTATATCTATCTATCTATATATATATATATAAATATATATATATATATATATATATATATATATATATATATATACACACACACACACACACACACACACACACACACACACACACACACACACACACACACACACACACACACACACATACACAGGCATATATATCTATATCTATCTATATATAAAATATAATTTATATATATATATATATATATATATATATATATATATATATATATATCTAGATGTGTGTGTGTGTGTGTGTGTGTGTGTGAGTGTGTGTGTGTGGGTGTGTAAATGTCACAGTGGACAAAAGCAGAAAAATCCTTTTAAGACATAGTATTTTATTTTATTTAGTTTGAATTTGTCAACCTGGGTAAAGCACTGATCCAATTTGACCCATTTCAGTCTTAGCCTGGGGAAAATACAATGGTTACACAATAGTTACATGACATTATATACAGAGAGAATGAAAAAATGCAATATATAAATATATTATATACAAAGTGAATATCATAGTTGGCTTAAGGGAATAAAGTCAATAGCTAAATAAATTATACACAGACTGAGAGAAAAAAATACAGTACACACACATTATATAGAGATTGTAAATCAGAGTTCACATGCCGAATCACAGTCAAAAAGAGAGTCAGAGAAGTGTATGTTGATGTACAAAGGGAATAAGGAGTTTAAATTATATGACCAGAGAAAAGAAGGGAGAGAAGAGAACAATTCTCACAGTTTGGGGGCCAAGGACTGAGAAAACCTGGTCTGTACAATGAAGCCTAATTTGGGCGGGGAGCTAGGAGAGGATATAGGGTGCTAAAATGCCTAAGATTGTATGTTGGTGCATTTTTGAATAGTCTGGATGCTAGCAGAAGGAAGGTGTCATTCTTGATAAGTTTAAATAGTAGAGAGGCAAGTAGAATGTCACACATTGTTTTAGAGGTAGACAGGTAGGTTTTTCAATGGTTTTATATTGGTGTGCATTTCTTGGGTAGAGGCTGATGAATCTGCAAATGGCATTTGGAATGGACTGAATGGTGGATACATTTCTTTTAGAAGCTACAGGAATTAGTGGGAGACAGTAATCTAGGTGAGCCAGTAAGATGTTTTTGGCTGTCGTATTTCTACAGAGTCTAGATAGAAAAGGGGAGAGCCTATTAGCCAGAATATGAGAGTTGATTTTTTAGTATGTCTACACCAGGTGGAATTTTACATTTAGAGGGAGTCAAACCAAATCCCTAGGTAATTGAGTGACATGCCATTTTCAATAATGTTATTAAGATGACCAAGGAGTACCATCTGAAAGAAAATTTACAAATCATCTCCTGATAATATTTGTTTGCTTGTGTCTTTCAGCTTTTCCCGGTTAAGGGTCGCCACAGCAGAACTCCGGTCCTCTAATGATTGGTAGTTGATTTTTTACATGCCGAGTTACCAGCCCTGAAGCACAACCTTCAACGAAGGTACGCCCATTCATGCATATCTCCACGCAGAAGACGCTCTAGCTAAGAATCGAACCGGACAGTGTCTTACTGTGAGGTGACAACGCTACCGCAGCATCACCACCGCGATCATCTCCTGATAATATACATACTCAAAAACAGACCAATGCATATATCCAGTTCATGTAACTAGAATAGAAAAGATACATTTGTATTAGTTCTTCAAAGAACAGTTAATAATGCTTGCCAGATTACAAAAAAGAGACCAAGTCATTGCACGTTGGCTTCATCTCTCACTACGACAAAATGATCACCAGGTATAATAACATTCTTTTAAAGCTTTTTAATTGCTTGCTATCCAGACTCAGCACATTATGTCTACATAGCAGGAAAAAATGAAATCAGTATTTGTAATATATACACATGGTATGCCTAAAGGCACCCAGCGTTACTTACTGAAACTAACCAGTTAAGTAGGGATACTGTGTTTGGAATGTCAGGACAGAATCATGAAGATTTATGAAGTAGTTTTTCTACTTTTTTCCTTGTTTTTTTAGAAAATGTTATAACTTATTATTAAAATATGTTTAGCATCTTTATGGTTAAAGCTTTTAATTGGATGATGCTTCATCTTGCTAACTTAAACTTACTGATTTTTAACTGGCTGGATATTCCCTGCCTTCCACGGAAAATCACTGAGGGTACAGTTTTTATGTGATTGGCACCAATGATGCATCTGGGTTTGTTCCTTTCACTTGTTTCCCCAGCTGCATGTGTTGAAGGGATGAAGTCGCTGACATGAGAAGGTACAGGATGAATGATACCTTGCAAAAAATTATTTTTCTGATTTTTGTCATGTTACGCCTTCCATCTTTTTTCCATGCACTTGATGCTTTAACCAGTTAAACTGTTTAAAGTTACAAAAAAAAACTGTATTTGGTATGAGACCTAATCATGAACAGACCTTACCTTGTAAAAGTATGTACTGTGAGTTGACTATGTTGTAGACAAAACAAGCAAGATGGCTTAGGGTCTTAAACCAAAATCATGGCACTGATATCGGTCAGCTCTCTGATTTTCAAGGATGTTCCTGATTTGATTCAAATTTTAGCTCTGTCCCTCTTAATACCTCCTAAACTGGTGAATTGAACGTAGTAAGTAATGACAACAAATGAGGTTTGGTAAAAAACAATTTGTCCAGCGACATCTTAATGTGGGGGTTTAGATAGAAATAGTAGAGGGAATTAAGAGGGAAAGTAGGGTGGGGGGGTTAAATGGGAGTGAAGGATGACTGAGAAGAAATGAGGTAAGGGTGGAGAGGGGCTTAATGGGTTTTATTAAGTGTAACTGGGTAAGGAATCACATTTTGGCATGAACTTGCTAAGGTGTGTGATACCCATGATGACCTTTGGGTATTCCATGTGAAAAGGTAGCCCTTCACGTACTTGTTGGTGACAGGTGGCGTGCATACATGACATATATATTATTATAAATTATTATTGTTATTTTTTTTTTTTTTAGAATTTGGGTATAGGCAGAGGGCATTTTTGCTAGGCTTAGCTGAGACTTATGGTGTGGTTCCTTAGGGCTCTTGTTGTTCAGGTTTTAGTGCAGTGTGGGGTAATGGTGACCTTGTTTACTCCCTGTTTCTTTTGGCAGGGCCAGATGTCCTGGTTTCCGCAAGTTCTTCTGTGGTTCCTAAACCATGTCGACGGTTGAGGGGATTTGACATTTTTATGGCTGTGTCTTTTTTTTGCAGCTTCTATGTGTGTTTTCAATGGCAGTTTGTGTGTTTTTCAGTGAAAGGCTTGAGTAGTTCATTGGTGGTGTTCAGACAGTGGAATAGGGGGATAGAATTCCCTGACCAGAAGAACATGTTTTGGAATCAGGAGTTGCCCCCAATAATAGCAGTTTCTGCATATGCACAGAGAGGTACAAATGGTTATGGGGGTTGGTGAGACTGTTTTGAGGCTGAGAAGTGGCAGAGAGTATTGATTTTTGCATTGGCTATGGACACATACCTCTCTATAGTGTTGATTTTCATAGAAGGTATAGATTTTTTTTGTGTTGTTGGTCTGTTTTTCATAAAACTGATTTTCTGGCAGGTTAGTAGCATTTCATTGGAGATTGAAGTTTGAAATTAATGACAGACATGTAAGTTCAAATTTCATACCCTCAGAAGTTCATGCTATTTTATTAACTTGTTGTGTTTGTAATGGCAATATTACTATTTTTTCTGGTCTGGGTGGTGCACAGAGAAGAGGGGCTGACTTGCCCTCTTCTTTTCCCCCTCTGGTGTTTGATATTAATTTCCATGAGTTGGGAAAGAAAAGTAAGCAGTTGGATCCTGCTTCATAAGTAAATAAGTGAGCTGAGTGCATTTTTTAGGCTTGAGTCAAATGACAAATTCACCACTGTAACAGGTACACCACTGTAACAGGTACAAGCAAGCAAAATCTGAGGGTAATGCTCCGTAATGCTAGAAGTCTAAATCTCAAAATGTACTCGAGGCACTCCTTAAAATGGAGAACATCGACATATGTGCCATGACAGAGACCTGGTTCAAGGCTCCAGAGAGCACCCATGCATTACCAGGCTATAATTCATACCACACTTTCGGCCACCTAACCTGGACTGAAGCACTAAAGGCGGAGGAGTGTCCATATTCATTAAGGATATCCACACCTCCAGGCTAGTTGCTCAGCATAATGCATCTGAGATTATCCAAGTGCAACTAACTTTGGGCAAGACTGCAATGCAAATTGTAGCTTGCTACAGATCCACCACCATGCCCCAGGATTCCCACTCCTCATTTCCTGATACACTGGAAAATATTAGGGTGCAACCCAATACCCTAATAATGGGCAATTTCAACTACCCCACCATTAACTTGTTAAACTACTCATGTACCAACTCTTGTGCTCAACATTTTCTGGAATTCATAAATTCCAATGCCTTGGATCAACTCCCCCACCAGGGGCAGCAATATCCTAGACCTGGTCATTACCAACATGGGCAACCGGTGTTCCACAACAGAGGTCAGTTCCTCGTTGGTCAGATCCAACCACAAGCAAATCACCCTAGACATCCACATCCCACCCCCCATTAGGGAAACCACCATAAAGAATTTCTCCGAAGTCAACTTCACACTTCTTAAGACAGAAGTGGCAAACTTCACGCCACCCATGCTGACGGACAATAGAGAAATGACTGCTGAATCCTATACAATTGCACTTTATAAGCACTTACATGAGTGCATGGATCATCCAATCCCTAACAGAACCAAGATGCTATCCTCCAAAAAAAGGAAGCCAATCTGGTGGTCCCCTGTTATAAACAAACTCTACAACAGAAGAAAGAAACTGTTACAAAAAAGAGTAAAATCCCATGATTGAAGGAACTCTGTGGTCAGCATCAGTAAGAAGCTGAGATCCCTCATAAAATCCTCCAAAGCTAGTTATGAAAACAAAATTGCCACTGATTCTAAAGACAACCACGAAGCATTCTATAGCTATGTCAAGAATCTCAATGGCAACACTCAGATCTGCTCTGAGTTACAGCACAATGGCACTAAATATACAAAACCAACTGATATTGCCAGCATCCTGACAGATGGGTTCAGTGCTAACTTTACCCCTCTCTCATCCCCTAAAGGGCCCATCTCTATACCAGAAGAATGGAAAGTACCTGTAATCACGGCTGCACAGGTAAAAAACACTCTCCAAAGCCAATAACACAGCATCCATGTGACCTGACAACATCCCAGGCTGCGTTCTACATGAACTACAGAACAAACTGGCACCCCACTTAAGTACCATGTTCAATCATAGCCTCACCTCAGGCTTTGTGCCCACTGAATGGTGCACAGCAATGGTTATCCCACTCCACAAAAGGGGAGCCACCACGGACCCCAGGAACTATCACCCTATTAGCCTGATGAACCTGGTCTGCAAGGCTATGGAGCGTATCGTCATGGAACTTATAAACAATGACATTAGCAATCTCCAAACTCTGGACCCTACCCAGTTCAGGTTTGTAAAAGGCAGATCATGTCTCCTAAACCTGGTAGACTTCTTTGAAGAGGTCACCAAAGCCGTAGATGATGGTAAGGTGATTCACACAGCCTATCTAGATCTCAACAAGGCTTTTGACACCATCCCCCACTCTGGAATTGTAGACAAACTCACTAAACTAGGTATAAATCCGTATGTCACAAGATGGGTTGCCAAATGGCTCACTGACAGAACCCACACTGTGAAAGTAGCAGACTCTAAATCCAACTTCAGACCAGTGACAAGTGGAGTACCACAGGGTTCAGTCCTAGGTCCTCTCCTGTTTGGTATCTACTTCTCTGAAGTACAGGCTAACACAGAAGGTCTTTGGCTAACAAAGATCGCAAATGACTGCAAACTAGGAGCTATATTCAAAACTCCTAACGATGTGGACATCCTACAAAAGGGCCTCACTGAAACAGATGCCTGGTGTCAAAGCCATGGCCTCAAGCTCAATACCAAAAAGTGCATTGTCATCCCTTTTGGTAAAAACTCTGTACCCATGAACTACCACATAGGTAGTAGTCTACTTAACACTGAAAGTGTGATAAGAGACCTTGGGACACTGGTGGACAGTAGTCTCTCCTTTGATAATCATATCACCACAGTAGTCAGGAAATCCTTCTACGTGGCACATCTCATCACAAAAGGTTTCTCATCCAGGAAAAAAATAAGTCATTGTTCCCCTCTACTCATCACTCATTAGACCCATTAGAGAGTACAACACCCATTTTGGTATGTACCTTACAAGACATCTACAACAACTGGAAAGGCCACAGTAATACCTAACAAAGAGGATTACTGGCCTCAAAAAGATGCCCTACACAGACCATCTCAAAAAACTCCAGCTTTACTCTGTTGCATATCGCCTACTCAGAGGCTATCTCTGAGTAATATACAAAGCTATGTCAAACTCAGAGCTGTTGGACATGTTCCACGTAAAGAAATTCCAATCCCTCCGAGCTACACACTCTAGGGACCTAAACCTTGTCACCACAATAAACAAAACATGCTGGAGGGATAGATTCCTGTCCCAGAGACTTTCCATACTCTGGAACAAACTACCTATCTATATCAAACAAAGCTCCTCATTAGCACTCTTCAAGAAAAATCTTGATGACTGGATGGGAGATAGGAAATTCACCCCGGGGATCACTTCTGTGGCTCTGCTTGACAGGGGCACAGGAAAATAATTTTCTTGGTAGGCAAAAGCCAGGGTACCATTGGGCTAGGCTTATATAGGCCCAAGGACCAATAGCCTAGTACCTACCTATGAACCTGAGGTAAGGATGCTTCTTATTTGGTTGGATATTTAAGTCAATAAGTGGAAAATTAAGTGAGTGATGGGATGCTGCTTCATAAGTAAAATAAGTGAGCGGAGGTAAGGACTCTGCTTATTGGGTCAGGGTGATCGAGGCATGCTGCCCTAGTTAACAGTTACATGAATGTTTATATTGTGATTAATATCAACTATACTATGTTCATGTTGTGATTAATAGATAATATTGGTTAATGAAATTATGTTTATGGAAGTTTAATAAAGGTCATCAAACGTCATTCGGTGAGATGTGTGTTTATTGAAGGGGGAAATCAGAGTTACAGACATCTTTTACTGCAAAAAAATAATTCACAATCTATTATTCTGTCAATGTCTCATGTTAAAAGTATTAATATTTTAAAAGTATCCCTAATTGTCCTGGATTTGTCCCTGATTTATTGAAAGCCATGGCAATATCTGAAAGGATATGTTAATAACTGATAGCCACTTTCATTTTAGTGCAGGGATGCTTTAATTATTCGAAGAAAAAATGGTAGCTTGTCAATAACTACTTCTGAAATAGGTTTTGAAATTCACATTAAACAATTTATTCAGAATTTATATAAAGCAGGCACAAATCTGCATAGATATAGTTCCCCTCAAAGGTAATCCAGCATCATATTTGAAACAAATTGCATTCGATTTGTATTTTGCTATCAGAACAGCATGGCTGGGATTTAAAAAAAAAAATTGCATTTTAGTCATAATGGATAGCACAAGATAAAACCACTGATCATAATTTATAAAATGCTAAGTACTAAGTATTTGCAGCCTGCAACAGAGTGAGAACTGTTAATGATTAGCATCCTCCAGTGTTCCAACATGGAATCTACAGAAAGGTAGAATGAGTACTGAGGCATATGGCAGAGAGTCATGTGATTTAACATTGAATGTAGAGGTTTTCCACAAACTGTAAACATTTTGTTCACTTAGGTACACTGGTTAAAGGTAACTCTTGCTGTTACTGTGCTGTAATGAATGCAACACATCTAAGAGATGGCCATGATAACCTGCTGTGTGCTACATCATACAGCTGTGTCAACATCTCACAGACAGACGAGCAGCTTCAGTAAGTTGTTTGTCACTTAGAGTGGCTCATTAAAGCAGTTAATTCATAATTCAGCATGGCATCATTCATATCCCTCTTTTGGAGTCGCTCATGTCCACAGTGCAAAAGCAAAAAGAACTTATAGCCAAACTGGTCAGAAAAGTTCTTAAAATCAGTCAGTTTATTTTGAATGGTCTATCTTGCTCTGGTTTGATTTGACATGGAAGGCATGATATTTGATATACCTCCCTGTGAATTCTCAAGTGCTGTCTTCCAAAATAATAAGACACAGATCCTTTTTTGGTGAAACACAAATTGCTTGTTTGCCAGGTATGTTTTCATGCATTTTAGCTCAGGTCAAATCAAATGCACTTTATCCACTCGTTTGTGGGTTAGTTGGCTTATATAAAATTACTTCAGAGCTCCTGCGGCACAGACATATCTTCTCTAATATCTGAACATGGCTATTTAATACTACAGATAATGGTAAAGTTATCTCTTATGATCCTTCATTTGTACTGAAACTGTTGCACTGTAGCAACCCACCACCAGGATCCCCACTTAGACCACCCTCACATGCTTCATCACCTCCATGGTGTGCAGTCCTCAAACAAAAGTGAGTTTTGTACCCAGACTCTTCACAAATGGCTAGGGATTTTCAACAGTGTTTTGGCCAAATTTACCTTAGTCATTTTAAATATCATTTTCTGTCAAATATGAAATAGTTTTTATATTGTGATCAACCTGCATTCCTCTGGCCTCCTTCTAACTTTGTGCAGATATGCAATATTCATATAAGCAGACATGCATAACAACCTCATAAGTACAATATTCATCTCTTACTGATGTTCATTTGTTTATTGCTCAAGAAAGTACATGGAGTTTTATGTGTTAGAAATATGCAAAGCACATTGTGAGGCAAAGCCCTATTCACTAAAACATAGGTAAAAAATTATGCTGAATAGTGGGCAACTATTCTATATACACAGGTTGGTGAAATGTCTTTTTAAGATCTGTAAGCTTTTATCTCATTTTAATAAAAATTCATTTGGTATAGTCTGTATTTCATTGCCTCTAATGTACTGTTCACAAAACCAGCACAGTTAACCTACCTCTAAATATTGTCAATATGTATGCAATCTGCTGTTGTCTTTTCAACAATTTACAAATGGACAGACTTTGTTTTATGTTGTGACACTAGATTAAAGCACATCACTATGCCTCCATTTCTGTCTTCTATATTGTGCTTATCAATTAAATGGTTTCCATTAATTCCACCATTATATTTCTTTCAGTTACAATAGATGATTTCATATGTATTTATCCTTTGTTGGCCAGGTTAGTTCCACTAGGCTGGTAGCCCCATTTAAGGGGATACCTGATGTGGTATTTATACTACTATTGGAAATTTGGCCAAGGTGTCAGGGGACTTCCCCTTTTCTTGTTAGTCGGGGAAGGGTTTGTGTGTTACACATCCCAACTTCCTGTTTCCTGTCCAGGTGCAGAGGCAGCCAGGAGGAACAGGAAGAAAATATGGCTGATTCAGCTTTGGTTGAAAATGAAGTGAAGCTTGATGAAAATATAGCTGAAATGGTAGAATCAATACCAGAAATTTTGTCTGATATTTTGGGTTCAGAAAAAAACAGTGATATTGGAAGAAAATGAGATTGTAGCCATAGCAGAGATAAATTCAGAGGAAAACATTCATAGGAGATAGTTTGAAGGAAAGACAGTTACCTCTGGGAAATGCATAATTACAACCCTCCAATCGTGGTGTGTGTGTGTGTGTGTGTGTGTGTGTGTGTGTGTGTGTGTGTGTGTGTGTGATGATTATTTGGAAGAAATGGTAAACCAAAGTGAACCAGAGAGTAGAGCAGCAATTTCATGGAGTGACAACATAGAAAAAATAGGAAAAGAAAAAGGAGAAGAAGAGACTGTGCCAGAAAAAGTTCAAGAGACAAAAACTTTTGGACAAACTGTGGGAAAAGGAGCAAAGAAGAAATAAAAGAAACAAAAAATAAATATACAGTACATGTCAGCTGTAAAAAAGAAGAAAGTTTGGACAGGTATACGGTTTGGGACTCTGTCCAAAGCACCTCTGGGTGTCAAAACAAAAGAGGTAAGAGCATTCATTTTAATTAATAAAGGGACTTTTTGTGACTTGATATTTGAGACTGGGCAGGACACAGAAAATTTTTTGGGTACATATAAACAAAAGAAAAATATTTATCCATGGTCAGACTATGTCATGCAAGCTTTTTACAGACAAACAAAAAAAAGAATAATGACCAGTTTAGAACTGAAATTTAAGCAAAGGAACTGAAAGAACATTTGTTAACTATATGTAAAGAAGCAATGGACACTGCAAAAGTATATGATGAAAGAGGACTATGGACTTTGGATAGGAATTTGTAGTAATACTGAAAATGGAAAGTGATAATGTTATGCATATACCTAGTATTATTAATGTTCATGGTAATAGGGGTTTGTAAAATACAGGGGTCAACCAAAAATGTGTTATTTTTGTTGTAAAAAATGATAATTTAATCAATGAATGTGATAAAAAGGTGGTAAAACATGACATAATGCAAAAAATGTGATTTAAAGTGCAAAAAAAATGTGGCAATACTGGTCATTCATGGCTAGAATGTGAAAAAAATGTGCAAGAAAATGAAATTGAAGTTATACAGGATAAAGAGACAGTAGGATTTGTTATACAAGAAAATGTACAAAAAGATGTAACTGATAAACAGGTTATACATGAAGTTAAAGAAAATAACAAGGGAAAAGAAACAAAGGAGACAAGCGAGGAAGAAGTGGATTGGTGCACGGTAAGAAAAAAAAGAATCCAATAGGGAAAGCAGTTAAAGAAAGGAAAATAAAAATCAAAAACATAATGCTTAGAGAAAATAAGAAAGGAAATGGATAAGCATTGTATTATGCCAATTGTTCTTAAAATCTGAAAATATTAGCTTTAAATGTGAACAGTATGAAAAATCCTAAGAGGAGAATAGATATATTACAATGGTTATTGTTTTAGAAGATATCAGATTTTTAACAGAGGAAGAAAGAACACAAACTGAAAAACTTTGGAATGGTGTGGTAGTTTGGAACATGGGGAAGGAAACATGCTTGGGCATATGTATATTATGTCAAGAAAGCATTAAAATATTAAATGTAAACATAGTGGAACTAGGACAAACTATGTAATAGATGTGAGATGTAAAATATGTGTATAGAATTACAGCTTTATATGCATATGCATAAAAAAAGAGAGAGCAGTGATGTTTAAAAATATTCTTGAATATGTTTGTGTAAATATGGACATTATAGTGATGGGTGATTTTAATTGTAATTTAAGGAAAAATAAGAGCAATCGTGATGTTAAAATGGCTAAAGAAATTATGAGAAGTAGAGTTAAGTGTTTGGGAGAATAACCACTAGATCTATAAAAGGAATGAAATTAGGACGAAATTGATTATTTTTTAATATCTGATAGTTTAAAAGTTATAAAAAGAGGAATTAAGTATGCTGGATTTTCCGATCATGTGGCAATATGAGTGCAGGAAAATGAAGAATATATAAGAATAGGAAAGGGAATAAAGAGAATTAATGAAAATGAATTAGATTTAGAAGAGAAAAAAAGAACTTGTGGAATTATGGAAAAATCATACAACTATGAGGGAGTTTTGTGAGAACTGGACTGTTTGGTGGCTTAATTTTAAAGAAAAGAGAGAGATAAGATATTAAGTCAAGAAACATTTAGAGACTTATTAGAGAAGAAAAAAACAGTTTATGAAAAAGAAAGATAAATATATACAATGAATCAAATTAAAAAGAGCATGTTATTTAAGCACAAATATTATTTACAAGGAAAGAAAGAAGAGGTAGCACCATATTTGAGTAAAATAAAATAAAGAAAAAAATAATAAGAAAATTAAAAAATAAGGAAGGTAAGCAAATAAGACAGCAAGAAAAAGAATATACAAAATAATTAAAGAATATGTATTGGAATTATTTATTAAGTGAGAAGAAAACATAGAAAAATTTATAAAGGTGAATAATTAAATAAGGAAGTAATGACTGGACGGAACTGAATATGGTATGTACAAAGAAATGAAAGAGTGGCAGAACATAGTTTTTATAGAAGTTATGAATGAATGGTTAGAAACTGGAATTAAAGAGAAATAGATATGTACAGAAGTTGTAAAATTTATATTTAAAAAAGGAAATAAAGAGGAGATAAAAAATTGGGGACATATAACATTGAATAATACAGATTATAACATTTTATGAGAATAATAACAAAAAGGTTACAAAATAAAAATGGATAGATTATATGACCAAAATGTATTTGGAAGAAAAGGAAAATGAAGTCAAGAGTTATTATGGATAATAAGAGAAATAATTGATGATATTGTAAATAAAAATGCAGAAGTGAAGGTTATGATAGGGGATATAAGTAAAGCTTATGATAATATTCAATATAAATCATTATGGGGAATTTTGCAGGCATATAATGTAAGCAAAAAATATTACAAGTAATAAAATCTGTTTATGAAAGGAACTATTTGAAACTAAATGTAAATGGCTGGATTGGGGAAGAAATAAAAGTAGAATGTGGAATGAAGCAGGGATGCTAGTAGTGGTGAAGGAAATTAATAAAATGTCAAGTAGTGGTGGATACAAAATGATGAAGGAAGTACAATTGTGAATAATGTATAATTATGCAGATGATATTGTATTAACTGTTAAAAAGTATGGATGGAAAAAATAAATGAAAAATTAAGTATACATTTAAAAAAATTGGTTTAAGTATAAATAAGGAGAAAAGTAAAGTGTTTGGTTTTGAAGGTATGATAAGAGGTGTTGATTTCAATGAAAAATATATAACTATATTAGGAATAACATTTGGAAGGAGTGAGTACAGACAACAACAACAATGGAATAATGTACTCAAAGAAGTAAAAGATATGACTAATTTTTGGAAATGATATAGATTTCCATATAGAAAAAAGCACACTTGTTGAATGCCATGGTAATAGGAAAATTGCTTATGTTGCTAACATTTTTATGATTCCTATTAAGTATGAAAATAAATTAATGATGATTATATTCTCTTTTATATGGAGGTCTAGAGTGAATCCAGTCAAAAGTGGGATGCTGTATATGAAAGAAGCGCAAGGAGGTTTAAGACTAATAAACCCAACAATGCATGCAGCATCTTTAATGTTATATAAGGTATTAAGAGGAATTATGAAGGGAAATAAAAACTTAATTGAAATGATACTATATTATAAATAGAAAGAAGTGTGGGAAGGAATGGAAGTTAAAAAATGAAGTAAACACATTGTTAATGAAGAAATGAAAGAGTACTAAAACAAAATTGTGTTATGGAAAATAAAAAAAGAATATATGTGAGAAAAATAGAAAGGAATGGTACTTAAATATTATGAAAGCATTTTATTGTATTGATCCATGGGAAGATTTAGAAATAGATAAGAAAAAAGCCATAATGATGAGATATACTAACCATAAAAGATTAAAGAATGTAATGATTTTTTATGGAGATTGTCTATTAGAAAATTGCCGGTTAAGGCAAATATGTCATACAAACCAATATAGAATATCTAATAAATGTGGAGAGTTTGAGACTACTGAGCATGTGTCTGTGCAGTTGTTTTTGTGGAGGTATTAAATGAATGGTTAAAGATAGGCATGGTAGATACGAGATATGTATGGGGATCATGAAATTTATATGGAAAATAGAGAAAGATGATATAAAAATTGGAGACCAATAGTTTTGCATAATACTGACTATAAGATATTTATGAGAATAACAACTAAAAGACTAACAAATAAAGGAGAGAAGTTGCTTGATCAAGCAATTTTTGCTAGAAAGGGAAAGGAAGTCAGGATTTATTATGGATAGTAACAAAAGTAATAGATGATATTATAAATAAAAATGTGGAGGCTAAAGTTATGTTAGGAGATTTTAATAAGACATCTGATAAAATACAATATGAATCCTTATGGGACATATTATGGGCTTATAACATAAGTGACAGGATAGTAAAAGTAATTAAGTCCTCATATGAGGAAAAATAATAGAAGAATAATTCCAAATGGATGGTTAAATTAAGCGAAAAAATTAAAATATGGTGTGAAATAAGGCAAGGATGCCCAGAGAGCAGTATTGTATTTGAATTAGTTATGAATGCAATTGTTAATAAATTGAATAGAATATCAAATATGGCAGGTTATAAAATAATGGAGGAAATATGATAAATTGTCATAAAAGAAACAATATATTTGATAAATTCTATTATTTTAGACAAGTTCGCTTATGTAGCAAGAATTTATTTGATCCTGACTCATTATGAAAAAGAGATAACATCCATTATGTGTTTGTTCATATGGGTATCTAGATTATATCCAGTTAGAAGAGGGAACTTGTATGTAAAGGAAGAAGAAGAAGGGGATTAGGGTTAATTAACACAATTGTTCATGCAGCTTCATTCAATTTGTATAGAGCTTTAGTAACTTATAAAAAAGATGATAGAAACTTCACTGAATACATTTTGTATGCTAAATATAAGCTTTTGGGGGGCAGTAATATGATGGAAAACTTACATAAATGAAGATATATAAAGGAATATCAAAACATAAATTTGTTATGTACAATGAATTTGAACATTGTTAGGAAAATAGAAAAGAATGATATTTGAATATTATGAAAGAATATTATTTTATTTCTTTGGAAACATTTAGAGATACAGAAAAAGAATACTATTAAAATTATACTATTAAAATGAGATGTATGTGGTATTAGAAAATATATGAATGTAATAATTTTTTGTAGAGATTATCAATAGGTAAACTACCTGTTAAAGCTAACATGCCTTATAAAAGAAAGCAAGAAAGGATATGTATTCATTGTGGAGCACTTGAAACAACAGAACATGTGCTTTTAAAATGCTGTAGAGTAAATAAGTTGTAGGAAGAAATATGTAAAAACAAAATGCTGAAAGGTTTTGAAAAGACTGAACAATCAAACATAAGCATGTTTGAATATGGGCATTATGGTAATAAAAAGCAAAAAGAAGTTTAAAAAATGGATAAAATAATATTTATATTCTATGGACATTATGGATTGAGAGACTAAATAAAGTAAAGTTTAATGGGAAAGGATTTTTAGCAGAAATCTTAAAGAAAATATGTTTTTGGATTTGGGGAAAAAAGGTTGGGGATTAGTGTTTAATATTATCAAATTGTTTTGTATTGTATAAAGGTGTAAATAATTGTAAATAATGTAAATAAGGTAAAGTATATCTATTATGTAAATAATGTGTATAAGTGGTGATTATTAAATATTATTAATAATTATTAATAAAGAATCCTTACATTTTAAAGAGGTATTGTGGGACTTTTTATAGTTACCTGACCTAACACCAACTCAGGCAGATGGAGCTTCAGTTTAATATCTCTTTTGAAGGATGACACACACAGGAGGACACCAGCTTTTGCTGCACTGCATTATCAACAACCCATCTCCCTGATGTGGGAATAGAACCCACAGCCTTCTACACCAAAGACAAGTGTGCATTACTAACATTGGTAATTAATTAACTTCTTTTGGAATACTTTTTTACATAAGCCATTACTGGTGTATTTTTTTTCAAAAATGTTTTTTATTTTTTAATAAGAACAACAGTAATAACATATATACAATCATAACTAAAACAAACTATATACAGTGTCCATAACAAAGTTAGACCTTTATATAAATTCATCTACATTTTTTTCAATAAGTGCAGCTTTTCCCAAGCAATTAACTTGTGTGTTAAGTTTGTATTTCTGAGTTTTATGCTAGATTATTGGGGTATTTTGAAGTTTAATGTCATTTGGCAGAGTGGGGGGGGGGTTAAGTTGGGACAGGGTTTGGGTGATTATTATAGTTTGTAGCCCTTGAGCTAGTAAGAGGCAGGCCACATAGGAAAAGGTTGGATATCATTAAATTCATATGCAGACTGATGAACACAGTGAACAAAATGCAAAACACAACTTCAGACTTCATTGTAATGCAAGGAAACAGCTATCACACTTTCCTTTGGTACCTTGCTTTATTTTTATTTTCAGTCTGTTCTGGCTGTCTTTGTTATTACAGTGTAAAATCTGTGTAGCTGTACCACCGGACTAAACATGTTTACCCATGTATCATTGCCACTTGCTTACATTAGTTTCTACTCTAATTTCTATAACATGAATTTTTTAGGAGAACCTTTCTGGACTGTTAAGGTTTTGTTGTGGGACACCATTGAATTAAAATGGGCTAGCTTAGTTCTGCAAACCTGAAAGACTGGCATCAAGCCAATAAAGAGAAACCTCATGATGTCAGGAGACGCTATGGAAATGGTGACAACCAAAATGTGTGTGTTGGAAATCAGTCAAAAAGATGCAAGCCAAAACTTTTTCAATGACAGTACTAACAAATGAGTACTAGACATTAGCGAAAATAATAACAGTTAAAGCTGTAGGAAAATCTCAGAGACACTAATACTCATGAAAATGGTAACACTATAAAATATGTAGCATTCTGTAACAAATGCATGGAAATGATGACAATGAAAATTGTGATTAGAAAATTAACAAAAACTCTGCATGGGTTATCTGAGAAGAACACTGATTGGAACCACCAACATTTTACATTAATAACACCAGCAGTAATTCTGGAAAAACGAATTTGCAGTTATGAGAAGTGCAGTAATCTACAGCAGTTTACAGACGTTTTCAACCCAGGCAGCACTTTATCTCTCCTCACGGTATATTTCCAACCTAAGCTTCTGGGTCATAAAATGTGTGTGCTATATAAGCTAAAGAGAAAAAGCAGAGACCAGCCTGACCTTAGTAATTAGTTCATGGCATAACAGAATGGAATTATTGCCTAGAGTCATAATGGCTGCAGCTCATTTTTATCACAGTTATAATATTAGGATGCTGTTAACCTTCTTGACTATGCTGCATTAATACCATAATAGACAGAGAGGAGTGTGCCAGCATGATTGGTGAGAGTGACTGAAAATTAATAGCTTTTGAAATGACAGTAAGTTTATTCAGAGTGCACCACACTCTGTAAAATAAATTGCTGGGCACTAGTTAATAACAATGCTGTGCCCCATTCTCTGCTCATCATGACAACTGTAAATCTCTTGAGCCTTAGTCATAAGTTCTACTTTACTCCTATGTTGACCTCTTAATGAGGCCATTGCACTGACATTAAATATTTGCCATCCATCATGTTTTGCATTAAAACTCAATTAAAGCAGATGTGAATATAAATTTGATATAGAAACAGAAACTGGCAACAAAGGTTCAGAACATTGTAAAGCTATTTTTCTTTTAGCTTTCTGTTTTTATTGACATTACATACAATTCATTCGGGAAAGTGATTCTCTTTGCTGGCCATTTGAAATGAAATGACTAGTTGTTAGACTATTCTTTAATGTTTGCATAAAGAAATTTTACTACACATTTCTAAACCATGCACAAATACACAGTGCATGGAGCACCTTGATTATGCTCTGAAAACAGTGAACAGATACGCTTGCTAAGCACCTTTCTGAGGTCAGAAACATGCTTAACAACTTTTGTTAAGCAATAGCCTTACACTAGATAATTAACACTACTCACTGACTGTTCATCATTCTTTTTTATGGACAGTCAGTAATGTCAGTCATAAGACTTTCATACTTGCAACTCTTCAGAAGATTAATACTAACAAAAAAATCTGTTGTTTTAATTTTTAATTTTTATAATCTCTTTTTTTTTCTTAAGCAAAAAAATTGACAGCCGTGCCACTGTTTGTTTAACATCAGCAGCAGTAGCACAAAGTGCTTTACCAGTCTTCAAGGCCAGTAAAACACTTTGTGCTTCACCTATTTACTCATTTTGTTCTATAAATCGTAATACATGGATCAAATAAAATTCTATGCACTATGAAGAGCAATGATCATGTCTCCGATCATAACCATTATTGATGTGTTCTCAACATGCATGCCAAGATTCATCACTTGAGGTGCGCTGTCATGCATTCATGTCTTAAAGACATACTAACCAGGTCATGATCGGCGACCCAATCACAATCCTTTATGTGTATGTCTAATGATCACAGAACATTTTGTTAGCACATTGTTCTTATACATTCAGTATGGAATATTTACATGCACACATGTACATGTGTGTGTGTGTGTGTGTGTGTGTGTGTGTGTGTGTGTGTGTGTGTGTGTGTGTGTCTGTGTAGAGAGAGAGACAGAGAGAGAGTAACAGAAAAACAGAGAGGGGGGGGAGAGAGAGAGAGAGAGATAAAAAGTGTATGTATGCAGGTATATATCAATATGTGCATGTGTGTGTGTGTGTGTGTGTGTGTGTGTGTGTGTGTGTGTGTGTGTGTGTGTGTGTGTGTGTGTGTGTGTGTGTGTGTGTGTGTGTGTGTGTCTCCGTTTGTACATACTGCTCAAATACACATACACACATTCTTACTTAAGCTTTCATTTTTTAAAGTAATAAATATGTAATATCATAGACTATAGGCATTCCAGGCCTTCATTCAAACAATACATAAATGAACAGTATAAGTGCACATTTCAGAACATAGGCAAGGCTGTCTAAGTCCTAGTTGCACTATTACATTCATAACAGAAAACTGGCTGCTTTATCTCCAAACCTGTGTAAAATATAAGCTCCTGCACAATGCTTCCCCCCATGTCCTTGTTCCCTTATTTCTGTCTAATATCCACTTCTGCTACTATTAGCTGTTCTATTACAGCTGTTAATATTCTAACATTTGTACTTCATTCACTTCTAAAATTTGACTGAACCATATTTGCCTCATGTATAACACCTGTATTATGCATTGTATACTCCTAAGCCTAAATCTTTTTAAACCTTATTGTGAACACGTGCATATTTTTTTACATCTATGTTATGCTCTCTCACTATACTATATAGTTTAGATATACCTTTAATGGTAGTTTACTGTTAGTCTGTATGTAACCTGGACTGAGCTTGCAAATGGTCAGATTTGATCAGTGTCTTACCGTGATAAACAAAATTAAAAAATAAATTAAGTAAATAATGGCATGGAATAATAAGTACCACAACAGCTACCTTGAGTATAAAGTCCATAGCGCAATAGAAAATGTAACCTTCAGTTTGAATTACATCTTACAAACATGGGCTGATTTCTATAAGTTTAATTTGCATGGAGTTGGAGTGAATGACCAGATCAAAGTTTGTAGCTTACCCCTAAAAATATATTTATTTTAAGTTGGCATCAGGTAAGAATATCTGATAGAGAGATAAAGTTATATATGGTTGTTCAAAAAATGTTTTTGTAAGTGAAAAAAAAAAATATTCATTCATTTTCAGATAACCCATTTTATCCCTTAACAGATTCTTGGGAGATTGGAGCCTATTCCTGAATCAAATTAAAAGTAATAAAAAAACATACTGGAAAGGTTTCCAAATCCATTCAGTTCATTGCAGAATGCACAGTGCACACACATACACACATGCACTAATACGTACCTATACTCATACACACATACACACACAAAGACACACACACACACACACACACACACACACACACACACACACACACACGTGCACACACAAACACACAATGCACACACACACACACACACACACACACACACACACACACACACACACACACACATACACACACACACACACACACGCGAGCGCAGACACACACGTGCATGCACACACATGCACACACATGCACACACACTGGCACACACACAGACACACACACACACACATACACACACACACCAGTTTACCTGCTCCATGTCTTTGGAAGCCAGAAGGAAAAAGGGAAACTTGGAGAAAACTTATATGGATGCAGGGAGGACACACAGGCTTTGTGCAGAAGGCACCCCATACAAGAATCAAATCCAGAACCCTTTGGCATGAGTGAAACAGTTACTTTACTCAAAACCTGCTGGATTGAATTTTGTGATCTTGGATTATATTCATGTAGCTTCTCAAGCTGCCATGCTGTCTTATAACAATGGCCTTGCAGTGTCATTTAATTCACTTAAACTGAACATAGAATATGTAACACTTATTGGTGCATAATGGATGTGCATTACATTCCTGTGTCATTAGAAACACAAAACTGTTCTACAATAGTAAGTACTCCCTGTGCAAGGACCATAGTACAAAGCTGAAGGTATCAGAAAACCCTAAGTAAATGTTTCTTAAATAAAGGCACTTTATATCCATTCCATGCAAACAATAAATCCTGAGTTTAAATACATATTGACTGCATTAATTTCTTTTTAATGAAGGAAGCAATTATGATTTCACAAAATTCGTATCTACTATATCTTAAAGTAGTCAGCCTAGCAAAGTATTTTGTCTTATACTGGTTTTTCAGTCTTACAGATAATGAGAGGCGAAAGCTGCTGTAGTATGTTTACAGCTACTGTTTGCGTACCGGCTAGGCTTGTAAAAGTCTGCAGATTGGTAGCCTACTATTTACCTATGACCTTTTATACACTTACAAGTGCAGTGAACACCAATGCCTTTTAGTGGCTGAAGGGCAGCCATGTACCTAAACATTTGGAGCAATACCCTATACAGTGCTTTTTACTCATTTCAGAGGACATGAATGAAAAAAAACCCATGGTATTATATTAATTGCTAATTTAGTTTTTCTTCTTGAATTAATCTTGCAAAAGATGACATTTTAACACTGACACAGAGAAGTAATAAGGCAATGCCTAAGTCATTCCAGGGTAATGGAAATAGCTGGTTTCTCAAACTATTTGACTCATCTCAGGAGTGATATAAAACAAACTTCACCCTACTTTCTATCTGATTATTAAATTCATATAAACCTCAGCACTGATTTCAAAAATACTAATGACAGCTGTAACTGCTAAACAGGATGAATATAGGTTATACTGATCATCACTGGTAGGTTTGACTCACTTATTTGGAATGAAATCGCTAAAAGACTACAGTCCATTTCTTTAGTACATTGCCCTTGTATATAAAGAAATGAACATGACCATTTACTATCCTTAAAGCAAGAAGGGAAATACTCATATTAGAAGAAGAAACAGGATTAACACAAAGACAGATGCAGACTCCTAACTGGGATGTGTGATTTAACATGTTCATACATATATGCATGCATGTCTAAGCATATCTGCATAATGTAGAACCTCAGAGAGGATTCTCTGACAATAACAGCATTATTGTGTCTGTTCTGGGTACTATGTAAAGCTGTGCTGTCTTACTGAGCTGCAATAATGACACTGTAAAAGGATTTGCATGAATCTGCATGTTCTGCAGCAAATGGAGGAAATAAAAATATTGGAAGTACAAAGGATATGATTTTCTTACTTTTATGGTTTCAGGCTAAAGTTTTTAAATCAGAAACTGGAATTCACTAACTGCATTGTTATAACTTCTAATGGCTGTTTTCCATTTTTCGGAGGATTGCTTTCATTACCAGGATGCCTTTATTGAGCCAGATAGCCAAATGACCTATATTGCCACCATGGCAGTCTGCTCAGTGAACTTTGGCTAATCAGTGCTAGCCCAGTATCACTGTTTCACCTCCTACAGGACACAACCTGAATTTTTCCCTAATTCAAGGACTTTCAATATGGTGATATTTCAAAATGCTTAGTGAAACAATTTAAAAGGACCATGGCAGAGGATCTGTAAGAAAATGTTGAACCTTTGCATGCATTGTACTTGGAGAATGATGGAGTGGCAGGGGAAGAATAAATGTCTGTCTTTCTTCTAGTACAGGGTCACTTACACCCCCCCCCCACACACACACACAAAAACATGCACACACACATACTCACACCATTAATTAGCGGTTACCACCAGTAGTCACCAATTGTCCCAGTGCAGTTATGCAGCCTTATGTCCTTGAAAAAGAAACTGTCACCAGATAAGCAAATCCTGTCACCTCTTCCAACACTGATGATGTGAGTCTGTATAAGTTTCTGGGTCATGGCATTGGAGACTACCATCCTGTCTGTGACACTGGGAACGATATGCAATATAGTTTTATGCGTTCTGAGCTGTGAATTTATACATCTGTAGACACCAGATGCAAATGTTACAGTTACCACTTCATTAAATTTTGCTGGACTATTTCATACACCTCGCAAAGCTTACTTCTTTATATGCTCAATTCAAAAAATTGTTGCACTTTGTTGGCACTTCTTGCATCGAATTCACACATTGTTCTGCTACCTCAGTAAGCTGAATACATACATGTAGCATGTCTGAGTCTTGTTTTACTTTAACTTCTTGCCTCTGTCATGCTAAATGATTATGAAATAATTCACTATATTTCTGGATAAAATTGTATCTTTTCATTATTATGAAATCAATGCACCAACACAAATAAAAGTAGCTGCAAAAAGAAGAAACATGCTTGTATGTGGCAAATATTGTATAATATACAAAGATGGGGTCAAGCATGTTGCACCATCACATACAGTAGAAATCAAAATAGCAGCATCTTCAGAAGTAAAATAACATAAAGGAAATAAAGAAACCATTCAAGCACATTTATATGTGTAAATGACATTTGTAGGCATGCACTGGTAAGAGATATTATTTGTAAGATAGGTATTGGTCATGTTTGCAAGTGTGTTTGCCTTGTAATTAGTTTCATTTCCTGTTGTACTCCTTACATTAAAGTTGCAAGTGATTTTGCAGAAAATAAAGATTATAGTGTGCTTTTTGATTTTTTTTTTTATTTACTGTTTACTTAGTTTTTCTCCGTGACCAAACCCAATAAAATGTCATGATAGGCATTAAGCAGTGATTTTAATTGAAATGCAAAGCATTATAGGTAATTAAACATAACTTATCTCTATACCAGAGCTGCTTCTTATTTAAATTATGGTTTTATGACTACATCATCACATGTGAGTTGTTCCATCAGCAAGAACTAGTTGGCAACTTATTTTCTGAGAGAGTAAGAAACTACTTCTGATGCACTTAACATGGAAATACAGTAGTTTATACATTATAGATTCATAGGTATCTACTAGTCTAATGACCTCAAGTGCCTTTTTAAGCCTAGTCATGCATCCCAAATCTCTGACAAGTTCTGATACCCTTGATAAGTGTAAGAAGGGGCTTAGGAGATGAAACATTTATAAACAGTGGCCTGGAAGATGAACCACTTACAGGTTGCCTGTGTCCATTAGAAACATAGGTGCAAACCAGGGATGAATTTCGTGTTCCCCATCCCTTTATCCAAGTTGCACTTGAATTGGGTTAGGGAGGAACCCTGCTTCACATGGATGGGGAACCTGTTCCAGAGAAGGTGTAGTCCCTAGGATACATACATGTCTTTCCAGAAGGTCCTATTTATATCACAGGCAAGGTTTAAGTCTTTAGAATGGGTAATTCTATTTGTTTTGTGAATATGCAGGAGGTCCATCAGAGTGTGGTCTGAAAATGACTTGTATGCCAGGCATAGATTTCCCCTCAAAAGCCAGTAGAATTCAGAATACAAGGATAGGGCCTTGAGGCAGTCTGCATATGACATTTTACTGACGCCCTGTATTCTTTTAGTAAGGAACCTCTGTGGACATTCCAATTGATTTAGGAAGTCAGGCAGTATGAGTTCAGTCTTACACAATGTCATGGTAGGGAGTTCAGTCTTACACAATGTCATGATAGGGATTTTCACCTCTGAGACAAATATTCAGGGGGCTCTCCTTACCAACACAAGTACAAAAACAACACAATGTTTGCATAAAATATGTATAATTTTGTATTGCGTATAGTAAGGCAGCCATATCCACTTCAAAAATGTGTTACTTATGCTTACTTTAGAACATGACCAGTACACTTTAAGTACTAATTCAAAACTTTTCATGTTAATAATGCTATCATATTAGTTGTGTGTGTGTGTGTGTGTGTGTGTGTGTGTGTGTGTGTGTGTGTGTGTGTGTGTGTGTGAGACTATGTGCATTTCAGATTGGCAAGTAAATATTTCTCCTAAAGGTTCCACAGTCAAATTGTCTCTTATTGGCAGTTTAGACTTTTAAAGCATCTAAGCACCATCTGCAGTGTGGGTGATGTTTAGAAGACTCTCCTTCTATGACAGGATATTATTACTGCATCTTTCAGGTTAGACTGAAGCTGTCACTCTTGTCTGCTTTTACTACAGGTCATTTGCTCCGTGACCAACAAATGGCTACATGCTGTTCTTTTTCCACCCACTCAGTAAATTGCACCTAAGACAGCATTTCATGATGTCGGGCATAAAACATTTAGTCTAGCAAGCTAACCTTCTTTTAATCTGCATTTCTGCATTTAATATCATATTTCTAAATCTTATTTTGGTCAAGGCATTTATTGTAGTACCTCATGCTAATCTGCAGGCCTGTATGACATACATGAAAAGTTGTAGGATGCAAACAAATAGCAGGAATGAATAAAAAGCAGGAATGAATAAAACAACAAAGTCCATATTCTTCAATGTCATGTATATATATATATATATATATATATATATATATATATATATATATATATATATATTCACATACACACAAGCACAGAAATATGCACACACACACACACACACACACACACACACACACACACACACACACACACACACACACACACACACCAGATTGCATTTTAGGTGATTTCATTTCTTTACTATAACAAGTCACAGGATAGAGAGAAGTGACTGATGGCTTTAAACACCAGTCATGGTGTCCTTGTGCAGGGAAGAAATAGGAAAAAGCTGAGAAACTACAGGTTTGGTGACTTAATGACAGCCACGGAATGGTTTGAAACAAACATTTAAGGAATTACTTTTCAATAGTTTAACTTATTTTGCTTTGATTCCCTGTATGTGTATAACTGCCTATGTGGATCCTGTACCTCTGTTCAGATGATATTCTTAGCAAGGTATACAAAGCAACATACAAGATGTATTGATAGGAAAGTAAAACAGGATTTTAAAGATGCTGAATAGGGGGTCCTTTAGGTTCAAAGTGACTAAAGTTCTTGAATATTTCTGTGGAGTCTGTCAGCTTAATGCTCTTTAATTTTCATTCAACATACACATTCACACCATAGCCAGTTTCAGAATAACAATGATGGCTGGCAGTTTCAGAATAACAAAGATGGCTTGCAAGCGAATATGTTCACCAACTGGGCCCATGCCATCCAGTTATCAAATGACATTGGTTTAGTGAAATGTGTGAAGCAGGGTATATGTACAACAGGAAAGAAACTAATTGGATTAAAACAAAATGTGAATTCCACCGTACATCTCACATCTAATGTCTTGTGTTCACTACAGCCTGCAAGATGTATTGAAGATTTCTGTGTAACATATATTCCAACTGTAGTTACAATTAAACATTCAAAGCATAAGTAATACAAACAGAGTAAACAGACTGTCATTATGTCTACGTACATTTTGTGGTAGAGAACTCCTCTCTGGCTGTGTGTTCACTAAATTCACAGATAATTAATGCACTTATTGAATACACAGGTAGAATCAGGAGGACAATGTCTCAGGAAAAATTGGAGTGTGGCAACATGTAACATTTTCAATCATTTTTCATGGGGAATACTGTCAGTAATTGTAGCTTTTCAAGCAAAAAAAAAAATCCTTTACAGCACACATTAGTGCAGTATAAGAAAATCAGTATGAGGTCATTTGGAGGTCAAAGAAGTATATCTAAAAAAATGTTTCATGGACATGAGTGCTCATCAATCATTACTGACGATATTGTATGGAGCTTATCAAAGAGCACTAGGAAATCTTTTACCTAGAATCTCTTAATGTGCATGACTTTGCTATTTACAAACCCTGGTATGCATGCTTATATTTTTGGAGTTACTTTCCTGAACAGCTTTTAAAAAGGTATGCAGTAAAGCTATGAAGAGTTAAATTAAGTTATGCATAATATTGTGGTTGCCTACATTTCAGAAAGCTGTCATATTGAAATAAAGTTATATTCCTAGCCTATATAACTGCAACTGCACAGAATATTTTTTATGGCAAGTTATAAATATAATCTATTGAAAGTGACTGATGGAGGATCAGAACTTGTAATCTGTATAAGTAGAGATCCAGAACAATAAATGAACAGTAAGCCAATACAAAGATATGAATCCATATAGTACTGGGCATTCAGACAGCTAAATGATTTATATTCTGCATGGTAAGCCATTGACAAACTCTACAGCAGTTTAGAAATTTGCAACAACCACCCTAGACATATAGTTTATAACAAAGACAGCAAATAAATGTATTTATTTCAGATGTCTTAATCCTAAGCACCTTAAATTAGAGAGAAAACAAATCATAAGAGATTAGATACAAAATAAAACTGCAAGAGACATGAAACAATAAATGTATTTTAAAATTCATATAAAATGTAACCTTCTGAAGATGATTTTAGGCTTTTGAACAAGGGTCTAATTATATTTGTATATAGAGATTGAACTTATTAGAGCTCCATTTTGGTCCTTTGTAATAGTGCTAAGCCTGTAAGCATTCAACTCCATTTGAATTTGTATTTTGAATTTGAGTGTTCAGATATTTGCTCAGATCATGGATGGTGGATGATTCCATAGGATAGTGGAAAGATATCTAAATAAAGTTCTGCTTGTTTTCATTCTGTGCCATGGAACAGCCATCAGTCCCAAATTTGATAACCTAGAGTATCGGGTCAGACCATGAGATCTCTGTAGCTCCGCAAGCATAACCTGTCCTGTGAAAGGTATAGTAGATGAGGGCATAATTTTAAAGACACATGTGGCTGTAAACTTGATGCCAGTGCAGGCTTCACAGAACTGCAGTACTCAGAGTATTACAAGAGGTTATAGTCAAAATCCATAGTCATGGAATTCTGTACCCAATGTATAGCCATAGCAGCTGTAACCCAGACATGAAGAAACCAGTGCATGAACTGTCATTGCCATGATATAAGATGTTTGAGTTGGAAAATATTCTTCAGATGGAAGTAAAATATCTTGACAACAGCCGGTACCTGGTTCTTTAGACTCATCCTGTTACAAAGCACCTTATTCAGATCTTGAACAACGACAAATTCCTACTATCCCTGTAATTTATTGAATGGGGAAGCAGATGAAGATGTGTTGGATGAATGGTGGATCACATTTTGTTAAAATTTCAACCTTTCTAATACATTGATGAGACACATACCATGGGAACCATTGCCATGTGCTTTGGCTGTTTCTGTAATAATGTACAAGTGGTCAAATACACATTGGTCAAAGGAGGTTGTGACATGGTGGAACCTCCCATCATTCAAGTACACTTACATCAAAACAGTTTCTGCGAAGTTCGAGGCACATAGTGGCTGTGGGGCTTTGTCCCATCACAAACAAAGTGATAAAATGATGTTTCAAACACACCATTTTGCTTAAAATGCATTTAAAAGCTACTTTGTTTGCTTGATTGACTTAAAATCTGATTTCATCCCTTTTGACATCTCATTTCAAATGGTTATAAGGCCAACAATGGCATTATGAAGTTTTAATCACTCTACTCTTTAATGATTCATGAAGTAAGAAAATTCATCAGAAATAAGAGAGCTAGGTTATCAGGAATGCAGTTTTCCTCTCCACCACCAACAACAGGGGGCGAGCTCATGAGGTCCTCAAGCACACATTTACTGCATATAAAAATGTGACCCCACAAAAAAGAATTAAGCTGCTTAAGTTTCATTTCTGTCACTAAGAATTCTATATATCTGGCTAGATATTTAAGATAATTCACTTCTTGAAAATAATTTGGGATATTTGATAAACACACTGACTATATGCTATTCCCTTCTTTCTAGCTTACTTTTGAAACCTGTAATATCTGGGACTAGACTATCAATCAATGGAGAGCCAGGAAACTGCTTTTCAGGAATCAGCTTGGGATTACTGTTTCTGTTTTTTCCTGGTGAACGGAGGAGCAAAGGAACATTAATTATGTCTGAAGACTTTCTCTGTATTTTCAAATTATATATTGCATGTTTCTGCATTGTTTCTAAGTAAAGTGCATTTACTTTTCCTTGGTCTAGCTACTGCTAGCATGCATTGAAATCACCTTAAAGTGTGTGTTCCTCATTTCTGGCTTATCTGCCTAAAAACACCTGTAATTAATTGTTGTAGCTTGCTATTTAATTTGTTTCTGGCACCTTTTCACTTTTAACTAACTAAAGTGTGTTTTTGCATTAAGAATACTGGGACTGCTATTGTAGTGCTCTATCAAAGTTGGGAAACACAAAGGGAAGCTAAAAGAATGACAGCTTCATAAATGTATTTTCTCCTCAGTTGTGCAAAAAGCAACATGTTTGTGCACTGAAGAGGACTTGCTGTAAAAATAATTACATAGCCTAGCTGTGGTTCTCAGCTTCACAGCACCCACGTTAGCCTGCTGTAAAGCCCTGTTGTATAGATAGCAATCACTAGTGGCTGAATGGGCTTATAGTTGACCAAGAGTAATTTTGGTACAATTTTGTACTTGGTATGAAAACAAAAAGATCAGGTCATGCTGCAAGTGCGATCACCTGGTAAAAGAATAATGATTGGCAGATGACCAGTGTCTGTGGTTAATGATTTCTCAGAGTTAGCCATGTAGCAAGTATGTAGTTTTTGGCTACCATAAAATTGCATTAGCATCGTAAGTAGCCTTGAAAGTGTTTTATTTTTTTTATTTTTTAACTAGAATTTAACTTTTTTACTTCAGTTCAGTGAGAAATGGATGGGTTAAAAGCATTGCATCATTCATAGGATTATGTGTGTGAAGAGTCTGTGGTAAAATACTACTTTGATATTGCTGAGTTAGAAAAACATAAGAACAAGGGAGAACAAGAAGAAGGTGGGGCTGTTGTTACACGTTCATTGAGAAATAAGTCATGGGAAGAGAGAAGTCACTTGAGTCAACTTTGAATTTTGTTAAAATCAGTTTAATGCTGGAAAAGTATAGTGAATGGATTGCTGCACAATAGAGAGCATCTACTTTAGGAAATGTAGCTACTAAGTAAGTCACAGCTTAGGTAATGAACAGTCTTCAGAGAGGAGCTGAATGGCACTCGGTTAGTGGTGTATTCAGACTGGGTGATTATGATGACCTTTTAAGAGGTAGTAATTAATTCTCAACTGATTGTGAACATCTAGTTTTGTTCATTTGAAGATGGAACCACTTGAAGAATCAAATGATTTAAAAGACGGTATATAGGGCTGATATACACAGTGATGACATTTCTGGGATTTATTACAAGCTCAATCTTTCACAATGTTTTGAGCTTATCAGAAGACTTTAATTGACAGCAAAAAATAACAGTATTATCAGTATTTCTGAATCCCTGTATCTGACAATTTTCTGTTATAACTGATGAGGGATTTAAAGTGTATTATTAAGATTGAAATGACCATATTCAATGTTATTTGCATGTTATGGTTTGTTGTTATTTAAAAGGCTAAGCATGCATCGTCATTGATAATAATATTTCAGAAGCACCCGAGAAGGAACAGAAGACAGGATTTTTTAATCTGCACCTGATCAAATGAGAATTCCCTTTTTGTTTGAATTCTGAGCAATTAATACATTTGTGGTGCGTGGGAAAGCTATGCCAGGGTTTAATGTTGGTTTTACAAAATATTTATAGTACGACCTGACAAGTGAGACACATTAGGAGACTGCTAATTACTGTAAATGGTCTAATAAGACATGCTGGCTGCAGTACGGAAGGTTGTGGATTGAAAGATTACTAAGATTCATTGGCATTAATATAAAGATGTTTCATGGAGTAAATGTGCTTCTTATTTTTTATTGTAACCACTGAATATGTGGCCTAGGTGACTATTGCATTTGCAGAGCAAGTTTATTTAGGGGTGCTTTCTGAGTTCCTTTCATTATTATTGACTTCATAGTACATACATTGAAATATGTTTGGTGCTCTCTTGTATAGGAGGTTGCAAAGTGCAGTCATCAATTCTTCTTGTCTGAGACCTTGTCTGATGTCTCCACATCAAATCTGCCCATTTATTCTGTGACATGGGAGTTGGGCATGCAACACTGAGAGCTGGGAGGTATGGAGTTGCAGTTGGATAAAGCTGAGCCATGGGAAGTGGCTTACCTGTCACTTCTGTAGTCTTCATTTACAGTCACAATAGCTGCCTGTCCTGTGGCAAAGGGTGCATACCTGCCCTGTGACAAAATGTGCATTCCTGGATTGCGACACAAGGTACATGCCTGTCCTGTGATAACAAGGTACAGAAGTAAAATACATTAACTTCTGAGAAAAAAGAGTTAAGGTAGGAAAATTTGAAGTAAAATTCTATTTTTCTTAAATTCTTGCTCTATGGGGTAGTTTATCCAATCTGGTTGTGAAAGATACTAAACAGAACATATATTAATTCTATTTTTGGGGGGGTGCCTCATACTTAATTTGCACTTTGTGTGCCGCAGATATAAACTATAGAAGACTAAAGTGCTTAATAACAATCTAATTCTCTTCTACCTGCTTTTAAATTCTTTTTTTTTCAGTTTTTTTCACGTACCAAACCTGAGACCATTTAAATGGTGAGGCTATGATTACTGTTTATTACAAAGTTCAAAATGAAGGCTAAAATGTTATATTGAAAAATGTTTTGCTCTACATTGGACTATAATGTGTTTTCTTGCATAATCTCACAGCTTAGAGCTTTTTGTTTGCAAATGTGTTGATCTGATTATAGACTAATGAACTATGAGTTCGGAAATAAACGACTTGTCAAAACAATTGTGTCTATTAACTTATATTGAAAGTTCCTCCTAAGAGTCTATTTTGAAAGAAGTATGTCTGAGTCATCTGCTACTTTTATTAGATACACTTTTACTTGGCCCACAGTTAAACAGTATTGTGTGGTTCAAAAGTTAAGACCATTTTAGTAGTAAAACAATAACCAAAAAATAAAATGCATGGTATACTACTGACAATAATATCAAAGCAAGTATATTCTGTTTATTAATTTATGTATTTACTATTTTCTGGCTAAAATTTTATCCAGACTGCCAAAATAACTTCATACTGGTAGAAGACTTTAATCCTCATCTGATTAGGTAAATCAAGTAAACAGTTTAAGACAACCCTATATTTCAATAATCTAATTCTGGCCATAGCACAGACAATAAGATTCAATTTCCAGTTGGGGAGGTACATACTTTTGATACCATTCTGACAAACAGAGCCCCAATGATGCTCCTATACTGGAATTCTTACTGATTCAGTTTGTGATCACTGTCATGAAACCAAGGTAAAGTCCAGTATATGTAAAAAGAAGTTCTGTATCGTCTTCCATAGAAATGTTTCTACTCATCCAAAATAAAGCTAGCTATTGGTATTATGTTGCTGATGAATGTATGCCTGCATTTGTAACCATTTTGGGAATCTTTACTCCCTTGCAAATTAAAGAGTTATGTGTAAGGAGTTGGGAAAATTATGGAATACACTGAAAATGTAGATAAACTCTTTTGGCTAAGCCTGTAGAAATGGATGATCACTTAATGGTGACTACTCCCAGGCTTCCTTCACTTTAAGGTGCAATTCTTGGATTTCCACTAAGGCAGGTAAATGAATTTTAATTGGGCAAAAAGAGGTCCCCATATAAAGGCATGAAAAGTGCATCTGAAATAAATAAAGGACCTTTGGAAGTTGTTGCTGTTGTTTTTCTTTCGGCTTTTCTTGGTTAGGGGTCGCCACAGTGGAACTCCGGTCCACTAATGATTGGCATGTCGATTTTTATGGTGCCGAGGTGCCAGCCCGACACCCAACCTTCAACGAAGGCATGCCCATTTGTGCATGTCTTTCAAATGCCACTCGACCTCGGGGAGGACATGCAGACTCCACAAAGAAGGCGCTCCAGCCGAGAATCAAATGGGAGAACCTCTTGCTGTGAGGCGACAATGCTACCGCTACACCACCATGGCTCACAAAGGACCTTTGGAAGTAAATAAACAGAACATCCACTGTCATTACATAACATTACAAACAATAGCCCTTTTGATATGAGCTACTGGTTTATCATGCTGAAAAAGTGTCTTTTATCAGAAGGTAGTTTCAAGTACTTCACTCTACTTCTGTATCTAACCAAACCCTTACAGATGACTCATGGGGCACATTCTATACTCAGTCCACCTTATACTTCCATGAAGAATCAGTTAAGGCCACAATGAAACACCATAACAAAGTACAAGTTAGGGAACATCAGCATTCAATGAGTTCCATTCAACCTTCATAAAGATGGCGGCCCCTGTAACAGCTAAGTTGTTACCCCATACCATCAATCTTTCACTTATCTCTGGCATTATATTTCCTTATCTCAAGCATGCTAAGATAATTCCTTTTTCTAATATCATGTATTCTTCTCTGTTCCAAGACTGCTACCTATCGTTCATTCGTGGTCTTTCCTAAAATTTTCAAAAGAGTGGTTTGTGATCAATTTTCTAAAGTTTTCAAAAGAGTGATCTGTACTCAAATTCTGGAGCCCATTAACAAATATGGATTTTTGCTTACTCTCAGCATCAGTAGAGGATGGGATTTAGTACTATAACTGACATCTGTAGCATAATGGGCACCATTTTTGGCAATGCATTTTTGGGACTTCTTACTCTGCAATCTGTGTGGATTTGAAAAGGGCTTTGATCACTTCCTGCTGCTATCCAAACTCTATAAAGATAGATTAGATATGAGTCTAATTGCATGGTTTAAAGTGTATTGTTACAGGTCTCATTCATCTGTATTCTTTTCTGAATATGTTGCTCTTGTTAAAGCTGCAATTGGTTTGAACAGAAAACAAAGATTATGGTATACAGTATGCTGGGTAATCAAAAGCACCATACTTTTTTACAGGAACAGCTACTTATTACATTGTGGATTCACTAATAGAGCATCAAATGTCTCATAATTCTTGTGTGAAATCGCTGTCAAATTGTCTTTCTAGGCTATAATACTCTCTTGTTGCTGAACATAACATGAAAAAGTCCCAGCTTATATAGAAATGTGAGGCATTTTGGGTGCAGTCTTTCATGATGGCATGTCAGGTATTTTCAGTTTTAAGAAAATTTTCATGGGGTGGTGATTATGAATAAAATAATTGTCATGATAACATACTAACTGCATCAAACACTGTAAAATCTGATATGGTGCATTTTTAAGGAGAATATTCCCATCACTGAATCGTGGCGATGTACATTTGCTATGGCGAGTGTGGCAATGCACTTTAACATACACCTTTTTCTCAGTATTTAAGGTTGCACACTGTTCTGTCATTAGCTGGTTCCATACTTGAGTCCCATGAGTTCTGTTTCAGGGACCATACTGTCACATATTGAAAAGAAAATGAAAATATATTTATAAAGCTCCTTGATACTTCAAAGATTCTTGAAAAAGCCCAAAACCTTAAAAAAAAAACTGTCCAGTAGTGAGAAACTTTTTTATGCAAGTATTACATTTCAGATTATACTCATCTATCGGTGGTACGGCCGAAGCGTTGTTACCTCATAGCAAGAGGTTCTCCCGTTCGATTCTCAGCTTGGCTTGGGAGTGCCTTCTGTGTGGTGTCTGCATGTCCTCCCCGTGGTTGGGTAGTGTTCAAAAGACATGCGTGCGTAATTGGGCGTGCCTTCGTTGAAGGTTGGGCATCGAGCCGGCACCTCGGTTTTTCATAAAAATCTACTGCCAATCATTAGCAGACCGGAGTTCTGCTGTGGCAACCCCTTACCGGGAAAAAGACAAAAGACAAAGAAGCAGCAACGCGTCTATCGACCTTTCCCTACCATTTAAATTCTATATAGAACTGACAGATGATGGACAGAATGAGGGATGGAATTACGTTGTCAAATTATCAAAGGGGGCAGGCAACAATTGATCATTGGTTTTAAGAACAAAACTACAACAGGATGGGTGGAAGCAAAAAACTATTAGACCCTTAGATTGGAACTGAAATATGTATCTTTAGACAGTGTAAGAATTGTCTCATGCTGTCTGAAGATCATCTCTTACTCAAAGAGCATAATGCAGTGTGTAAGAGGTGTACATATATAATATACTTGAAGGCACAAATCTCACAAATAGTAAACTCAGACATCAACATTGCGAGTAGTAAACACACATAACACCTCTCCTAGGACATCACAATACACATAATCCATTAAATGCAGAGGTTCTAAGGATTAACTTGCCTAAATGTAAAAGACCTCCAATACAAGAGTGGCACAAAGCACACTCAGCATATTAAGCCTACTTTCTCATATAGCACAAGAAGTTCCAAGGTGACAGATGCTGAACCCGTAAGGCAAGCATTAACTCAACCAGACATGCTTTTTATAGATAACTTCATTGTAAGGCATACAGCTATGCCTATTACCAGGCTGAGCAAGGAAAGAGGGCAGGTTAGTTATTTGTCTAGTGCCAAGATACATCAGATCATGTCTTTTCTCAAATGCTTTAATAAAAAGTACAAGTATGATTCACAGTTCATACAGGTTTCAATGACTTGAGGTGTACCACACTAAACTACAGGAAGAGAGGCATGATGGAGCTCTCAGACTATGTGTCGCTTGCTGGTATGAGCATAGCATTGAGCAGCATTCTACTTTCTCCAAGGATGATGCCGCAATAGGAACAGGAAATAATTGACTTCAATAATTGGCTTAGTTTCTGGTCTCATTCAAAGGGAGTCTGATATTTCTCAGCCTGGGTGGATATTTATTTATTTATTTATTTATTTATTTTATTTACTGGGAAAGTCAGATTTGGCACAAGTCCCATTTTCAGCAGAGGCCCAGGAAAAAATGCACCATTTTACAGAATGAGTAGAAGGCAGTTATACAAGATTACATAATAAATGTACATGCATGCATAGACTAGTAATTATATGACAGTTAATCAAAAAATAATAAATGGACATAAAAAGAATGAACTTACACAGAACTGCAATGATATGACACAATGAAAATATGACACTTAAATGAAAAATGCAGTAAAATATTAGCTAACATCAAGCTTATAAGAGTCTAGCTACTTTCAAACGGAATCAGCTGAAATAGATATTGAGTAGCAGATAGTGAAGTAATTATAGGATGAAGATGGTTACAAATTATAAAGGAGTATTGAGGAGGAGCAGGTAAGAGGGAGACAGAGGTAGTTGTGGAGACGGGTGGATAATAGTCAGATGGAGATTGTGAAGAAGTTGCTGAATTATGGCCAGTTACATAAAGGAGTGGTGACAGTAAATATTTGGATATGTTCAAGTGATCAACTGACTACAGTCCTTTACAAGGGATTGTCTGCATCTGTTAGAGGAAGAAAAAGGTGGAAGAGTCTAGATCTTCATCCAGTAGGAACTCAGGTAAAGGCTGGCAAAGCAGCATGATGCACTAAATCTTCTTCTTGTCCAAACAACCATCAGACAGGTCCTGTACCATATATTACGTAGCTGTAGAACTCCCTCTGTGACACAAGAAAGCCACAGCTCCTGTCTACATGAAGTAGATTCAGTCAGTATTAAACCCAGTACCATTTCCTTAGGTGATTTAAACTGCCCAACTATAGACTGGGAAAACTGCACCACCACTAGTGCACAAGCACAGAGATTACTAGACTTTGTCAATATAAATGCCCTGGAACATTCAGTCAGAGAACCCACTGGGGGAATAACATACTGTATCTTGTCCTAACTAATATGGCAGCATCTTGCACCATCCCTTGCATATCTTCATCACATGTTAGGTATGACCATAAAGCACTCTCCTTCGAAATAAAACTGAAACCAGAGATCCATTCCACTAAAGGTACCTTTAGAAATTTCTTTAAGACAAACAAATCCCCAGCACACCCACTTAACTCCACTGAATATGCAGAAATGAATACAAGCACACTATAGCAGCATATAAACAGTTGCATAGATGCAGCTGTACTCCATATGGACAAGTGCAGCAGAAACCCCAGAATCAAACCCACATGGTAGAGCCATAATATCGACAAGCTTTATACTAAAAGGAAAAGAATTTTGACAAAAGTAAGATGGGTAATTCCCAGAATGTTACAGGCCTTGTCTCTGAAATAAACCAACAACTCAGGAACTTGATAAAATCCACCAAAGCTAAGTTTCAGGCTAAAATAACTTCCAAAGCCAAAGACAATCATGAGGCATTTTTAGTTATGATCATAATCTCAAAAGCACAATGCAACAATACTCTGAGCTGATTGTGAACAATGTTACTTACATTGAGACTGAAGATGCAACGAACCTACTGGCAGATAAATTTAGCTTCACCTGTACACCCTCACTTCCCTCTGTCTGTCCATCAAAATATGCCTGAAACTGGCTCACCTTCAGCTATCACACAACACAAAGTTCAAAAAGTGCTATCAAATGCTAAAAATACTGCATCATTGGGTCCTGAATACATCTTAAATAGCATGAAGCACAATTTAGCCACACCCCTAACAATATTGTTCAATCTCAGCCTCCATACAGGTTTTATACCAATAGAATGGGGAACACCTACAGCCATTGCCCTGCATTAGGGAGACCGTTCCACATCCCCAGGTAATTACAGACCCATAACTCTGACCACCATCCTCATATGCAAAGCCATAGAAAGACTTGTCACGGAACTAATCAATCAGGACATAGGGAATCTCCAAACACTAGACCTGTTTCAGTTTGAATTCATCAATGGCAGGTTGTGCTTACTTAATAAGCAGGAAATTTTGTCCCAAATAAATAACAGATGACAAAATCATGGACTGAAACTAAATGCCAAACATGCTGTGTTACATCCTTTGGGAAGTCTTCTACCCCAGGGGATTATCAAATTGAAAATATGCCCCTAAGACTTGATCCAGTTGTTCAGAATTTCTGAACTTATTTGGACAGTGACCTAAGTTTTGACTAATGTGTCCATTGCTGTAAGAAAGTCCTTCTATACTGCATTGCTTATAAATAATGGGATTGTGTCTAGATCTAGGGATGTCATTGTCCCCCTTTACTCAGCTCTCATGTGGTCAGTCATTGAGTATAATGTACCCTTTGGTATTTATATGTCCAGACACATGTAACAACTGGAATGTCCACAGACCTACCTTACTAAAAGATCACAGGGCCTAAACAACATGTCCTACATGAACCAGCTACAGGCCTTGTCACTATATGGTATCATACAGCCTACTAAGAGGTCATCTGGGAGTAGCATGCAAAGCATACTCTGACCCATTACTGATGGATTTGCTGCACATCAGCAATTCAAATGACATCAGAAATACTCAGTCTTGGGATCTAAGCCTCTTCTGCAATATCAGCAGAATGGTTAAGAGGGACAGGTATATCTCACAGAGGATACTTCTGCTCTGGAACAGACTTCGCATCCACATAAATCAAAGTTCATTCCTGTCCATATTCAAGTGCAACATAGATCATTAGATGGGAAACAAAAAATTTATCCCAGGATTGCCACCTGTACTAGTAATGGATAGCTGCAACTCCTAAATGCTTTAGCCCATGTATGGATCCCCTCAAATTATCTATGGTATGATCCTAGTTATTGTCATTAAAGGTAATGTATAATTATCGACCATGGGATGGGTAAGACCAATCTATAACAAAATAGGATAGATTATTTTGAGCACAAAAAGGGAAAATGACTTGGCTTAAAATGTTGCACAAAGGCAGCTAGCCTAGTAGAGACCTATGAACCTATGATGAAATTCTTAAAGTTAAGTTAAAGGTGCATAAGAATCCTTATTCTAGAAGCAAGAAAATAAATTAGAAAGAAAGTGCTTATTCCCAAAATGAAACATGGACTCCTCATTACACAATTCAGTTCCTAGAACAATGCTACTTCACTTTAAATATGCAGCATGGAATTGGTGGATTTATCTCAATTTCCAAGCATTGCGAGCATCCGTGTTTGTCTCTAGATGTTGAAAACTACCTTCTCATTAAAGCAAGGACAATATTGCTAGTCTTTAAAATTCTATTCTTGAAATATTGTCATATATGGCAAAGAAACTGTTTATATCTACTGAATACTAACAGCAAAGAATCAGGGTACCATCTGCCTAAGAGACCATCCTTCATTCAGCATATAGGCAAATGTACCTTTTGTAATGTAATATATGCTTGTTGGAATAATTGGCTTCCCTCTGTAATAAACAGAAGTTCTTACAGTTAAACTAAAACAACTGGCCATCTAACATCCAAGTACAGATGACAGTGTTTGGAGTTCAAGGGTAAATGTCTAATTTGCTTTACTTAAGAAATCTGTTTCTATTTTGTCTTCAGATAGTTAATTTAGTTATGTTTGCCTTGTAGACTTCTTCATCTGAAAAGTAGTTATTACAGTTTTTTTCTATTTAATTTTGGACACACTATGCTTTTGTTTTGACCAGATCACCTACCTGGATAGTACACAAATGAATAAAAAATGAATAAATAAAATCCAAATAATCTACTACAGGATATAGTTTTGCTGGAATCATTCACACACTAGATGTGTCTTTGACCATTTAGGCTATACGTTCATGAGAAAACCTTACTTGGTATATATAAAATCCAAACTTAACCCACAGCTTAAAATTTATACTTATATTTGTAACAGCCTCAGAAATAATTTATTTTTCCATTACTGTGTCATTGAGTTAACCCTTTTATTTTGTAGATAACACATCCACTTAGAGTGTACATAGCAGTCGTTTGATTTATATTTTATAAGGCTCCATGCCCTTCACTCAAAACTTGTCCTCCTCAGGCTCATAATCACTTAATTTCCCAACTATCCACTATGTTTCCAACCCGTAATTTTCTTGCTCCTGGACATCTTGTTAGGAACATCATCAATTGTTTCTTTCACTAACACAGTTTTGACATAATTTTCAACACTAAAGCTTCCATTTCAGATATCACTTCTGAGACTGTCATTTGTTCAGTGGGCTTTGCTGCATGCATTGGTTCAAAGTCAATCTCTGTGTCTCTCTTTGAACACTCTTTATATATTTCAGCACTTACCAGTGAAATGGCCTTTGAAATAGCAACCACTTTCCCAGCTATAATTTGATTTTCTTATTATTTCATCTCTCTCTCTCTTCCATTAGCAGAAGTGTCATCATCACAGTATCCTAATACACACACACATGCAGTGTTTCAGTCAAGGACTTCTCTTCAGCACAAGGAAACTGTTTTTTTTTTTTTTTTTTGCCTTAGCCAGTGTTGCAGCTGTTCCCCATGACAAAGAGCTAAACAGTAAGTGAGGTATACCCAGTTAATAAAATGAATTGCATACTCCCTTATATGTGTTATATATTCTACAAATACATAATCAGTCCATCACACAAGCAAGCTTTCTTATGAAAAAGAACTCTTTTGCAGAGATTTTGAGCTCTTCTAGAACTCTGTTGTATCCTGACAAAGAGGTTACCTTAAATTATTAGATAAACAGCTAAACACTACAACAGGCCTGAATGTAATAGATCTGTAAGAAAACATTTCATTGTAGAAAGGAGCCGGATAACTGCAATTTACTGCTACTCTGTTTGCATTCATTTAATAATGGTAAGAATCTACGCTGCAATTTAAAAAGCCATACTGCCTTTGTGTACCTCAGTCTATTTTCCAAAGACAATTGATTTGAACTAAAAATATAAATCACTGTGAGATGTATAAAAGGATGAACCATGTATAAGTCACAAAACAGACTAGCAGATAACAAGATTCAAGTTTATCACAATCAATGAGTGAAAGGGATGAACAAATAGCCACATTATATTGCAGTATTGATAAACAATGTACATCTCTAAGAAAATGTTTCACTTAAAAAGGATGAAGCTGTGCCAGTCGATAACACATTGCCAGTTTTCTTTGTATATTCATAAAAGGGAAATGCAAATAAGTAGAAAATGTAATTTCTTTACCAAACATCAACGCAGGTCACCTAAAACTATATTTAATTTCTTGCTTCTTCATGTCATGTGAACCAAAACATAACGCACATTTAAAAACTGTCTTTCACAGTATTTAAAATAAGGAGCCAATAATCTAATCAAGTCTAAACTGCCAACAATCTACATGAGACCAAATGACAGTTACATTACATTATCAGTGTACTCTATATTTTTGGTTTAACTCATAAACCAATGCAGTTTTTTAATTTAAATATACAGATTGCTGATTTCAGAAGGGATGACTTCTAAGCAGCCTCTTTCCAAGAAAGTTAGATTAGAGCTAAAAGGATTAATAATATATACCCACTCCTACCACTCAGACAGCAGGAAAACTATTGGTGAAGTTGTTCAAGATACTGGCATTTAATAATATCATTATGACCTCAGAGTGACCATAAGAGCTAGGAAAAGCAGGAGAACTGTGATTCAGTTACTTGAGGGCCTGATGTCTTGTGTTGTAACTTCAGCGTGCAGCTGCAGTTTACGAGAAAACATTAAAAAGATCAGTCAGACTAATACTGCCGCAAGCTGGTTTATCCTAATGGTATCTTAGCTATGCATTTGTTTGTATGTGTGTATATGTGTGTGTACCTGTATATCTATGTCTCTGTGCATATGTGCATTTGCAAATGTATGTCGATGTAAGCTGTTTTTTGTGTGCATGTTTGTGTGTGAGTGTGCATGTGAGGTGTTCTGAATTTGTTTGTGTCTATGTGTCTGTCTCTTTGTCTCTGCGCAAGTGAATGTGCATCTGTACAGGCATTCTTACGTGCATATGAGCTGTCATGTGTGTGTGGGTGGGTGCACGCGTGCATGATGCAGCACACATGTATGCTGGCATAAGCACATATACACCCACATGCAAGTCTATGGTTGTATGCGTGTATGTCTACATGTGTAGTGCAAATACAGTTAGCAGTTAAATGCATTACAAAAGTGAGGAAGTCAGATTATGGAGGAAGCCAAGTTAGACAAACCTCTCATATCTTCACTGGATGTGATTTATGGATTTTTTGGTCCACCTGTCTATATAGTGCTATGGCTGCCTCAGACTTTCAGTAAGGTGACACATGCTTGATTAGAGATTTATTAGCCTGAAATTATCGGTCAGTGAAAAGCATCTTTTGGTCTAACATGAGTAACACATAGCATATTACTTTTACGTTGCAGTGTTTCCAGCCCACCTTGATTAATTCCACTGACTAGGATATTTCAGAAGTAAGCTTTTAAAATCTTGGGCATGAGGTATACCTACATTCAGAAACTCATCTCACTCTGTGTCTCACACAAAGCTGTGACATAAAGAAACCTATCAACTGCATGTTAAACATGGCTGATCTTATTAGGAATTGGCAATTGGCTCAGAAAGAGACCAGTTTTTATAGGGTAACTAGAAAGTTCACTAAGCAGTGGAATACTACACTCTCACGAGCAGTCCTGTTCATTACAGCTTTGTTAGGTATAAACTGGGTTTGGTGAACAAAAGCAGCTGATGACCTGATACTGCAAAGGATGAAGTGGTAATCATGGAATATGGGAATGGATCTAGGCGAACTGAATGGGTTGGCACTGTGGGCAGATAGGTAGCATTTGGGATATAATGAAAAAGTACAAGCCTGTACACTTTTCATGGGAAATACACAGGAAACACAGTCATGGTGCTGTGATTGTGGCAGAAGAGTGGAGGAAAAGTAATTGGGGAGTGGCCATGTAATGGGAAAAGGCAGTTAGGAAGGCCAATCCAGTGCTGTTATGCCTAGGGCAAGGGGTGGATTCTTGGGATGCTGATATCAATCTTCTATTGCATTACAATAGTAAAACCACATCTGCAGTGCTGTGAGCAATACAGATGAACAGAGGTTAAAACTGAAAATGGAAATGTAGATTTACCAAAACTGTGAAGGGTATGGAGGTACGGGGGTATAAGAACACAGAAATATAGACACGTATACATTACAAAATTAAATCATATGGATTATGTTCTCTAAATCCACCACATTTAGAAGGACTGGAGTAGAAGAGGAAACATAGTGGGAGAAGGGTATATTGGTGGCAATTATAAAGGGATACATTTTGTCTTAGACTTGATAACATATTACTTCATAGAGCGGGTGGTAAGGCAAAGGAAGGTGCTGAAGCATTTGTCATGAGGTGAGTTTAAAGATGCTTTGCAGAGAGCAAAGAAAGGATGCCACAGTGGTCTTGGAGAAGTAGCTATACTGGCGTTAGCTAATGCTCAGATGAAAAAGGAATTACACCTTTCCCATGCAGTGTCATCTTCATATATGTGTGTTCCACTGAACATACATAGTTATTAAATGGCTCCTGTAGTTTACTTAGTTCACATAAAGCAAAAATAGAGTGAGAAACAGTATAACAATCTTTTCTGCTGCAGGCATATATATCAGCCTATTTATCAGCACATGCTTTCACATAGACTACAGCCTATTATGTCTCCCATGTCAGGTTAATGTTACATGGGCTACGTCAAAATAGTGTCCATGCTAAGAATTTAATCAGTCAGTACCAGAAAACTGATATGAGCAAGCATTGAAAACACAGACTGCAAATTCATAATGGAAACAATGGTAAAGACACATCTATCTCTCTCTCTCACTCTCTCCTACAATGAGAACAGAATTTGTCAAAGACATTAAACTATTAATAGGAACACTAAATCCATGTGATGGAGTTTTTCTAAATACTTTTTGAGAAATCTACCTTCTCAAAGTGCTTATCATAACAAATTTTTTGGACCTCCCAATCCACCATCTGGTGTCATTCAAAGGTCCTTGTATATGAAAGCGATATTACCTGTACAATCCTTTCCCTGACTGTAATGAGGTCACCTTATCACTCTGACATTATCCTGCACTATAGGAGGGTTAAGGTATTACACACCTTGTCCTGGTCTTTCTTGCACTTTTTATCACTTTGGTATGGAAGACATTTCCCTCTTTAATTCATTCACTCCAAAGGAGCTCTGAAGGTTTTGTATTTTGACTTCTAATGATTACATCCTGAACTCTTTGACAAAATCAAGCTATGACCTCACACTGTTCCTCATAAACAAATATTTACACTGGTAGTATCAATTAGATTATAAGCCTTAAATTCTATTTTATAAGTGATAATAAATGGTTCTCCTAAAAGTGCTGCAGTCCCTAGTGTTTGAAGACTGCTGCTTAAAACCAAGGACTCAGTCCACCATGCTGTAGCTCATATAGGCTGCTGCTCGCTCATGCACAAACGTGAACATCAGTTCAGGCAAGTAACTGCCAAACTTCACCCAAACTCATTATTCAAGTTCAAGTGGGGTTAGTGCAGCAACTGTAGGGAGGGTTGGTCTGAGGTTAGGAGGGGAGATTAGGCCCTAGAGCTGTAATGGAGTTTTGGTTTAGGGAATGACAGGGGAATTTTAGGCTTAGAGAGTGATCTGGGATTTTAAGTCTAGGGTGGGAGAGTGGAGTTTTAGTGTTAAAGAGTCAGGACTCAGATTATGAACTCGGAGTGAGTTTTATGCTTAAAGTTAGGGCTTTGGTAGGGCTATACAAAGCTAAGCAAAATCAGAGAGATTACATTTTCAAGCAATTGATAGTAGGCAAGTGTGTCACATGTTACTAGCACATGAGCACTTATAGTAGGCTCAAATAAACACAGTAAATATGAATTTTGCAATGTTTTGCAAGTAACTTACAATATCTCAGTAACTACTAAGCTGCACACATACTCTCAACCTTATTGGGTCTGTACATTTGTTAGACCTCATATGAGGCTATGCAGTTTTGTTCATGCTACTTGGTTGTTGATATATTTAGAACAATATGAAAATTATGACAATGCAAATAATTTGTATGTGAACTATAATTAATATCTCCTTAGGTGGCCTAATGGTCAAGGTGTTTGCCCTACAAACCCAAGGTGCAGGGTTTGAGTCTCACAAGGGATAATTGGCTAGGTTTAAAATGGCTCGCAAGGGCAGTTAGCCTAGTATGAGCCTATGAACCATTATAAGCAGAGGTAAAATATCAATGCAGTTGTGCTTCTCATAATGTATGCTTTAAGATGAAATATTCCATAACTTGCAAGTAACATGGGTTTGAAGTTTTTATTATTATAAATATGAGCAAGCTGTATCAGATGCCTAGTGGTATCAGCAAGGTGTGTCTACAGAAGGCAGGCTGAGATGAGATAAGCCAACTCCATTCACTTGTGTGACAGTGTCATGGAAGAGTTACTACAGCAGCAAGCTTCATTCACTTGAAACACCTGTAAGAGCTGGGACTTGGGCCATATTCACAATCTGAATCTTCATTAGTAAGAACAGAAAATGCATGTTTAGCACTTTTGTAAAGGGAACTATTGCGTTGCAGTTAGTTCACAAATTCTGAGAGTAACATGATTGTTTCTGGTTGAGAGCTTTTATTTCCACTGAACATTGAAAAAAATGCAAGAACAGAGATCCTGCGACAGCAGAAATGTAATAAATTGATATCCCTGTATGTTCCTGCTCACTTTCATTTTCATCAATATGCAAAATTAATTAGCACAGTTATGATCAATAGTAATTAAAGCTGATATATGATGCACATAATGAATGCCTCCAAAGGAACAATCTAAATCCTCAGGCTATAAATCATGGTGTGCATTACAAGAAAGACGAAACTGTTCTAAATGACAGCAGAATGATAATCCTAGAAAAAAATATGGGAATAAATGGATGCAATGTTCAAGATATACCTTCTGTATCTGCACCTGGGGCAGGAGAGTTGTTTCATGCAGTTCCAAATAACTAACACTCTTGAAATGCCAATTATTTATGAAGAGGATTCCTCCCTTAAAGCTTGCCACTTGACTTTAACATAAAGGTACTCACCTCTGTAGTTAATGTAATATAGTTCTGTTTTTGCTATTAGTGCTGTGTATGTAAACTCCAAATTCTTTTTTTTTTTTTTTTTTTTTTGTGAAAATATGCCCCATCTTATTCATTCTATCCGGAAACATTTTATCTTCAGTAAAGTGTTACAGGAAGACAGAAAAGGATACCCAAAAGACAAGTAATGGGGTAAACAGGCTTTCTGCCTGCTATCAGCTGATTGACTAATGCACATTCCATGCTGGTCCATTGTTTTTCAGTATATGCCAAGTAAGGAGGAATTGGCAAGAGGCTTTACGAAAAGAAAAAAAAGGCATTATCTTTATAGCACTAAATGACACTATGGTCCTTACACAACTACACAGTCAACATTAATCATCCACCTCATATACAATTCCTGTCTATACCCCATAAGGAAAGGCGTGAAAGTGAAATTTATTTAAATAAAATAACACAGCAACTAGGACAAACACAGATCCAACAAGCATTACACTTTGAACATATTAAACAATTCTGAAACATAAAGTAAAATTCAAAACTGTACTACAGATACTTCAGTACTATCAATTGAAAAGATAACCTCTGCAGCAACCTGCTAATGAAATTACTCCTTTCTTGTGTCTAGCTTCACTCCCTTGTATGGTGATTCCTGAGAGCACTTGAACATACAAATTTCACACTTCGAATATAGTATTTGTGCATGCACATGATCCTTTTCAATTTAGGCATATCCCTAGTCATCAGCACCTGTATAAAATATCTTCCAGAACACCATTTACAGTGAAGACTGGTTGCACTCCCATTAATCAATGCCTAGTTTCTTTATATTTAACTATTTTTGTAAGGGGGTGAAGGCCCACAGTTCTTCAACTCTGTGATTTCTAGAACTAAAGTTATCTCCTATGACTTCTGGCGGATGATGCTGGCATAATGGTTAAGGTGTTTACCTTACAACTCAATGTGCAGTGTTTGATCGTCCCAGGAGGTAGCTAGCTAGGTTTAAAATGGCCCCTAGGGGCAGTTAGGTTAATGCTAATCTATACACCTATATTAGCTGTGCACTCCCCACCTATGCCTCATACTATTAATGGCTAATGAGGAGTCCTTCATGCTTGTGTGCTGTTACATTTAAAGAGAACATACCATGGATGCCTACAACTTATCGTACTGAGTGCAGCATGCGATGTCATCACAGTGACTAAAATTTCTGTATGTGTGCATATCAGACACTCTGGGCCAATCCCCACTAGCCATACAAATCAATCCTGACTTTAAAAGGGTAATTTGTTTACACATGGCTTAGCCTTACCACTGCAGGCAAGGAAAAAAAATAATCTAACCCCTTTAATGCTTCTCCTATCCTTGTTCAAAGAACTTAACAACTTTTTTCACTAACACAGAAATACTTATAATGGTAGAGCCTTGTCTGGGAAGAATGCAGAATTTCAGAGAAATGAGATGGAAGGACACTATTGAGGGATGTAACTTGCCCATCTGTTGAAAATAGGGTTTATTAATACCAGACTAAACATTTCAACAATTTTACTTGTCAGAAGAAATATCTGTAGATGATAAATACCACATAAACAATTACTATTAATTTATTTAAGTAACTTTAGTTAGCAAATTTTTTGATACAAAAATCATGAATATTCGGTATTTGATTTATTTTTGTTGTTGACAAGCTAATTTCAAGATAGCCCAAGCTGAGTATCCGCCGTTTGTAATGGGTTTTGTTTCCTATCATTCATATGGGATTTATGTGGCTGGAATGTGACTGAAGAGCTTAAGTGTGACTCTATAATGTTCTTTGGCAGGTGTCCAGGAGGAATTGTAGAAAGTGGGTGTGGGAATATTTATGTACTTATGTATTTACTTTTGTTGCTTACCATGTGGGTGTATGAACCTTTTTCAGCCAAGACCTGGGCTGAATATAAAATCAGGTTACATGTATGTCTTCATAGTACGTGCAGACCAGAAGTGATTAAAAGAGGTAATAGTACACGTGACTGTTCCATTAGAAGACTGATAGATGTAAATCACAACGGTCAGTACGTACTCAGTATGTTGACCTGTGAAATGCATCAGTGGCTGAACCTCAGTGCACTTGTATATGTGCAGAATGTTCAGATCATAGCTCTCAACTTCTCTGCTCAAGATCAGGGACAAGTTAAGTATACTGTGGGGCAAGTGCCCAAAAAATGTTTAAATAGACAAAAAATTAATAAAGCAAGAGAATTTTCAACTTATATTTTCTGAAGAATAAGAAGTGTGAAACTCTAATGTCTGGCATTACTGATTAACTAAGTCTCGGTGACTTACCAGAAAAAAAGAAAATTATGAGACAGGTGGCAAGAATATGTGCCAAAATCAGGGATAATTTGCAAAACTAGGAGCAGCTAAGAGGCATTATCCAGACAGATGGCTTAATTTAATGTATGACAAATAGTCTGGTTTTGGACATAAGCTTTTTTTTTTTTGAAAACCTTTTTTGACTTTGATTCAACACAGAACATAGGTATGTGGCAATTCTATAAGTGCAAACATAAGTGCATTTGTAAACAAGATCAATGTGTATCTTGTGCAACATAGTGCAGAAGGGGTTTGACACATACCAGATTACAAGAGAGTCAAACTAAGGTGCAGGAAGAAGTAGTAGGAGTGCGCAATACACTACCTCCAGTACTTTGACTGATAAGGTAGCTATATCTTAGATCGACATGTATTAATCTGACCATAAACCATATACAAAGGCTCAAAAGTCAGGAGTTAAGGTAAAAATGCTTTCTCTGCAGGAGTTTTCGCCACCAAACAGAGGTTTGCCATATTGTCTGAGAGGAGGCCCATGCATGGTAGTCTGTAGATAGAACCCCCCTCCCCATTAGTGCCAACCTGGCATAGCCAGTGAAATAGCCCCTTCATAGTGAGTCTACCAGGAGTATACCACTCTGTAGCAATATATGCTCTAACTGCTGACATTGATTGTGAGACCCAAAGCCTATAAGCATACTTCAGTTGGCTAAAAAGGGGGGGGGGGGTTAATTAGGGATAGCCATATAGAGGGGTGTATGTCCCACTTAAAACCCAAAACTTGCTCAGAATATGTTACTAGTGCTGCCCATAGCATCTAGACCACTGAGCATGACCAAGCCTGTCAGTTATTGATAATGTAGTTCCCTGATAAAGTGGGCAACCTTCTAAAAAGGGAGCAGCATCTCACTCACTCTTTCTCCTTATCCAATACTCCTCATGCAAAAAAAAAAAAAAAAAGATTTTTCAAAGGTATATGACCACTTGCTTGAGTTAATCAGGGTCTTATGTGGTATGTGAGAGAGCGGTTGTCACAGTGGGGGTCCATGAGCTAAGCGTTGCACTGAAGTGTCTGACCAGTCTGACCAACATCCTACTTAAAGATAAGAGCCACTAGATTATACATTTTTAAGAAGGGAGAGGAGGTGAGTCATCATTAGGGTACTTCCATCCACTTAGTGACACTATCAGGAGGGCTAAGGGTCCCATATGAGCCCTAAGGGGGTGAGCACATTGCAGCATGCTTGACACACAGATATTCTCAGTAATCCTTGACAGGAATGCCCCATTTGAGTTGCAAATGTTGGAAAGAGTCAAAAACATTTTCATACTGACTACTTATGTATGGTCATCTTGCCATCACACACATGGATGTCTCAATCCCCCACTTGAGGTGGGTGACCATCAATCTTCAAGAGAGGGCATCCCCAAAGTGGCATCATAGTATCCCAGATGCCGATATGTATTTTGCCATGAATTGGAAGGCCTGTCCCGATAAAGTTAGTACAGCTATGGGGCTGCAAACATCTTTATAAGGCTAGCCTACACAACAATGGAATCTGAAACTTATACTAGGTTTGAACCCAAATGTACAGCTTCCTGTAAAGTGGCTCCAGGTAACATTTGGCCATGTGTGCCGGGTGAAGATGCAAAACAGTATTCATGCACGTAGGGTATGACTTGCACCATCCAAAAGGAAGATTGGTGCATAAAGCTGTACGTTTCTTTGCCTCTTCATTTACTGCAAATAGATGGGTCATGCTGGCATTTAACTGAATGCCAGGCAAGTACTAAATCAGTGCATGAGGCTTATGACTACAGGGATGTCAGTCTGAGCTTCTTGTGTTAGAACTACATAATCATCTGCAAAGAAAATGGCATTTGTCTTCACCCTAAATATATCCCACCCATCCAAAGCTGTGTGAGAGTTCAACACTCTGTTTAATGGCTCAGTAGCTAGCAGGAACAGAAATGGGGGCTACGGATACCCTTGCCATATGCCTCTCTGCAGGGTTATCTTGGGAGAAAGGTGTTGTTGGTTAGAACTACCACTGTTGGGTGAGAATATAAAGCTTGAGCAGCAGTAATGTACTCTGATAGGAAACCCATGGCTTGAACTAAATTCCAGAAACAATATAACTGAATAGAGTTGAAAGCTTTCTCAAAGCCAATTAGTAGTGCTACTGCTGGTTCTGGCACATGCATTAAACCCTGCGTGAACATAAATAGGGATCTCACATGATCACAACTTGATCTGCCCCCTCACAAATCCAGCCTGCATTCCTAAGATTATGTGAGGGATAAAACGAGTCAACCTATTTGCTAGCACTCTCACATACAGTTTGCCATAAATGCTGAGCAGAGAAATAGACCTGTAATTCTCGATCTTAGAAGCATCCTTCCCTGGTTTAGAGAGTATGCATGTAATAAACATAGTTGAGGATGAACTGATTTGACCCAGTTCCTCAAATGCTTGAAAGAGTGCCTGCAGTGGACCTAGAAGCAAATTCTCTTGGGTTTTGTATAGTTCACCTGTCAGACCATCCAGGCCTGCTGTCTTACCTATGGAGAGTTGGAGAATTGCCAAATGAATCTCTGAAGAGGAAATTAGCTGATCAAGCTTTTCACCCTGGGAGGCTGACAAACAGGCAAGCACTGTGTTATGGAGAAGCCTTTCCAGTGACTAGGCCCCCTTCAGGGGTAGCACATCCTTTACTGTACAGCCTTCTATAAAAGGAAGTCAACTCTTCTGTAATATCCTGAGGGGAAGTCACTATTTTCTCAGAGGCCACATTCAGAATTCTTGAGGTTATACTCTGGAGCCATCTTTGACACCTTAAAAAGGTTAAGAATTTCCTAGATAAGGTACTGGACACCCAGGCTCTAGTCCACAACCTGTATAAATAAAGTTGGGCTTTCTTCTGCTTTAAAATATAGTATTGTTTTTCAGTAATTTATATTCCCTTAAGCAGTCAGGTTATCTGAACCTCATGCCACTACACTTCTGGATTGCTAACAGAATTTACTGCTGAATTTCCCTGATCCAGTTCTCCTTACTCCTAAACAACTGGGCTTTTGCAACAGTGCTTAGGGATTTCAATTCCAGCTTAAAGGACTATCACGTGGTACTGATGGGGAAAGACCTTACAGAGTTACAGCCTATATAAGATTGGGGTCCTCTTTTAGGAAATTGGATCAGCTGGGGGTCCAGCAGTATAAGGGCATCTATACACTAAGCTTTCTTATTCCTTTCCTGCTGCTTATCTAAAATGTGGCAAGGCGTTGCCAAATTATCTGAATATGGGGTTGGCAGCATTTCCACTTGACCTACACTAGGCACCAGAAGCTAACAAAAAGTCTAAACTGCTGGCCTGCAATGGTTGCTGCATTAAGAATGAAAACCCATCCTCCTCATCTGGATGTCTCAACCTCCAGATGTCCTCCAAACCCATATACTGCATGTATTGTCGAATGGCTGCCTGGCTTTCAAACTCCACTCAGTGAGCAATAGTGACTTGTCTCTAATAGAATAAAATGTACCATTGAAGCCCCCTGCTACAAAAACACTCAAACCAACCACTGTCCTAACAGTAACCTTGCTAAATAGGCCATGGAAGAACTGAGGGTTGTCTTCATTATGCCCATAGATATTGAAAATCATGAGTGGTGAGCACCCATTATTCAACATCACCCACAGGCCAATACCTTCCCAAACTTTTCTCTGCTCCATTATGGTCCATCCCAATAATTTTTTTCACCAAAATAGCCACTACTACTTTTGCTTTTTATGTAAATTATAAAAACAGTCATACCTGGATAATCTTTTAAACAGTCTATCATGCTTCTTTGTGATTTTACATTCCTGAAATAACACAATAGTTGCACCTTGGCATTTTAACCAGTTATGAACAGTGTCACACTTATGTTTATGGTTAAATCTATGAACATTGGTAGTAACACAGTAAACTATATGTGATGATGTGAGATATTGCCAACTATGCCAGAAGAAGTAGGGCAGTGGATGTATAACATATGCTACCACAACTAACTGGAATTATGTAAATAATTATGTGCCTTTTGTATTTCAAACTGATTTGTACAGATGCTTATGCTGAAAAATGTATTTGTACTGCTGCATGTGTTACAAATATACCAACAGTGTGCCCAGCTGGACAGAAAAAGAAATTTAGATGTATTATTGTAACTGTTTAAATGTATATGTTTTAATAGAGGATACCGAAAGAGAAAATGTTAATCTCAATCCACCTAACTTTGAAAATAGTTTGAAATTAAATTACTTGGCTTAGGCCAGCAAGATTGTATCTTACAGTTCTCAGTGCAGCCAGAGACAAAAAGTCTGTACTAGGAAGCTTTCTGTATTATTTTTGGGGTGAACTAATTGCTATTCTGGGAGGGTGGAAGTTTGAAATTCTTTTATGACTTCCAGAAGCTGCAACAAATCTGAGCAAAACTCTATGTGTGTGTATTATTAACACATATGTGCTAACTCCTGCCAGTATTTAGCAATGGGGCTAGCATGAGAGCCAGAAGTCAGATGATCAGATGTATGTGATGTCATTCTGTAATTTAGGAAAAAATGATGTGTAATACTAGACGAGACTGAAATATCATTGCAGTTTGTTTTTGGAACCTGACATAGAAGGATCTCTCACCCACTTTATCTTGCCTTGCTCTAGTAAGTGATGAGGGACTGCTTTTCTCTACCTGTATGAATCTATTCATCTGTGTTATTTTAATATTTCCTGTTGCTGAAACTCTGGTGTTTACTTTAAATAGATATTTAGTATTTTCATGTTCTTTTCTTATTATTAGATATATTTAAATGTTCATTGTGACTGGTTTGTTAGAGAATATTTTAATCTCTGAGAGTACTTATATATATTATGTGACAGCTCTGGCTGGTCCTGAAAACCTTGCCAATAACAGGGAAGGTCACAGTTTCTTCTGCTAGATGATTGGTCTCCTCCATTTGGTTGTTGTAGTTTTGCACATCCCCTGACTCGTCCACCATTACTTGTAAGGGGGTGAACCGATTTACAGGTTCAAAAGCAAATGAGGAAAACAAGGCTCTTGCTGGCATTTTGGTTGTTTATTTCTGTGGTTGCTAATCTGGAAATTGCATCTGGGAAGAGTCATTAAGCACTGAACACTCCCTGGTCCATTGACCCATGTCCATAGATTTCTTTGAAGCAGTAGAATATTTGGCAACACCCACTAGTACATGCATAGAGACCTGAGAGATGGAAAACCAAGCCATGGTCTCCACACCTCGGCTGTCTAGTGGCTTCATTTTCCACTGTAGGTAATAACTTGTAGGACTGAAGAAAGGACAACTCTGCGTCAGGAAATTCAAATTGATCAGTTCTCTTGCCCACCTTCAGTACACAAATTATGGAAAAAGTAGGGATATTGTTCTTAAAGCAGAAAGATCTGTAAAGGTTTTGCATTTTTCAGCTACTTGCTGGGAAAAGTCCTGAAATAGACACACCTTGTGGCCCAGCAGCAGAAAGAAACTCCTTTTCTTTGCCATCTTCAGAACCCTATCTGTGTCTGTTGAGCTCAGGAACCTCATGATAATCTGTCTTGGCGTCACACTCAGAGGACCAGACAGACGTACAGCACTGTGTGCATGGTCTGTAATCAAGTAAACTACTAACACCAAAACAGTTCTGGACCTGCTTCATATGTCCCATTCCCAAAGCAGCTACTTATGTAGTAAAGGTAGCTAACAGATATAAAACACCAGAGCATTTGCAGTTTTACTGTTTGTCATCAAACTTTAACACAAGCAGACATGCCTACAGACATACTCACAGATATGCTTGTGTTCTGGCTTCCATAGTCATTTTTTTATCATCAGTTCCAGCCACAACAATAAACAGATGATAACAAAAGCATGTCTTTTGTCTTTTTACTGATATGGCATACAGTGATTCATTGTGCAGTAATGGCAAACAAAATAAAAGACTGATAATACACTGAATGTCAAATGACAGTGCATAATGCTGCTTTATTTGCCATCAGTAATTATATTGTACGGTACAACATGTATATAAGTCTTCAGGAAGATCATTAACTCCTTTACATATTTGTGTTATCTTCACTGTTTCTGTTATTTTATGTTTTCAGGTAAATAGTTAAATGCCACATTGTAAAGTCCTTTCATAATTAAACATACATGCATTCATAAAGCCATGTTCCTGGACTGACAACCACCTTGGTTGGCACACTGGACACACAGGAGACTGTTTTCCTTCCATCACAATAAAAAGAACTCCATTAATGAATTAAAAAAAGTTTTAAATAGTATGACTCCTGGAATGTCAGTACAGTAAACATTACAGGCAAATGTAACATGATTTGACTGACAATGGCAGGATCGAATAGTCCTAACTAGTCTCTTATTAAGTATATTTAACCTGCTACCTTCCTACTCTCTGACATATTGAATTAATCTTCATGCATGAATTTCCTGTGCTGACTTACAAATAAGCTAAAAACTAGAGGCCTCTTACATTTGTAACATTAACATTTTAAAAAGATTTTTTTTTTGAGATTTTTCATTCAGGCTGTTAGTGCCCCAATGTTGCAAACTCTAGTAGTCAAAAGTAACAATTGCCACTTTTTTTGGGCTGACAACTGTGGCACTGAATGTCCTCATATGGACATTGTCTATAGGAGTCCACATAGTAGTGCAAATTGTACATCTGCAGACTGAGATAATGCTATACTTATGTGGACAATGGTGTTAGTAGGTTAGGACAGTGCACAGCTTAGAGGCTGTGTCTGTCTCAGGAATGAAACCATAGTGGACAGAGTATGCATGACCATGTGTCACTTTAGTCAGTGGCGGAAGACCATGAGCTGACAGTAAGTTCTATAACGTGGTCTCAGGCTTGCATTTTTCTAGTATTTTCTCATTGGTAGCATTGTTTATTAAAGAATGTGAATTATTCCTTCTGGTGCTATATCCCTCTAGAGGCAAATTTCTCGGCATCCACGTTGAACACGTAATAAGGAGGGTGCAATCATCTCATAATCCTCTATATATGTGACAAGCAAGATACTTTTTTTAATTTATAAAGTAACAAACCCACTATAAAGAAATATTTTACTGGAGTCATTGTTAATTCACTCTTTAATTATTTTAAACACTAATATGTTCTGTTATAAAACAGAACCCCTGCTTCTTTATTCCCTTGTTTCTTATAACAATCTGGATGAAGTAACACTATCATTACCAGCAAAGTTCTGAGTACCTACTTTAGTTTTTCAAACAGTTTTATTAATTTTGCTAAACAGAGCAGTATTGCTGTGGTGTTAGGTACCAGGGATCTCCTGTCACTGATACAGTGCTGTAATCAGCATTTCACCTAACAGCATCCGTGTTTAAAAGAAAATAAATATGTTATAAATGTCAATGAACTTGGATATAGAATGCATCACCTCAGTTGTTGCTTAGTTCACTTGGGACATTTGACAGTTACGTCTATCAGTACCACACGATATTCGTAGCGATACTATACTCTAGCCTCCCCAGCATACCACAACCAAAAGACTAATGGAGCTGTCAGTGAATGTCACAGAGATAAGTCATAATAGGTTAAATGGAATACATTGGCACCCATTTTCATTTTAATGTGGGAGTCATTGCTAATCTGAAACTGTGGAATGTTGTATAAACTTTACTGGAATACCACAGATACCATGGGATCTTGAGAAATTTATTAGCAATTACAAAGGAGTAAGTAATACCCATATTTAGAACATTTACTTTGATCTAGTGCTATCAGTTTTCTTGAAATTAAGATTTAAGTCTGTGCTTGCCATAATGTTTATGTAGCAAGTAAAAAAAAAACTCTGAAAACAATCTGAAAGCATTCAGATGACTTGCTGAGATCACCCTCACATTTCTTACTTGTTATTTGAATGTTAGGTTTCTTAATGTATATGAAGAATCTGGTATTTACATTAAAAACAACTAGCAATTTCTTCTATTCACACTTTATGAAATGTGGTTTATTAAGAAGGACTACAAAAAACATTATATCAATAAAACTGAAAATAATGTATTGAGTTATAACAAAGTGTTAAATCTTCTCTAAGGTAAAGTAACACCAAATGACTTGTGGCAGACAGAAACTGTTCGCTATGTATAAACCACTAGTCTGAGAGACATTCTTGTGCAACCATTCTATAGAAAAATTAATCAAAATTACACATCTGTAACTTGGTATTGTTGGTTGTAATCATAACAACTAAAGTTTATGTCTAGACTATGAGTTTCTAAGTTTTTGCTGTTTAAAACATCACCATAAGCTGACTGAAGTCCGTGCGTGTATGTGTATGTGCTTCAGTGAGACACACACACACACACACACACACACACACACACACACACACACACACACACACACACACACACACACACACACACACACACACACACACACAGAAAACAAGAAAAAGCAGTGAGATAGTTTGACTCAAAAAACTGATACAGTTTTGCCAGTGCAGTATTAAACTGTGATAATCTGTGATGGCAGTCTTTGGCTAACATTGTTCTCTCTGTTCACCTAATCTGACATAGTTCTGCATAATTTATCTTTCTCAAGCTTTCCTCCAAACATATGAATCCCTACCTAATCTGACATAGTTCAGCATAACTTACCTGTCTCAAGCTTTCCTCTAATTATATGAACCCCTACCTAATCTGACATAGTTCTGTATAACTTATCTTTCTCAAGCTTTCCTCCAAACATATGAACCCCTATCTAATCTGACATAGTTCTGCATAATTTACATGTCTCAAGCTTTCCTCTAATTATATGAACCCCTACTTAATCTGACATAGTTCTGCATAATTTATCTGTCTCAATCTTTCCTCTAATTATATGAACCAATAACTTATCTGACTCAAGCTTACCTCTAATTATATGAACCCCTACCTAATCTGATATAGTTCTGCATAATTTATCTTTCTCAAGCTTTCCTCCAAACATATGAACCCCTACCTAATCTGACATAGTTCTGAATAATTTATCTGTCTCTAGTTTTCCTCCAATTATATGAACCCCTACCTAATCTTATATAGTTCTGCATAACTTATCTGTCTCAAGCTTTCCTCTAATTATATGAACCCATAACTTATCTTCATCAAGCTTTCCTCTAATTATATGAACCCCTACCTAATCTGATATAGTTCTGCATAACTTATCTGTCTCAAGCTTTCCTCTAATTATATGAACTCCTACCTAATCTGACAAAGTTCTGCGTAACTTCTCTGTCTAAAGCTTTCCTCTAATTATATGAACCCCTACCTAATCTGACATAGTTCTGAGTAACTTAACTGTCTCTAGCTTTCCTCCAATTATATGAGCCCCCTACCTAATCTGACATAGTACTGTATAACGTATCTGTCTCAAGCTTTCCTCCAATTATATGAACCCTTACCTAATCTGACATAGTTCTGAATAACTTATCTGTCTCAAGATTTCCTCCAGTTATATGAACCCCTACCTAATCTTACATCATTCTGCATAATTTATCTGTCTCAAGCTTTCCTCTAATTATGCAAACTCCTGTCTATTATTATGCATCCTGTATTGACATGATCTTGCAGTATCACATACAGGATACATTTTTTTTTTCTTTTTTAGCTCTGAATTCAGAAGCCATACAGTTACATGTTCCAGTTACATTGAAAGATACACATACTCCCAATGATGCATACACACGTAGAACACAGGTCCAAACAAACTGGTAAAATAATAAAGAAGCCAAAAATGAATCCAAAAGTTTTATTTAAGCGCTTTTGTTTTGTCAATAAGAAACTTCATCAGAAAGTGATATTGTTTTATTGCCAAGGACAGTGAGGTCTGGGACATTTTTGTATTGCTCTCTGCAATTGTTGAATATATACATATACACATATATGTTTTTTAGAAAAGCGCATGTATTTATATATATTTTTATATAAATTTATAAATTATATTGTGTATTTTCTTGAACTAAGGGGTATTAGGATGGATGTATAAGTATTATCTATTATTGTATTATTCTATAGAGGTGGAATGTTTACACTTCTGTCTTTTTTAAAAATGTAGGTAGTATTTTAAATGGCTAATTAGGGGGGAGTATTTAAGCTGGGTAGTATGCATTTTTGTGACTTTCTGATGAAGTTTCTTATTGACTTAACAAAAGTGCTTAAATAAAACTTTTTGGATTCGTTTCTGGCTTCTTTATTATTATACTCCAAATGATAATGAAGCCCAAGATGGAAACAATTAATTGCGTAGGTAAAATTAATTTTGGAGATTGTGATGAGAATAATACAGCTGTTGGAAATGGGGTGGAAAAGTAATTAGCAATGGTTTTATATATATATATATATATATATATATATATATATATATATATATATATATATATATATATATATATGGATCAATGACCTTTGATCGCAGGATCAAAAGCCCGAATCCATTACCACCGAACACACTTTAACGAAAGCCCTTTCATCGAAAAAGCACTTTCATTAAAGTATGTTAAAAAGAAAATAACACAAAATCTACTTAAATGCAGGTGGGCAAGCCGCCTGCACCCCCTGATGTGGAGTGCTGTGCCCCTCACACCCCCTACTTTAATATTCTCACTCTGAGGTCACACTACAGTGAGGAAAAAGGAATTTTCCCTTACTGCACCGTAGTATGACTGGAACAACAAGCATACTTACTCGAAAGTGCTGTTTCAGTGAACAGCACGTTCGCACAAGTATGCTCACCAAATTGGGATTCGGTGAAAGATGCAGTCGAGTATCTGTACAGATCCCATATATATATATATATATATATATATATATATATATATATATATATATATATATGTATATATAGATATATATATATATCTATATATGTATATATATATATATATATATATATATATATATATATATATATATATATATATAAGCACCATGGACAACGGAGAGCCACAGATGACCAATAACTATCTTTAGAAACATTTTTTTGCATTGACCTTTGAAGCTTGTTGACACCTAATTTTTGACTGTCTCCTGTTGTCTCCTCCCTTTTCGCCACCATTTCTCTTTAGTCTGGTACATGACCTTCTATATAGTAAATTTTCCTGAGCCCTAACACCACCTTACAGTACAAAACTGTCTTCTCTTCTTCTTAACCTCTCTCTCCTCTTTCAAAACCACACTGAAAGACTTCCTAGCTAATATCTAGCTCTGTTATTACTCAAAACCAGGATTCTTAACCAATGTTTTTAAATTATATCTAATTTGTTATAATTATTTAATCTGCAGCTGTTTTTGTTTTATTTTTGAAGACTGCAAAGTTATTCTTAAAATGTTTTGTAATAATTTGGAGCTTTTGTCTGAAAATGGGCTTCTACCCAGTCAGGCTTTCCTGATAATCAAGTGTCAATAAGTAAGTAAACAAATACATAAATACCCTATCAGATGTCAACAGTTATTGTTTCTGGGCCCTTGTTATAGCTGCTGTTAAGTCATGTCTATTCACTGATGGGACATGACATGTCCTGTACTATAATTTATTTATTTATTTACAAAATTTGTGGTTTTGGTTATCCTGCGGTTTGATGTATTAATACTTCTTATCGGCAGTAACTTGTTTTTATTTTGTCATGTTTCAAAGTTGTTTGTAGGTCTGTAGGTGAGCTTGAGATTTCTATGTTTGCCAGTTTATCCAAACTTTGTCTTTCTTATACATTCATTTTCTACAAGAAGGGGATAATCAAGGTAACTGGGTGACTTTAACTCTCTTATTTTCTTACAGGAGCAAGGGTATTGAGAATGTCAAGAATTATTGTATTAAATTTTTGAACAACATTATCCTGTGGTAGGGAATAGAGGATAGACCAATTAATGTTATTAAGGATATTGCTAAAGATATTGGAATTGAAATTTGAGAGGTTATGGCAGTCTTTATAAAGGTGCTATTTGATCTGTTACATTTTTAGTCTCTGAACATAGGTGGGATGGTGATCACTGAGGGAGTCTGGGAGGGTTTTCTTGAGAGTCATAAAGGTTTGGATTTGAGACTAGGATCCAGTCCATAGAAGTCACCATGCTATTAGCTTTGTTGAAGTGAGTATGGGAAGTTATGAGTTGTCTGAAATCATATAGCTTAATACTAATAGAAGGGTACTCTGATGTGAAGGTTTGCCAATTAATACTGACATCACTGAGAATTATTATTTCATGAGAAATGGAACTAGATACTCAGTGTAGGATGTCTTCCAGGATAGAAATGTTATTTCCTGGCGGAATATATAGGGCAGTTATACATAGTGTTTTATACTTATTTAATTTACAGTGAGAGACAAGGACCTAAGCAGAGAGGACATTAGGTAGAGAAACAGAAGAAGAAGAAGAGACAGAGATATGGTTAGTAAACATGATTGCTATGCCACCACCTTTTTTATTTAATCTGGTAGAGTGGATGATAGTATAGCCGGGGTGGGGGGGATTTCAGAGTCTTTTATATGTGGTTTGAGCAAAGTTTCTGTAAGAATAATAATGTCTGTGGAGTAATGAGTGATCCAGGAATGAAATTCAGAGACTTTGTTTAATATACTTTGAATATTCATGGATATGATTTTCAGTTTTTAGTAGATGTTGTTACAATAGTAGAGAGGCAGTCGGGACTTTTACAGCATGTATACACTAGTGAGGATTTAGGTATGTTAGTATGAAATTTAAATTTTACCTTATATGGGTTGGGAGAAGGATTACAAATTTTATATCCGAAAATGAGAGGGGGGGGGCAAGCCAAATAAGTTAGAAGCAATAGCAATAGTGCACGGCTGGCAAGTGACATAGGCAATGTGAGTAAGGGAGAATTTAAAAGAACTGGGTAGATATTTGAATAGGTATGTAGAATATAGGATGCAAACTTGTGGAGCACAAAGAAGACTGAAAAGAGAAGAAAGAGTACAACTGTAGCGCTATAACATATATAAAGTAGAAAAAATGTTAAAGAGAGCACTGCTTATCACTGCTTCTCTGCTTTTTCTCATTCGTCCTTTACTGATGTCCAGCAATTGGTAATTTTATCACAGCTCTATTTGCTACAGTCTCAGCATTAACTCCATGTAAGCTAATACAATAATGATAAGGACATTATGGACCTTCACTGAGGTATCTCCCTCCTCTTCAGGTTGAACTAACTATAGGTACAAGTTACCAAGCCACATGGCATTGAGTGACAGATGTCCCAGATGTGAGTACTACCTGCAGATGCTGTCATACTTGTGTGAAGGTAAGATTTTCATGAATGCACCTGTTTTCTCAAGGGTATGTGGATGTATTTGGTGCAGATAGCTACAGACAGGCACGTTTTTATCTGTTGACCCTCTTTGTATAGACTCCATGAATTTTTCCTGGACACATGCCCAGTGCATTCAGCTGGTTCTTATCTGTATTGTTTTTCTATTCCACCCCACTGCCCAAGACTTGAAGCAGACTTTTGATTAGAGTGGCAAATCACCACACAACCAACCCTCCTGTTTGAATGTCACCTAGTTGGCAAAGCCCCTGCCCACCCATAGCAATAACCCAACACCTTACCTTTCTTAATGCTACTACTATTCAGACAATGTGGAGTAAGTGGTTTGGTGTAAAGAAAACAAAAGGAAATTGCTTTCACAGCATACTATGTTATGGCAATTAATAGAAAGCTGCACAAAGAAGAACCAGTTTTAAATGATGACTTGCTATTTTGGGGGTCATCAAAACATTTCTGTTATTCTCTTTGTGTTGGAATTCCTTTGGTTTGTTAATGAGAATCTTTCTGTTATCTTGTTTCCTAGAAACCCTATTTTTTGAACTCTACATCCTGCCAGTGCATTGACATTTAAAATGTTTTTCCAGCACTCTGTACCTCTCCTCCCCATAGCCTTAATACTCTCTACATCTACTTTGTAATATTGAAATTCCAAAATGCCTAATACCGAAATGGTGAGATGAAAATCACAAAAGTTAAAATGCCGAACTGCGTAAGTTTTCCCAAGGCAAGTAAACACTTGCCCAACACCACATTAAAACAGACAGCACTATCTAACACCCCCCCAACTATATATACCAACTCCGGGATTGCACTACAGTGGGGAAAAGGCATGATTCCCCACACTGGGGAAGTGTTTACTTGCCATGGGAAAACTTGCGTGGTTCGTCATTTCAAGAATTTTGGAATTTTGATATGACAAAGTAGACCCATATATCTATATATATATATATGTATATATATATATATATATATATATATATATATATATATATATATATATATATATATATATATATATATATATATATATATATATATATATATATATATATATATATATATATATATATATATATATATATATATATATATATATATATATATATATATACATATATATATATGGGTCTACGTGAAAATGCTGAAAGACCTAAACGCCGATGACGAGAACACCGACACCGGAAGATCGACAGCAGAGAAGACCAACAGTTGAGAATCCCGACGCTGAAAACACCAACATGTTAAGGTAAGTGTGCGATAGGGATGGATGTTAGGGTCAGAGTGTAGGTAAGGTAAGTGTGTGATAGTGATGGATGTTAGGGTAGGGAGCAGGTCAGGTAAGTGTGAGATAGTGACAGACTTTAGGTTTAGGGGCGGGTTAAGTGAGTTAGGGTTAGGGTGCGGGTAAGGTAAGTGTGCGATAATGACGGACTTGAGGGTTAGGGGCAGATTAAGTGAGTTAGGGTTAGGGTGCGGGTAAGGTAAGTGTGCGATAGTGACAGACTTAAGGGTTAGGGGTGGATTAAGTGAGTTAGGGTTAGGCTATCTGCATATTTAGAAAAAAGGTTGAGACCCTTAGTATCTGAAACAAGTTCTATTCTTAAGGATACTTATGATCTGTTAGACAGCTTTGATGAATACCCTATGGGTTTGGATAGAGTTCAGTTGTTTGTGACCTTGGATGTGAAAAACCTTTTTACCTCAATACCGAATGACTTTGGTCTGGAAGCATTGAGGGATATTATTCATACGAGCAAGAAGTTTAGCAATAATGATGAGATCTTGCTATGCGCCATTATGGAACTGGTTTTGACGCATAATGTTTTCAAGTTTAGAGACCAGCTCTATTTACAGCAATGGGGGGTTGCCATGGGCACCCCCTGTGCTAACACGTACGCGAATCTGGTCATGCTCCATTGGGAGCGTACCTTCTTGTTTAATAATGATTGGTTTAAGAAGGTCAGTCTATACAAAAGGTTCGTGGATGATATACTGATGTTTTGGCATGGGAGTAATGATGAACTCCTGACCTTTGTGGAATATATGGAATCCACGACAGGATTCCTGAGGTTCACAGTTAATTCATCCACTGATAGGGTTGACTATCTAGACCTTACCATATACAGAGGAATACAGGGGAACTTGGAAACCACTCTGTACAGGAAGGAATGTTGGAGAAATAGCTTGCTACAATATAATAGCTTGCATCCAAGATTTGTGTTCGATAGCATAGTGAAAAGTCAATTTACCAGGGTCAGAAGATTATGTAAGACAGAGTCTGAACTACATAAACAAAGCCAGTTCCTTTTAGAATGTTTTGAAGAGAGGGGTTACGACAAACGTAAGACAGAACTCATTAGAGATTCCGCTTTATTGGGTCAGAGTATGCAACAAAGTAATGCCAGAATATATGATGGTTCGAGAAGAAACAGGAGGAATTTTGATAACACCAAGGTGAGGTTGAACCTTAGATATACTAGTGACATCAAACACATCAGAGATATAATAAGTAAGAACTGGCATATTTTATTGACTGACCAACGATTATGAAGCTAGTAGGCCCAGTACCCTCCTACACCTATTATAACAGTAAGAACCTGAAGAGATTACTATGTGTAGAACCCAGTCAGTCAATTAGACCAAGACATCCAGGGGAGATGCTCCTGGCACTTTTTCTTGTCAGAAATGTAACATCTGCAAATACATTACATTGGAGCAGATGTTTACACATCCTACTCTGCCCTATAGATTTGAACCACGATTTAAAGCTACATGTGAGGATAGAAATTTGATATATTTGGCTGATTGTGTGATGTGTAGTGCTTTTACGTGGGGATGACAACGAGATCACTGAAAGAAAGGGTGCAAGAACATGTTAATGACATTTTGAAGAGTGACATAAAGAACGCCTCATAAACATATCACGACAAACAGGGGACACTCTTTCAGATTTAGGGTTCTACAGAAGGTGACACCCAGTAAGAGGGAAGGGGACATATTTAATGACCTGGAACAAGTGGAATTGAGTTGGATTTTTAAACTTAAGGCTCAATATGAGCCGGGGTTGAATCAATATGTGAGCATTAGGGCCCCTTTAAAGGCACGTTCACTCAAATAAGTGGTGGTGAAGATACAGTTATTCTTCTGTAAAGCACATCTAGGTACACATTTCTTGTTGTGAAACAGGAGTTTTGGTCTAACTATATGTACATGTACATGTTGGGAGTACATTTTCATATATTCATGAAATATGGTTTATAGTTTTATTAGATTTTTCGGATGAATGCATTTTGTATAGGAGTTAAACATACCATCAGTGGGTTATAACGTATACATACACCTCTAGATCTGTATGTATGGTTATATAGGCTTGCATTTCAGTTGCCCATATCATAGTAACATAATGTATATATAGAAGTTTTGATCCTGATATTATATGTTCTCACATGCATTCATTTACAAGGGAGTGTTATGTGAAGTTTGAGGCCACAGGTGGGATCTTTATATAGGCTTTGATTTAGTCTCACCTTTGAAAAGCTATGAAATCAGAGATGTCAGCTATTTGATGGATGTGCCCACAAAGTTAACTATAATAATCCAACTAAGGGGCTATTGGTTATTACCCCTTTATATAGGTTTTTACCCTTTATATATGTATTTGACTTTGTTTTCAGAGGATGAGGCATACTTAGATATGTACATAGGTTTTAGACAGGCTGATGCATTACAATGTAGAGTTTAGCCATGATTTCATAACTCGGTAATTAGGCTGTATTTGACACCTTTATGCAGATTGTTCTTTATTTATAGGCAATATATATGCCAGAGCCATGTTTTATATAGCGGGTGATGGTTTTTCTCCAGCTGGTGGCTGTGGTTACTTTTTATTCACCAGTGTTTTTCGTATGCTGATGGTTGGTGTTGTCGACACATCCAAGTTGATACATCTATGGACCCGTTGTAATGGGTGATCGGAAGATCAGTGTTTACTTTGGTGTTGACGTCTACGTACTTGCGACAAATTTTTGCGACAGAGTTTGGCAGAGACGTTTAGTCTTTATAGATGGAATTAGATTGTTAAATATGTGTCTTTGCTTGGATGGTTGCATACAACGTGCATATGCGTCTGGATGTTTTTTATGGTATCAGGTTGTGAGTATATAACAGCATTTTTTCAGCCAGGGTGCCAACGGTTGTGTGAATTTGTGATCCCGCGGAGGCGGAATAGCGGTTAGTTATGGCTGCTTGACATAGATGGCGATTATGGGAAATGATCGAGTATGGTATGTAGATGGCTGTAACTGATGTTAACAGCAAACTTTAGGGCTCTTCAGTATTGTCTGTAGAGTTTTGGATGGAACTCCTAATGTCATGAGTGATAGTTTAGTGTGAACTGAACATGATTTCAGTGATAGGTTTCATATATACACTTAGTGATTTATTATAGAGTGTTAGATCTCTGCTATTGTGGCTATTGGATGTGGATTGGAATTATTCTGAAGGTATTGCTGAGTAAGCCGATGGGAGATTTATGTTTTTGCTTGGGTACATGTATCGCTGCTGCCTACATACATTGTGGCTGGTATTGCTATGTGTTTTTTCATTCTCCTTTTTATTCTCTCTGTTTTGCTCTTTCGCTGGTAAGCACACATAAGTTTATTATGATGCATTGTTTATTATGATGCATTCCGTTTTAACATGATGCATTTCTGACTGCATTTTATGAGATGTCTGTTTTTGCTTATGTACATTTCATGCTTGAGAGAGTTTAATATAATCTCTAATCCCAAGTTGTATTTTAGTTTGATGTTGTTTTTTTATATCTTTATATTTTGATATATGTTTTAGCTAGTTTATACAGTGTTTAAGCTGAGGAACAATGTGTCAGAAGTTTTCAGTACTGCAGAACAGACTAATTAGTTGATTGATTGTTCAATTAACTATTCATTTGTTAATTAGCTGCACACTATATTGGAGAGGTGTGTCTGTTTCAGAAAGTACAAGTACTGCATTTTAGAACTTAGTTTTGTTTAAGGATCTGAAGAAGCGTGTTGTACACGCGAAAGCGCTTGTCCGATTTAAGTTCGATTAAAGACTTGTGTTTTTATCCATTTATTGTGGTGGTCTGTTCCAGTTTGTTTTCAGTACGTTTGGTTTTGGTGTTTGAAGCAGACCTTTGGGCAACAGCGTCTCCTTGTTGATACATAAGTGTGAGATAGTGACAGACTTTAGGTTTAGGGGCGGGTTAAGTGAGTTAGGGTTAGGGTGCGGGTAAGGTAAGTGTGCGATAATGACGGACTTGAGGGTTAGGGGCAGATTAAGTGAGTTAGGGTTAGGGTGCGGGTAAGGTAAGTGTGCGATAGTGACAGACTTAAGGGTTAGGGGTGGATTAAGTGAGTTAGGGTTAGGGTGCGGGTAAGGTAAGTGTGCGAAAGTGACAGACTTAAGGGTTAGGGTTTGGGTTAAGGTTGGTGCATAGATAGTTGTGTATGTAAGGTTTTGTATAGGTTTGTAAGGTTTTTGGTGTGCTTGTGTTGTGTGTGTGTTTTTCAGGAAAGGTATTTGTTTTGTTGATTGTCGGGATTGTGGTTTGTCAGGCATGTGAAGTTTTGTGTTTTTAAACTTTCGGTTTCTTTTGGTTTTGTCATGTCAGTTATTTCGTTGTCGGTGTTTTGGCATGTCGGTGTTATCAGGTAGACCCTTATATATATATATATATATATATATATATATATATATATATATATATATATATAGTGCTTAAAGTCAACATTTTGTACATGATTGCTGCATTACTAGGAATTTTGGAATACTGCCTTTTCCCTAGTATTGTGGAGGTATGGGTGCGCAGTGGGGCTAACCCCTGCCAGGTCCGAGGTTATATTTAAGAGCATGTACAATGACATGTTATTTGTTTTTTGATTTTTTTTTTTTGTGTTAGTGTTAGCAATGTTAACATTTGGGTATTTTGATGATTTAAAGTACATACACACACACACACACACACACACACACACATATATATATATATATATATATATATATATATATATATATATATATAGATGTTAATGTACATCAATTGACTAATTACAAAGCTTAAAAAAATAAAGTAAGTACTGTGTACTATGTGATCTTATTCTCATAAATACTTCTATAACAGCTCTTTTACAACATGCTGTAATTGTAAAAAGTACATTTTCATTTCATTCCACATCTGACTGTGATGAAGATGAATATTCATTGCTTTATTATTTTATCTATGGCTCATAAAAGCTGTGTGCTGACTCTGCCATATACTGAATAGCAGAACATTATGTTATTATTATTACAGTTATTAGCAGTTTGCAGCAGAATTTGATCACTTCTGGTAGAAGCACAAGGTTAATTGTTCCTGAAAGCACGGCACTGATATTTGTGTAAAACAGAAATGAGTCAGATTCTCTGTGAGATCATCTTCTTTCATACTCCCATGTTTTTCTAACAGTTAAAATGACTGAAATGCTGTACACCCCACAAAAAGTAAACATGATCTGTCTTTTTGACACAGTAATGAAAACAGTGGGCTCTCTTCAAATTCCTTGCTCAGCATTTTGCTTAACATGAGAGAGGAAGGCTATTATTACTGTTGGCTGCACATACTAAGAGTCGGTAGCTATATAAGACAAAACAACTACTTTCTGTCTGAACCACAGGAGGATTCTGTGAAGAACAACACTTTGTCTTCTTATGCCTATCGTTGTCTTTTCATTAAATGGAAAGGTAGCCCCCTTTAATTGGATAAGGGAAATTAGTTTGCTGCTTGTAGCATTGTGTTCATTACTTTATAATGCTGCTCATCAGTTTCTGCGAGGACATATGTGGCTATATTAATATAGATTCTGTTCTTAAATATTCATGGATACATAAAAGTAACAGCAACATTTAAAGTTTTTTAAAACAACTGTCAGACAAAAAAATCAACTAACTGCTACACATATTTTATGTCATTAAAGGACACACACTGAATACATTCATAAATTTCCATATAACCTCATAAATGCAGACACTGGCAGTTTAAACAGAACCATTGTTAGATCATCTGGCACCCTGTACATTTCCCAAACTGGTGTTCCCCTCCATCACTCACACATTGAGCTCTTCAAAGCTTCACCCATGAATGCAATTGCAGGGATGTAATATCATCATTTCTTTACACAGCAGCTCTGTCATCACAGATTCATGAAGAATGTTGGCACTGCACTCCTCAACAATCAGAACTTGCCAATCCATCCCCCGACAGGTCGCATTAGGGGAAGCTGCACCCTCATCAAGCCCTTGTAACAGCGCGTGATCAAATGTCCCTTGACTCAAATTAGTTTAGCTTTGTAAAAGTTAGATCACATCTGTTTAGCCTGGTCAATTTCTTTAAATAAGTCACTAAAGCCTTGGATGAGGGCATGCTTGTACACATAGCTCACCTTGACCTAGGGAAGGACTGCAACACTATTCCTCACTTGGGCATCACAGATAAATCTTAATCAAATTAAATGTAAACCTTTATGTTACTCAGTGGATAGAAAATTGGATCACAGACAGGCCCATCAAATTAAGGCTGATGGTACAACCTGCTCCAAAAGGCTCATCACTTTTTGTAAACCTCAGGGCTCAGTACAAAGGCTGCTGCTGCACTTTGGTGTATGCATCTCTATCATCAAAGCTGATAGCAAGAGTGTTTGGCTGATCAAGTCTGCTGATGTTTGTAAAGCTAGAGTCATCATCAACGCTACTGTGAACTCCCAGATTCTACAAAAGACACCAACACATACAAACAAATGGTGCCACAACCATGGTCTGGGCCTAAGTATCAACAAGTGTGGTATGATATCCTTTGGTAAACAGAAACACTTTTATTCCTACTAATTAATGGTAGTCCCCTCAAAATGGACACCGATAGCTGAGAGCTGGGCACATCTATTTATAATGAGCTCTCTTTTGACACCTTGTATTCAAGGTCATTAAGAAATCATTCTATTTAGCACTACTGGTTACCAAGGGAATTTTCTCTAGATCCAATGTCATTATCTTACCTCTGTTCTCCTCCCTTATAGTACAAACATTGTGTACTTGGCCCATTGTGTGGTCTGTGCATCATTCTATGTAGGGATGATGGCCAGGAGGTTGAGAGATCGCATGCGGGAGCACTCCTATGATATAGGGAGGAAGGCAGAGACGACTGCGTTAGCTAGACATGTAGGAACCTTTGGTGATACACATAGGTTCACCTTCATGGCCATTGACAGTGTGAAATTGAAAGTTGAGACGAAAGAACTTGAATGGATTGTGAGACTCAGGGCCAGTATGGGCAGGGGGCTTAATGACAAAATGAACATCAAGCCCATTCTTCTAGGAAGAGACTTGTTAAAGTGAAATATTAATATACTTTTGGTGTGTTTTAGTTTTTTAAAAATGTTGGTTCATGTTTTTAAATGTGTTGTTTCCTATATGCTGTTTTTTATACTGTTTTTATATGCTGTTTTTATATGTTGTCTTTCATTTGCACATGGAATGACCTGTGTCTTTAAATTAAGGTGGGGTCCCAATTAGTGAGTGTAGGATTTTATATAAAGGAATTTTATACTTTGTTTCAATGTCTGATGAAGTGGCTTGGTCCACGAAATTGCTCACCATTCTATGTTCGTTGTGGATTAAACTATTTTGCATTCTCTACAGCCGTGGTCTGTTGCTTCCTTTACTTTTTATGGATCGTATTTTCTTAGCTCATACTACTTCGAACAATATTGCATGCTGTTTCATATATCCATTGTTCTTGCTGTATATTGACTTCATGACTTTTAACATTTCAAAATCTTTTCTCTCTTGGACTCTATTAAAAAGGTAGACTTTCCTATTGAGTATTCCTAGAAACTAATTTTAAATACATAACAAAATATATATAGCTCAGACTAGATCCTAAGGCCTTCTTGTAGGAAACAACATCTATTGCTGAAAGAAATGTATTATTTTGTTTGATTGTTAATTTGTATGCCAGATGGGAAGATGGGTAAGCAGACAAGGTCAGGTGCTTTAAACTTTCTTTTTATTTGAATGTATTCAATTTGCTATTTAGATTACTGCACTAGGAAACTCCTAGGAACAAACTGCCAAGCTAAATCAGGAGCACTGGTTTGGTTAAGTGACTTGCTCAAAGTCACAAGGACAATAAGTGGAGACCAAAGGAATCAAACTCAGGAATATAACATTTCCTTGCCCTCTCTACGAAAGTGCATTGTGTTTGCTGCTTGCTTGTCATACTGCTTTGATGGAAAGTGATCAGCGTGTAAAAGATCTAATTTGAGCACTCTTTCACAGCAAAATGTGAGGCTGGCAACAGCACATACCTTCAAACAACTGTCAGTTTCAGAAGGAGCTTTTATCTCAACACCTGACTTGTATTTATGTTAATTACTCTTAAATGTTGTCGGTTGTCTGTAGCATTGCTATGTGTTGACAGTATTGCTTTCTGTTTCAAGGCTTCCCAGGATGCATTTTTCTCATTTGCCCGCATCAGATTTCTTGAACTTGTTTATTCTGCTGATCATACGTGGGTAAAATGTTACACAGAATTATCATTTTCAAAGCCTGCTATTGCTAAAATGAGTTAAATGATTTATAGATGAGATTATCTGCTAAAATAAAGGGGGGGGGCTGTTTGGCATGGTTGGTTCTTGATATGTCTAGATGAGTTAACAGCATACTTATGCAGAAATGGCTCTGGTTCTTAAAATGAAAGAAAACAGCTTAAATGTCGTTTGTTACTAATACATATGCAATGAAGTAAATAACATATTTCTCTAGGCACTTGTTCTGATGGGTTCTTAACTCATAAATGAACACTGAAAATGGCTGATAAGATGAGTAAAGGTGTTAGATGAGGATGTCATGGAAAATTAGATTGTCGTTATTAGATTTACACTTGTAAATAAGGGCATTGATGTTGGTAGCAATACTATGTGAGTGAATGTGTTAATTTGGGAACAAGTTCATAAATATACTACCATTTAGAATTTGACTAAATCAATGGTATTTATTCCCTTCTCCAAAAAAGCAGACTTAATACAATGGTGGTTGTGAAACAGTAAGAATATTAAATCATGATACTTAAGATTGAAGTCATTTCTTTTGTTCCCTTAGACAGAAAGTTATCATCTTTGCACTGGTATATCATGTGCTGCTTATAAATAGCTGTGGGACTTGAAAAGATATCTGCATTCAGATAATGGGAATACATATCAACAGTGTCTAAGGCATACAGGAAAAACTAAGGGCAGAGAATTCACTGAGACTGAACACATCTGTGTTTAGGCACTGGTGAACACTGGGTTATTTGGTACCCTTGGGAGGCACTTGTCAGACCACTGTTCTCGTGTTTCCTGTTGTGTCCTTAATGGTGATGTATATTGCACAAGATAAAAATATTAACACACACAAAGCTGAAGAACAGGGATTTAATACTTTTAGCCACAACCATCCATCCACCCATCTACAATTCCTTTTCCCATTTTCACATATGGGGCCAGGGTGTCAATTCAACAGTGACAGTCATCTAGAGCCTAAGTTCATTCATTCAGGAGGCCAGCCCTGCTACGGTTGTTCTTCTATATAACACACTCACATGCACAATCATACTTTGGCTAATTAGAGTGTCCAGTCTCCCTGCTGCATGTCTATGAAATGTGGGTGAAAACCGGAGCACACAGAGGGAACCTACGCAAACACAGAGAGGACATGCAGACTCCGCACAGAAGGCACCACAAATGAGAATTAAATCAGAGAAACTCTTGCTTCCTGACCCACATGTTTATCATTGACTTGTGAAACACTACTTCACATCTTACTTATGTAGCCCAGAAGGGAATTTGCAATGTACAAATAATAAAGCAATAGGCACTTCTATGGGAGTGAAACGTGTGTGTGTTTGTGTGTGTGTGTGTGTGTGTGTGTGTGTGTGTGTGTGTGTGTGTGTGTGTGTGTGTGTGTGTGTGCGCGTGTGTGTGTGTCTCATGTGTGTGTCTCGTGCATGTACGAAGAAATCTTACTTGTAGTTCAAATGGACTTTAGTAAATGCTGATGTAATTTGTAACAACTAGCTAACTAATCATTGACATTTTTTTATAGTTATGCAGAATTACTTTTGGTGCTAAACCTAGTGCTGTAGTTCATTATCAGTTAGTGTTTTACTGCTTCACGTTGGTAGTATCATTACTGATTTTGCTTCACTATGCAGTATTATTTCCTTATTTTTCTTAATCGGCTCAGTACTAAGTTAGTAAGTGTTTCCTTGAACACCCAGTACAGAATCTCTGAAGCCAAGCAGGACTTGTTTCTGTGATCTAGACTGAACAAACATGATATCACTTCTCAAAACTGTTCACCACCCAAATCCCTTTGGTATCTCTAGTATAATTAAGAGCACGAGAAAGTCATGTTGTCACCCACCTTTGCTGTTGCGGGGTTGGAGTCTATCACTCATTAAGAGGATGCTGTCTTTCACCCGTCATGGCCAGTACTCAGTTACAGCCAAACAGCCATCACTCCTTCTTCTGCCATGGCTTGGGGCATCGGTCCTTCTCTGGGTATATATGATTGGTGATCTAGACATGCATGGGCATTAGTCTATCCATATGTACATCAGCAAGCATCACAACTATCATACATTCACATTCATTCATGCGTTGTAATTGGTATGAACACCCATCCATTTATGGTTATCAGTTGTCCATCCATCTGCATTTTGGTATAGTGTCTTCATTCATCCATCTGTAGGTTTTGGTCTGCCCAGTTTCCGATCTGTGGGTGTAGATCATCAAGTCTAGCATGGAAATTATATTTTGACACATAAGCTAAATAACTGACATTGATTTGTTAAATCTTAAAATATACTTTTACAGACCTGCATCAAATCTGGGCAATGGGTGTTACCTCTTTTACTATTGTCATTGAGCTTATAGCAACTATGTAGGCTCCTGTATGCTTTGAAATCAATGCAACCAAATAGTGTCACATTCCTAAGTTGAAAGGTCTGATTTTCCAATTTAAGCTGTTATCCAAAAGACTCATTTACAGTTCACAGCTTTTCATTCATTCTCCAACAAGCCTGATGAACCGATAGTAGACTCAATAAAATATTACGACAATGATTCAATCCATCCAAGTACGGCCCATATTTCAGGTAAGGGTATCTCCATCTAGCTATATGAATAATGTGTTAAGCCCAGATATGCAATTTCTGTGATGCTTGTTGTAAAGTTTTGCAAAAGTCCCTGCTATATCCATTTTTGTATCCTTTTCCAGTTTAATGCTGACATGCTCAGCTATATATTCTAAGTATTTATAAATCCAGGGAAACAAACCACACACCCTCACCTGATTCTCAGAATGATATATTAGCAGATTTCTAGAATTACTTAACTACCTTCTCCTCAATTTATAAAAAAAAAAAAATTGCCTGACCCAACTAACTGAAAGCAACTCCCATCCCATCTAAGCAGGGCAAATGTCTTGGATGTAAAAAAAAAACTTTTGGTTAAAGTAAACTCTGAATGTTCTTATGGTACTAATGGATGGCTTCCCAGTTTCCTAAAGTTAATTCTTAAGCCTTTCCTATGATAATCCTTATAAATAAAAATATCTTAAGAATGGTAGTTTTTTTCTGTTGTGAAAAGTGGTGTACATTGTTCCACTGTGCAAGGGTAATAGTTCTTGTGAGGTCTGCATCTTAATTCTCATTTCCATATTATCCCCATTATCAAAAATCTTTAAAAGGATATTTCTCGCTCCCCACTCAGGTACTTTGTTCATAATATCATCACCATCTCACTGTGAGTTCTGGCAACACTGTAGTATTGATTCTGTTTTCACTATAGTAAAATACCCATGAAATGAATTAGTGCCCTAGGTATAAATACATGTGCATTATACTGGATTAAGGCTCTCCTGACTGTAAGAAACTGGAAAGTTAAATGGAAGCATCCTCATCCTGATCCATCATCCATCTATGATTACAAATCAGATCTGACTCCTATGCTGCCACGTACCGTGTTTACTAGGGCAAGTGAGAAATGTCAGTAGGTTGCTAGGAGTTGCTTCCTTATATGACACTCATTGCATGACACCTAGGCAAAACTTAAATTTTCCAATCTACCACCTCTTTTTTGGAGGGGAGAGGAAAACATAGAACCTGGAGAAAATCCACACAAAACAGGGATAGCATGCAGAGTCCACATAGAAGGCAATACAGCTGAGAATTGAACTGGAGAACCTCTTGTTGAGAGGCAACAATTTGTTTATTTATTTATTTACATTTGTTGACTGGGAAAATCCAACTGGACACAGGTCCTTTTTCAGCAGAGGCCCAGGGAGAAAAGCTCCATAATAAAAACAACAATTAATTACAAGTTACAAGAAGTATAGGTAGGTTTTGTTTAACAATAATAGTAAACAGTTAATAGTTCAAAATTAAATTAAGTATTTAGTTAAATGTTACAATGCTTATATCATTGGTGCCCTAAAGACTAGCAAGTATTTTAATAGCTGAGCTAGCAGCTATTACCCTTGAATAACAGTGTCTAAGATTACAGCTGAGATATAGGTTTACAAGCAATGCATTTGGCTGCAATCCAACAATGCCGCCCACTCTGTCACTGTGCCATGTGCTGATCCATACTACCCCACAGAATATACTGCCCCAGAGGCAACATTAGGACCTCTTTTTTTCATGTATCTAAATCAGGCATCCTTCCAGTGTGATAATCTCTGCATGTTCCACAGCATGAGACCTTTCTGCCATCACTTGTTTTCAGAAGCACGCTTTCCATGTAAGAACAAAAATCTCTGGTAGGGTTTTTTAAAGTTAGAATTATAGTTATGGGTCTCAGAGGATTCATTAGATGTATTCAGGATGAATGAAATTTGTTTTTATAGTTAATAATAATATAGAGTGTCTAAATCCCCAAAATTATACATTTCCAAGCTTACTGGTTGTCCAATTTAACAAGTCCTGCATGTCTAATATCAGGGGATCATATCTGAAAGATTCCTCTTTATGGACTAATACTTTACTCTTACAGTTAAACAATGTAATTAGCCCATGGGAATGTATCTATAAAATCAAATTCCTCATATTCTTTATAGGAAACAAAATGGGTTCTGCACTAATACTCTACAAATTCTTTTAATGCATTTCTGCACACCACATTATCAAAAGACTCTTGTACTAATCTTAAATCTCTGTATAAGAAAACAGTCCAATTTGATTCTGTATAAGTGTAATTCGAAGAAAATAATGTCTATTCATTCAAAATAGTTTCCTTTGTCAGAAGTTGCAATGTTTTTGGAGTTGAGATTTTCTATAACCTCATATTAAACAAAATTGCAACAGACTGATGTAAAATTTAAATAATCTAACAAGCAAGTAAATATTTAAGACCAAAGTTTATGACTATCTTTTGAATCAGAATTAATGACTTAACTGCACAGGAATGATCTAAATGGTTCAAACTTATACTTTTTAAAAGTCTAATACTGATATGCTTAAACCAATAAATGAACAATTTGACACTATTCCATTATACTACAGTGTCATTTTCATTGGGTTAGAAATTGTTTTATTTTATTTTATTTTTTTTTTTTTTGTTGACATTGCCATCGCATGGCTCATTATTCTTGCCCTTTCGTCTTCTAGGATTTCAATATATTCTGAAATATTTTACCCTTCAGCTTTTAATCTCCTTTGTCAACTCCCCTTACTTTGCTAGTCACCTGCAAATTGTTTCACTTGTTCATTTCCAGTTTTCTATACTGCAGTCCTATATATACCTCTTCTCTCTGTTCCCTTATTGGTACAAAAGAAACTTTGTGCCAATTTTTGGAAGGCTAATAACAAGAATATAAATAAATCAGACCACATCTCTGTTTTGCTTTTGTATGTAAATAGCATCTTGCTATTTTTGTCAGTTTACATCTATTGCATTACATCTGAATTGTTCACTGGTATGCAGTATTATGGCTATCATAGCCAGTGACACAAATGACAGATATCATTGCCCTGGTATCCAGTTCCATTTTTAAGTCTTACCTCACAAACTCTGAAGTAACTCATATATGCTGAAACATATTTTAGTTACTTTATACATGTCCTATTACAATAGCCCTCCTATTATGTGAATTATCTGTCAGTCTCCATTTTCTTTATTTCTGATACAGTTCCTTCATTGAATGCTTCATGCTCATTTGATTCCTCATATGCAGATTTCTGATTCATACGATTTCTGTGCTGTTGTCACACTCTTGCAATGAAGTCCACCACTTAGCATTTCTTAATTTTTTTTTCTTGAACCAAGAAATACTTTTGTGGTATGATAATCTTTCCAAAAATAAATCACTCTTCTTTCAGATAGATTTGCTGGTTACTTTATTAACAAAATCTTCTGCTCCATTTTGTTCCATTTCAGTGGTATATTTTGCTTTTTTTATGTTTACTGAGTTCTGGTTGTCCTTAGGCAGGAATCTTTTGAATTTATTTTCATCATACATGCTTCAATCATGCCTGCCTCTTAAAGATTCAACCAGTTCTACTTTAAATTCATAAAACTTCACTAGACTGTTAAACTGCCTCACAGTAAGATGTATATATTTTATGTAGCTTTGCTTCTCTTTATGAAATCTAGATTGCACGACAGTTATTATTGGTATATGACATAAATCCACAAAGCCTCTAACAGCTCTGTAAATGATTTTCATTTAGGCATCTCTGCTGATAGTAAACTTTACAGTAACGTGTTCTGACTCTGCTTGCAATAGATATGTCCTAAATTTGCCAGGCACTTACATGTTATTGACGTCATGTAAAATTATTTATTTTCAACAGCTTATGGCCAGTCTCCCACATTTCTCTTCAAAGCACATTCAAAACACTTACACACCATGCATAATCTGCAGTTTTGTTTAGTAGATTTTAAAAAACTCAGCTGTGTAGGTTCCTTTATGAAAGTATGTGTTAATCATACAATAGATTAGTTCTGATTGCATGAAACACCTCCTTATACTCTCTGATAATTCATTTGTGGGTATGTATGACTTTCATATACAAATCTCTTTTGATGCTCTTGCAAGTAGACTCTAACAAGAAAAAAGATGACTTAATATGCACAAATTATATTATATAATTCTTACTCATGTCTTCTTTAGACCTTTAATTATTGAAAAATCAATTTGTATCATTTTTTAGTGAAATAAATAATGCACACCAGTCACTTTGCAATTATCTGTCCATTATATTTGCTGAATAATAAAACCTGCATGTAAAAGTTTGCATGCTGCTTAAAATAAATCATTTGAGAATTGAATGTATTGCACACAGTTTGTTTCCAAACGTAATCCAAAATGTGCTCAATTTTGATGCCAGAATTTAATATTTAACAACATGATTTAATTATTTAAGCACTTGAACAACTACCTTCCACATTCATGGTAGCAAATGGGCTATATGTCTACTGCTGTGACATGTCTTTTTTTTTCTCTTTTTCTGCAGTTTGTTAGCCTTTTGCTTATAAAAGTTTACTGCACACGTGCTGAACTTGTTGACAATTCTTTCATCTCTCTTGATACTAAAAATCGTGCAACGGCTAAATAAAAAGACAATACAGTGAAAAAATGATTTCACGTGTCTTTTAACTGTTACTTGAACTCACAGAATGGTACCTTAGTTCTGTGTGTGCATTCAAACCTACACATGACTGTAAAATCCAATGATATCAACATGCTCTGCAGCTAACATTTACACCTGTCAGTTATGCACAAGGTCTGTCCATCAAACTGTACATCTGTTTAAGGGTCTTTAATAACCGGACAAAACCACTTTCATTGCAGTTGCTTTAGACTGTTCAGCCAACTTATACAATTACCTTTACTATAGACAGGGGGCTTTGCCCCTCACAGCCCACTAAATTAATTAATATTAGCTTCACATCCTAGTTAAAGTGACACTGCTGCCAACTGATACATGACATTTGTCATTTGTTGACTTTCAATTTGATTGAAATCCCTATCTCTCTAATGATATGTATGGCTTTATTTTTGAGGAAAACTGTAGTTTATCTTATTGGATATTAAATCTGCCATAATGCTGTCTCAGCGAGTATTGTGCTGATCTTATCTTAAAATTTAAATGTGTCAGGAGTTATACAGAGGATAAATCTTAATGTGATAGCACACTAACCAGTAGCTGAAGCCAAATTATTTGAGGTCATGAACAGTTAAAAATAGGGGCTTCAAAATTTTGTTAACTTAATCTGTGCTACCATCTATGAGTAGAAACACATGTAAAACAGAGCAAAGCCTGAGCCTTAATGGAACTACTATTATAAAACATGTTTTTTTAAAGCAGAAAGTTAAAGTAACATTGGTAGTAAAATATTATCAATACTCCTGTGTTTTATAGTTTATCTTTATGTTTTATTCATTTACATTCATTATGATGCTTTTAAATAAGACCTTGTGGTCTTTCAATTTTTTTCTTTTAATGTTTTATATTTTAATTAATAATTTTGATAAATGTTTTTGCTTGCATGTTTTTCATTTTGAAGTGGTCATGTGATGTGGTCATGTGATGTGGTCATGCATCATTCTGTCTGTAAGTATATAAGGTGTGTTTTAACAGTGATATATTGAAGAGGCCCTTGAATTTGTAAAGACAAAAATGTTTAATAAAAGAAATACTAAATACACCTAGCCTTTGTCTGTTTTTTTTTTTTGTGGATGTTTTGGAGTTTGTACTAAATTAAGGTAAGTGTCCATTTGTTTGTTTTTAGTATTAAACTAATCATCAATAGTATTATGCACTTTATACAGCTGTTCCTGTTGAGCAAATAAATGACAAGGTACACAACTTTTTAGCACATACTAGAGAACAAGATGGCATCTGTGTTTTACTAGATGTGGTTTTACAAATGATATTTTTTCAGACAAACTTAGGGAGTTGCAATGGAAGCACCAATGGCCCCAACATTTGCAAATTTCATTTTAAGTGAATCACTTTTCTTTACAATTTAGAGTTATTTAAGCCAGTGTTCCTTTATATATGTTACATGTTATATTTATGTATTTAATAGTATGTCATTACTATTAAACCAGTGTTCCTTTTTATATGTTACATGTTATATTTATGTATTAAGTAGTAATGTCATTGCTATTAAACCAGTGTTCCTTTATATATGTTACATGTTATATTTATGTATTTAATAGTAATGTCATTACTATTAAACCAGTGTTCCTTTATATATGTTACATGTTATATTTATGTATTTAATAGTAATGTCATTACTATTAAACCAGTGTTCCTTTATATATGTTACATGTTATATTTATGTATTTAATGTCATTACTATTAAACCAGTGTTCCTTTATATATGTTACGTTATATTTATGTATTTAATAGTAATGTCATTACTATTAAACCAGTGTTCCTTTATATATGTTACTTTATATTTATGTATTTAATAGTATGTCATTACTATTAAACCAGTGTTCCTTTATATATGTTACATGTTATATTTATGTATTTAATAGTAATGTCATTACTATTAAACCAGTGTTCCTTTATATATGTTACATGTTATATTTATGTATTTAATAGTAATGTCATTACTATTAAACCAGTGTTCCTTTATATATGTTACGCTATATTTATGTATTTAATAGTAATGTCATTACTATTAAACCAGTGTTCCTTTATATATGTTACATGTTATATTTATGTATTTAATAGTAATGTCATTACTATTAAACCAGTGTTCCTTTATATATGTTACATGTTATATTTATGTATTTAATAGTAATGACATAGAAGATAATGTATTCTTACAGGCAGCACAGCATAGCATGCATATTTTCTTCAATTCTACTTTAAAAACAAATAGAATACGTATGCATTTTTTATGTAAACATCCATGTTGATCAGTACATGTTAATTTTGTTTCCTGAGTTATACAGAAAACAAATATCTGGTAATTACATTCATTAAAAGTTAGAATATCGATTCTTTGTTAATAAGAATGTTATAACAGGTCATGCTTGCAAATTATCAAAACTGACCCCTGATGAATTTAAGTTTTTGAAGGAGTTGGATGACTTAGGAAAGTTATTTCTTAAAATGTCTATGCTACCAATATGATACTTGTTTTCTTTGTTGAGTAAGTATAATGCTCCCCCAAAAAAAAACCACTGACAAAAACTATTTTCATTTAGCTTCCCAATTAACCTTCATTGTAGATCACCCAACTTTAAAACAAGTGACTATGACCAAATGGAACATTTTATACATTACGATTATAGTCTTGAATTTATTTGGAATGAACTGCTATTTACTGGGAAAAGGTGACGATATTTCAACACTGTTACTGAAAGGAAATAACAACAAAATAGTAGGAACAGTATTTGGTACCTTTCAAGGTAGGGCACATAAATTGTATAGATTTAGACACACAGATTTCACTTTCCATTTAAATTATAGTATAGGAAGTAAATCACACTATAATTATAACAGTACTAATTTATTTCATTGTGCAGGTTATACGAGTTACAAGGCATTTGATATGAGTAAAATTCCATGTAAATTTAGTATTAAAATTAGTGAATATTATTACATTATTATATGTAAAAAAAAGTAAAAAAAGAAATAGTTTAGGAATACTCTTTCTTGTACTTGCTTTGGGAAATGTTTATTTTTTTTTTTGGGTGGCATTACCCCCTACTATCGCAGGAGGCAATATCCTTAGAGACTCGTGAACTGTATTGGCAAATTAAATTTAATATGGCTAAAGCACCAGGGCTTTATGATCATATTATGATTAAATATATATTCAAAATAAAGCAAGACTTTGGCCTACACAATTCATAAACAATAGTATAAATACTATTATTTTCCTGGAAAGTAATGATTATTGTTTGTACAAATTATGATTATTTTTACCCTGGAACTACATATTATTCAAAATAGTTTGGCACTTTAATTTAATTCTTCTTTTATCATGTGGCTCATGACACATGTTTTCTGACACTGCTTAAATGTTTGATTGTTTTATCTCATTTCAGTTTTGATGCAATCACTTTGCATGATGAAAGTCCTAAACTGAGTTCACTAATTTGAAAACTGAATATGTTGGTGCTTATAATGTTTTTTGGTGTGTCATCTTCAATGATAATGATTTTCTTTATTTAATATATTTTTATACATTGATGTGGGTAAAGTGAATTTTAGAAAATGTCTGCGTGTCTCTGGATCTCATGATACAAGACAGCACATATTTGCAAAGTGATAGTCATAGGTTCATAGGTTCATAGGTTCATAGGTTCATACTAGGCTATCTGCCCTAGGGCATTTATAAGCCTAGCCAGAGTGTGTTTGGCTTTCACCACCCATTTTAAATTAATTTTGCTATGCCCTTTTTCGAGGTTAGTATACAGTGCCTCTGTCTAACAGTGACACAGAAGTGATACCTGGGGTAAACCTACGATCCCCCATCCACTCATCAAGATTCCTCTTGAAGAGAGTCAAAGAGGGACTCTGCCTAACCTGGACTGGGATTTTATTCCAGAGTGAAGGGAGCCTCTGGGTTATGAATCTGTCCCTCCAGCATGTCCTATTTATTTCCGTGCTGAGGTTCAAGTCTCTCGAGCGCGTAGCTCGATGGGATTTGGATTTTCTGAGGTGCAGCATGTCCAGTAATTCCGGGTTGGACATGGCTTTATACATCAGGCACAGATCGCCTCTGAGCAGGCGGTATGCCACTGAGTAGAGCTGGAGTTTCTTTAACCGGGCAGCATATTGCATCTGTTTGAGCCCTTTGATCCTCTTGGTGAGGTACTTTTGGGGTCTTTCCAGTTGCTGCAGGTGTCTGGTAAGGTACATCCCAAAAGGGGCATTGTACTCAATTATGGGTCTGATGAGGGATGAGTAGAGAGGCACGATGACCTCCGCTGATCTAGATGTGAATCCCTTCATGACTAGGTGGGCTATATAAAATGTTTTTCTACCCACTTTGACCACGTGGTTGTCAAATGAGAGATTGCTATCAACTTGGGTCCCCAGGTCCCTAATTACTTCTTCTGTACTTAATGGATTACCACCTATGTGGTAATTTGTGGGCACTTTGTTTTTGCCAAAGGGGATGACTATACTCTTTTTGGCGTTTAGCTTGAGGCCACGTCTCTGGCATCAGTTGTCTGTTTCTATGAGGCCCTTTTGGAGGATGCTTGTGTCGGCTGGAGAGTCGATTATAGCGCCCAGTTTGCAGTCATCTGTGAACTTGGTCAGCCACAGTCTTTCCGTGTTGGCCTGTACCTCCGAGAAATATATACCGAACAGGAGAGGTCCCAGGACTGAGCCTTGTGGGATGCCACTTGTAACTGGCTTGGAGTCTGACATGGCTCCAGCAATTCTAACCATGTGGGTTCTGTCCTTGAACCAGTTTGCAACCCATCTAGTGACATAGGCTGGTGAACTTATCTATAATGTCCGAGTGGGGTATTGTATCGAAGGCTTTTGCGAGGTCCAGGTAGGCTGTGTGGACCACCTTCCCCTCGTCAATGGCCTTGGTGACTGTTTCAAAGAAATCAACCAGGTTTAAGAGGCAGGATCTGCCCTTAACAAAGCCGAACTGGGTAGGATCCAGTGTCTGTAGGTCCCCAATATCTTTTTTTATGAGGTCCATGATGATCCTTTCCATAGCTTTGCAGACCAAGCTAGTCAGGCTTATGGGGTGAAAGTTTCCAGGATCCGTTGAGGCACCACCTTTGTGGAGAGGGACCACTGTTGCTGTATGCCACTCTTTGGGTACATATCCTCTGGTAAGGCTGAGATTGAACAGTAGTTTTATGTTTGGGTTTAGCTCTTCTTGGAGTTCATGTAGGACGCAGCCCGGGACACTGTCTGGTCCCATTGATGCTGTGTTTTTTGCTTTGGAGAGGGCGGCTCTTACCTGAGCATCTGAGATGTCAGGGGGGCAGCACTCTGCTGGGATAGATACTTGCCCTTTTGGTGGGGAGGGGGGAGGGAGTTTGCACTGAACCTGTCAGCTAGGATGTTGGCAATGTCTGTGGGTTCGGTGTATTTTTTGTCATTTTGGACTAATTCTGAGCATATCTGGGAATTCCCACCCAGGTTCATAACATAACTAAAGAAAGCCTTGTGATTATCCTTAGTGTCCTGTGCAATTTTTCTCTCAAAGCTGGCCTTAGACGATTTTATGAGTGCCCATAGTTTTTTGCTAACCCTGATCAGAGATGCCTTCCCTTTTTGGGATTTTGCTCTGTCATGTAGTAGCTTCCTCATTCTATTGTATAGTTTGTTTATGGCTGGGGTCCACCAGACAGGACATCTGCCTTTGGAGGATTGGGTCTTGGTTTTATTTGGGATTGCATGATCCATGCATTCCTGAAGGTGCTCATAGAATGCGTTTATAAAGGATTCTGTGGTCTGGGGCATATTTTACACAGGCCCGGAGGCTTTGAAGGATTCCACCTCGGTTTTGAAGAGTGTGAAATTTGCTTTAGAGAAGTTTTTCACTGTGGTTTTCTGGGCAGGGGTGGGGTCGGGATGTGAATATCCAGTGAGATTAGTTTATGGTCTGATCTTACCAGTGAGGGATACACTTCTGGTCTGGAGCATAGAGTCCCCATGTTGGTGATGATCAGGTCCAGTATGTTTTCCCCTCTTGTGGGAGTGGTAACAAGTTGTTCCATAGCATTTGAGTTTATAAATTCTAGGAACCTTTGAGCTAGGGTGTTGGAGCTAGAATAATGCTCCCAGTCTATGTTTGGGTAGTTGAAGTCACCCAATATAATGGTGTTTGGAGAGACCTTCATATTTTCCAGTGTTCTCAGGATGGCCGAGTGGGGTTCCTGGGTTTGGGAGGGTGGTCTGTAGCAGGCTATAAACTGGAAGGCAGTTTTACCCACTGTTAGTTGCACATGGAAAGTCTCTGATGCTTCGTGCTGTGCCACCAACCTGGAGGTGTGGGTATCTTTGACGAATATTGATACTCCCCCTCCTTTTCTGGTTCAGTCCAAGTTTTGGGGCCGAAAAGCATGGTATGAGGTATAACCTGGTAGTGCTGGGGTGCTCTCGGGAGCCTTGAACCAGGTTTCTGTTACTGCACAGATATCGATGTTCTCCATGCTAAGGAGAGTTTCGAGTGCATGCATCTTGAGGTTTAGACTTCTGGCATTGAGTAGCATTACTCTTAGTTTCTTATCCCTTGTGATACCTATGGAGGTGGGTTTGTCTTTTGAGCCTTGCCTAAAAAAGGCACTATGGGGGTAGCAAGAGCCTTTGCCAATATCTGAAAGCCCAGGGGTGACAGGTGCAAGCCGTCCCTAGCGAAGCATCGTGGCCTGTCGAGCATGTCATCCCAGGCTGACAGGCATTGGATCCCCTTTGAATGACACTAATACTTAAGCCAATTGTTGAAATTGATCATCTTGTCTTCATATTGTGGCATCATTCTTGGTGAGGGTAAGATGCTACTCAAGGTCAGGGTCATACCGGCCTGGGCCACATGCTCAGAGAGCTCCTCTATGTCTCTTTTCATGTAGTCCAGGGAGGTACGTCTCAGGTCATTCACACCAGCATGGACAATGCCTGAGTCATATTTGTACTTGCCTTGGAGTGACCTGAGTGCTTGTGTTATGTGGCGGATCCTAGCACCCGACAGGCAGCTCACCGTGACCTTCTCCTTGTTCAGCCTGGTGAGCGGGACATCAGTGTGCCTGACGATAGAGTCACCTATTACAAGTGTATCAGGTGTGTTGTTTAGCCTTAAGGGCTGTGACTGTTCGGCACACTGGCTTTGTGAGCTATGTGTTGCACGTGTTTTGTTTTGGGGTAGCGGTTGCTTGGGTGTCTGCTTTGGATGTTTCTGCTGCTTAGGCAGATTTTTATTTAGAGCCTCTGAGTATGTTTTTGTGTGTTTATGTGTTTGGTTTGCTGTCGTGGTAGGTCTATCTGAGACTGGAATTGTAGTGAGTGTGGTTTCCTTCTCCTCTTGACAGGTTTCGCCAGGTTTTGTCATGGCTAACATATTTATTTATTTATTTAATTTATTTATTTCCAGTTTGATTACTGGGGAAGTCCACTGGGCCCAAAGAGCCCGTTTTCAGTGGAGGCCTGGGAAGAAAACCTTCATGAAACAGATTACAGTAAAGATAGCAGTCCAATAAAAATAAAAGTACAAGTGCAAATACATATCAAATAATACAAAGCGTGAGCAATATTGCCCATAGTGAAAAAATATTGTGCAGATACATTTTAACAAATTCACACAGTTAAAGTCAAAAGTCAAAAGCTATTTACTATATTTACAGAGTGTGACAGATTGTATGGTAATTATCTATAGAAGGTTATAGCCAGCTATAAGGTGCTTAGGAACTCAAGAGGATACCCTCCCAGGGGCTTTTGTTAAAAGAGTTCTATGTAGGAAGAATGCAGTTACATTTCTGTTCAGTGGAGTGGTTGGTGTAAAGCTGAGTTTTGAAGTTGTTGTGTTTGACATTGTCCTTCATGTGGAAGGGAGAAGTTGTCCAGCAGGACATTTATGTTTGTGGACAGTAATTAAGTTTCAGTGTTCAGATCTGAGAGTTCTATTTGGGGTGTATGGGGGAAGGATGTTAGTTATAGCGAGGCATTTGGTTGGATTAAATATTAGTCTATGTGCTGTAGTGAGCTGGAAGGAAGTCCAGGTGATTTGTGAATTCTAACCAGTTGAGGGATTGGAGGGTAACACAGTGATGAGTGGAATGTTTGGCTTTGGTGGCAAATTTAGAAATTTAGTTAAAACAGCTTTTAAGTTTGGAAGTGATGGAAGAGTATAGGTTAGTTAGTAGTGGGGTACCATACAGAAGGGAGGGAAGGAGGTAAGAGGAGGCCAGAGTATGCCTGGTAGAAGGTGAGAGGAAGTGGTTGTTCCTGTATAGCATACCTAGTTTTTGGTGGGTTTTCTTTATATTTTGCTGAATATGGATGCCGAACTTGAGGTGTTTGTCTATAGTTACACCGAGTAATTTGGCAAAGGGAACAACTTTGATTGGAGAGTTGCTTTGGCTAAGGACTTTGAAGGAATTCTTATCAAAAGAGAAAGATTTTGAGGGTGTGAATAGTAGTATTTTAGATTTGGTAGCATTGAGAGAAAGGTGATTTTAGCACATGCAGCTCTCAGTAGTTGAGAAGGCAGTCTGAGATTTAGATAAGAGTTCAAGGAGGTTAAAGGCAGAGCAGAGAAGTGTAAAGTCATCTTCATATTGGATGACTTTGGCATTAGGGACAGCAGAGTGAAATTTATTGATAAAGATATTAAACCGCATTGGTCCAAGGATGGACCCCTGTGGTACTCTGGTAGGAGTGGGTAAGAAAGATGAGGTGCCTTTTTTCCATTTCACAGCCTGAGATCTATCTGACAGATAGCTTGAGAACCAGAAAAGAGTGTTTTGGGTTAGGTTTGAGAGGTGACTTAGAAGGTGCTTATGGGAAACAGTATCAAATGCTTTAGAGAGATCTAGGAACACTGTGGATACTAAGTTCCTAGAATCTCGGGCTTGATTGACAGTTTCTAGGAATGAGAGTAGAGCTGTTATGGTTCTGTGTCCTGATTGGAAGCCATGTTGGATAGGGGTAACAATTTGTTTTTTTAGTCAGAAAAGGCATAAGTTGGAGGTGGATGCATTTTTCTAGGATTCTGGAGACTGGAGAGAGAAGAGCTATAGGGAGGAAGTTTGAAATGTTGGTGTTTTTGCCTCCCTTGTGGAGAGGAAGAATAAAGGTGGAACATCAGAGTTTATGGACATATGATTCCTTTATGGATCTATTCATTAGGATACTTATTGGGAGAGATATACCATCGGCAGCAGACTTCAGAAAGGAAGAGGGGATGTTGTCAGGTACACTGGAGCAGGGTTTAAGTTTGGATAGAAGTCTTTTTATGTAGTTAGTGGAGACAGGTTTAAGCTCAAACATAGGGGGAAATTATTTGGGGACTTAGATGAGCTGTAATGTAGGAGAGATGGGTCATTGTTGGGAAAAGTTTTCGTTAGGTTGGATATTGACTCTATAAAGAAAGAGTTGAATAGTGAGGCTAATTCGAGGTCAGATTTACTTGGGTCCAGAGAAGGGTTATTTTTGGAGCCTGGGTTGAGGAGTGAGTTTATGGAGCTTCAAAAAAGCCTAGGGTTTTGGGGATGGTTGGACTGGAGCTTAGTGTAGTAAGATTTTTTTGTCTTTGAAGATTTGTTTTTTTGTAAAGTTACGGAGCTGTTTATATTGGAGAAGGTTTTCGGGAAGTTTATTCTTTTGGTAAAGCTTCCAGGATTTGTCTCCTTGATGCATAATTTTCTTTGTTTCTTTAGTTAGCCAAGGGGCTACTTGAGTAAAGTTAAAGAGGTTAATGGACAGGGAGAGTATGGGACTGTTGATTTTATTCCAGTCTTCTCTTCTTGATCACTTGCTTTCTCTACTTCTTCAGTTCCTCCACCCCAGCACTGCTCAATTTTTTTTTTTTCCTTGGTGGAGCTATGGAATTTAGAGCATCTAGGAAAGTAGAATTAAAGTGGTCTATGGCTTTATTGAGTGGAAGGGTTTTTAGAATGTTCCAATTCATTTGTTTGAGATAGTTAGAGAAGGTTTTGGGGTCAAATTTAATAAGGTTGCGGGTCTGAATATATTGATGTTGGTGTGGACAGGAGGTGATTACACAGTAAATGAAAGCTGGGAGGAGGTCACTAATAGAGTCAGGGATGGTGCCAGGGTTGGTAATTTTATTTGGATGCGTGACTAATATCCAGTCAAGAGTGGATCCTGGGGGATTTGTTTTATTGGGTCTGGTGATGGTGTGGGTTACTTGAGTAAAGTTAAAGAGGTTAATGGACAGGGAGAGTATGGGACTGTTGATTTTATTCCAGTCAATGTTTACATCGCCTAGTATATAAGTTTCAAGGTTAATTTCAGCTGAGACCCATTGGAGTATGTCTTCAAGGGTTGAGACATTATTTCCAGTGGGGATACAAAGGGCGATGAGACAGAGGCTTTTGTGATTATTCATTTTTAATAGAACAACTCTTAGTTCTGCATTGGCAAATTTAGGAATGGGGTTTGGTAGGGGAATTAAGGTAAGTAGGTTGGAATAGGTTAATCCAATGCCTTCACCTTTTTTCTTTGGGCGGTCACATCTAAGAGTGTGAAATCCAGAGGGTAGGATTTCAGTGTCAGAGATGTGGGGTTTGAGCCAAGTTTCAGAGATGGCTATAATGTCAGTTTGGTTATGACTTAGCCATGCTTGAAACTAAACTTATAATATATCTATTACTTTCCTGTCTTTAATTTGAAGAACCTTTCATTAGAGGTGCTATGGTAAAAAACATGACTACATTTGCAGGAGAAGTGAAATATCACCCCTACTGGGAAGGGGTATGCTTTTAGATAAGCAGGTCCTGCAGTCTGACCAGTTCATAGTCAGCAAACTAGGTGAGGCTCCCATTACCACATTAAGGAGTATTCACTATGAATACCTGAAGTAAACTTTATTAGCACATTTACTGATCCCAAAATCTACTATGGAGACATACTCTTCAGTGGCCTCTCTTCTTGCGAAACACCTTTAATGGAGTAAATTTTCAACAAACATACCTATTGTTTGTCTTGTCCCCTCCTGGAATCTCCACAGTGATCTACGCAATTCCCTAAATTTGTATCTTTCTTGAACACACACTTACACTTTCGGTACTTTCCATTATTTTGTCACTGTACACTGATATTGCCAGTTCTACACATTGTCCTGAACAGATATTCACTCTCTCATATCTTTCTCTGCACTGGAGTTCAGTTCATGCAGATTAGTAAAAGTCATAATATGCACAGCAATGCTCCTTTCTCAAACTGTGTTGGCAGTCTTTGGAAAAATCCTCCTAGGGATATAAGAGCAGTAAAAGTATAACTGAATTCATATGTAAATTACTAGCATACAATACTACAAGCGCTAACGTCATTTGCTAAAGGGTAACACCTTCATTGCTTCAGTATCAGTCAGAGCAGTACCTTCATATGCCCTGCTTATTGCCCCTCTTTGCTTCTTATGTGCCTACCTTTCATTCCTTCTTCTCTTCTTGATCACTTGCTTTCTCTACTTCTTCAGTTCCTCCACCCCAGCACTGCTCAAATTGTCACTGCTTTGCTATCTAACCTCATATCTCTCTTTAGAATCTAATTTTTGTATGGGGGTATTAATACTGTTCTGTTAATCTCATATCTACTCAGCATCTTTTTTCCAGATACACTCTATTCAACTCCTTGTCATGCTCTCTGTTATTGTGCATCCAACCGTTCATCTCCAACACCTTTTCCCATTTTGTATATGGGGTCAGGGAGTCACTTCAACAGTGACAATCGTCTACAGCCAAAGTTCACACCGACAGGTGGCTTGGCCTGCCACTACGATTCTTCTACACCATAGACTTGCACGAACACTCACATCTATAGTCAGTTTAGAGTGTTCAATCCGCCTATCCTACTGCAGTTTTTTGGAATGTGGGAGGAAACAGGAGCACCCAGAGGAAACCTACCCAAACACAGAGAGGACACGAAGACTCCACTGAAAGGAACCTCAGCTGAGAATTGAACCAGAGAAACTTTTTGCAGTGAGGACAATGCTATCCATTATACCACTGTGCTACTGTGTTACTGCACATATGAATAGTGATAAGTTTTCTCCACCTCGATTGTACATCCCTGTATAATTACACATTTGAGCTATACAAAGTAATTATATATGTTCTGCTCTGTTGCTGGGTCATTTCTCTTGCTGAGTCATTTGTCTTCATTTCACTATTACTGCTCTGTCTTGGTATTGAGATTTTATGTCCTTGTTTAGTAATGCAAAGGGTGTCAGACTGATAGCCCACAGGCCAGCTACTATCAGCATAAACCCTTATTTAATCTTAAATCTGGCCAGGGAAGCTTTCCTACACTTTATTATTTAATGGAATTAAAAAAAAAGTGTGGTTTGCCATTGAAAAAATATTGATACATGGATGTCTTTGCAAAGCACCACCTTTAGCTTGTTTATGGGTTGGCCCATTGATTCATTTGTTATGGGTCGGTCCATTGATTCATTTGTTATGGGTTGGTCCATTGATTCATTTGTTATGGGTCGGTCCATTGATTCATTTGTTATGGGTCGGTCCATTGATTCATTTGTTATAGAGGTGCTTTTGCTATTTTCAGTGTTTGTTTTCTGCATTTTGATTCATCTCTTCCTCTACCATGACAGTTGACTTTGTCCAGCCCCAGAAAAGAGTGATATTGTATCTGTGGAGTTTGCCATTTTTTTCTGTGTGTGTAGGACAGTATAATACAATAAGTAAAAAGGGCTGTTTAGTGGACTTTTTCAAGTAAATATTATATTTGCAATGTAAAAATAAATTAACTGCAGTCGAAATAATGAACCAAGCTCATATTCTTTCTTCCCTTGTATAGCCTTTATCCGTAATACTTAACAGCAGTTAAGGAAACAAAAAAGATTGTGTGGCGTTGCAGTGGAGGCAGGCAAAATAACATTCATCTTAAGATAATGTAATGATAATAATGACTTTAAGTTTGATGTTAGTTTGATTGCCACCACAAAATTTCTAGAAAATGAGCTCTATATATATATCTATATATATATATATATATATATATATATATATATATATATATATATATATACGCTATACACTACCAGCATACTTTGAGGCATTCCCCTTACTCCAAGGCAGACACATTTTGGAGTTAGCACATATATGGTACAGGGTTGTAGTGATGCAGGAGGACTTGCTTTTTGAAAAAAAAAAAAAAAAAAGCAAATGTAAAAGGAGAGCAGTTAATGTTAGATTAGGTTTCTTGTTTACTTTTTACAATTTCGGGACTTGCAGTTATGGGTCTCAATTCTACTTGGTTGAGTGGGTGAATTACCTAAAGGAAAAATAATGTTGCTTCATTGCTTCTTTGGAAGGTTTGTTCACATGTGTATTTTTGTTTCACATTCCATCTGGGAGCTTATCAGATCATCCCATTTGGTAACATCCTTTAAAAATGATTTCGGTGCCCTAGATTTATTGTGCAACTGAACGATGTTTTTTGTGGAACTGAAAATGAAGAAAGATTCTAATTTGTATCATGTGAAAATGCAAATCTTGCAGTGTGATTTTGTAGCCAGACGAACTGTTACATAGCTTGCTAGTAATGCTATACATACTAAGAAAGTTGAACATCATTTTTTTGGAAAACAAACATGTTAAATTGCTGCTTCTTGGAATGTTTGTGGATTGGAGACCTACTGATGGATTAAGATTGAAGATTCGAGCTTCAACTGCCCAAGGTTCAAGTCACCAATGATAGGAATTTCTCCATATGAAATTACTCTCTGTGAGCTGTGCCAGCAGTGATGGCATTTTTCGGGGAGTTTCTACCTTCTTTAAGTTGGTGTGACCATGGAGTTAATATCTATCTATCTATCTATCTATCTATCTATCTATCTATATATATATATATATATATATATATATATATATATCTCTGTGTGTGTTGCAAACAAAATAAAAAGAAAACTTGAAAGGTGTTTTTCAGCAGTTTTTTTTTCTTTTTTGGTAAAGCCAGTTTGAAGATTCTGATCCTCAATGCATTTGCTTTCATCCTCTCATAGTGGATAGTGAAATCTTTGTGGGCAAATGAACATTTGTCTCAATGTATCAAGGTACTAGCCAGAACAAGTTAGCTGTCAGTATCTTTTAAAAAATATCTTATACCCATTTTACAGCTGAAATCTTGTTACTGTGGTTCTGACAAGCTGGTAGAAAGGAATGTACAGGTAGAACTGCTTACCTCACAGTGTTGTTTTGCTGTGAGATGCACTGGCGCATAGTTATTATGTAACACCTTGGTGACTGATGAAAGATTAAAAAACACTGTCACATCTACTTCATGATATAATAGGGGATGAGGGCTTCTTACTTTACAATACATAAATAGTTCTGTGTGTTTTATTTTGTATGACAATCTAGTTGTTCACTTAAATTTACCAAGCAAATTACAGATAAAATAGTACCCCAGGGTTCGGGCTTGAGGCCTCTGTTGTTTGGGATATACTTTTCTGAGGTGCAGGCCAAAACCAGTGGGCTATGGCTGACCAGCTTTGCAGATGACTACAAGCTGGGACCTGCCCGTCAATTCTCCTGGTGACATGGACATCCTCCAAGATGGTCTCACCCAAACAAATGACTGGTGCCAGAAACATGGCCTCATGCTGAATACAAAAAAATGTATCATCATCCCCTTTGTGGAAAGTGATGTCCCTACAAATAATAACATTAATAACAACGTCCTAAGCATGCATTCAATCGTGAGGGATTTGGGCACCCAGGTTGATAGCAACCTGACTTTTGACCTCCATGCTGCTTCCATTGTATGGAAAGCTTTCTACATGGCTCACCTCATAAGTAAGAGTATCTTATCCAGGGACAAGAGGTCATAACATCCCTGCATTCTTCCCTTATAAGACACATTATTGAGTACAACACCCCATTCAGCATGTACCTCATAAAGCACATGCAGCAGCTGGAGAGACCACAGAGGTTCCTCACCAGCAGAATTCAGGACCTCAAAAATCTACCATACACAGATAGGCTAAACTATCCCACTAATCGGTTTCATACAGACTCCTCAGAGGTGACCTCTATCTGGCTTACAAGGCAAACAAGGACCTCCACCTTGATGGGACTACTGCATATCCACAAGTCGAGCTCCACTCGAGTAACTCACACAGACAGCCTCAGCCTGATCTGTGACATCAGTAGGACTATTTGGTGGGACAGATTTGTGTCCCAGAGACTCCCCCATCGATGGAATAGACTCACTCTCCACATCAAGCAGAGTACTTCTTTACCCCTTTTTAAGCGCAACCTGGATAAGTGGATGGGAAATAGAAAATACATCCCTTGGATTCCACCCCTGTCCCTGCTGGACAGGGGCATTGGGTGCTGATTTGTCTATGCATGGGCTAATCTCTTGGTTAGGCTTGTAAGGGCCTCAGGGCCAGTAGCCTAGTAACCTCCTATGATCCTATGAACTCGAGCTTAAACGCTGAATTTTCCTGTTTTATTATTATTATTCTTTTTTGTTGTCTACGCTCAGCTAATTGCAGCCAGCTTCACATGGCCTTTAATTCATCAGCATTTGAGGCCTCTTGTCCAATTACTGTCTGTTTCACATTACTGTCTGTTGATGTGAAGGGAATTGTTTTGGATTATTCTGATCTACATTTCAGTTTTGGAACTTTTTTTTGTCTGTCTCCAACAGAAAATTGCTCAATACCCAGTTAGACAACCTGTTTAATAAAACAGTCATAAATAAATAACAATGCATTTGTTATCTTCTGCTTATTGCAATTAGTTTACAAGTGTCTAGAATGACTTGCCACTGACTTACTTGGCTGAAATCTTACAGCCGAAATAACTACAATATAAATAAATGAAACAAAATAAATGAATGTTAAACATTTCATTAGCATTAGTGGAGTGCAATGTCTCTTTTTCATTTCTTGTGTTGTAATTTGATTATTACAAGCCGAATATTTCTATATTATTTATTATTTTCTGTATTTTTCCTGTTTTGTAAAATGTATTTTAAGCAAATCTGTGTACATCAACTTAGTTACTTAATGCACACAAAAACTGATAGAGCTTTTCATCCTCGGCTTCTGCTTAAAAGGGATTATTTATGACCTAGTCGGACTTTTCCTGTAAGCAAATATAAGCAAATAAATACATAAGTAACTAAATAAACAAATAAACAAGTAAATAAATTAATAATGGGTATTTTTTGTTTAAAAAGGTGGAAGCTAAAAGGAAATAATATTAACTAATGTACATTAAAACAGATAATGAGCGACTTTCTTGGTCTAGTACTTCATAACATAATACTAAGCTTTTTGCATTTCATAGTTGTCTAAATTCCTGTTTGCTGTAGTGCTGTAAACACTGCTTTAAGTAATACCACTGTGTGATTTTGAATGCATAGAGGGAACCATTGCATCACATACAGTTCCTTGTACATTTACAATACTTTTTTTTTATTATTACTAATCCTGACCTACGACTAAACTTTGGGCACCCATATGGTCCAGCAAGTGCTTTGCTAATAGGCACTAATACTTGTACATGAATTAGGTATTTAAAATAATGTCTAATAACAGAAACTAAAGTTTTAACTCTCTTTGAAATGCTAGTTCTGCTAAAATAAACACTTGTTTGTCCTGAATTTAACTATGAACCACAATAATATGATTGCAGGATATGTGTGCTTGTGTTAAAAATCATTGCCTATCCCTGAGTCACAGCAGTGCTTCTAGTAACTAAATCATGCATATTAAAATTGCTGATTTTTACCAAGGTATCACTTTCAAAAGGTTAAAAAGAATTATCTTCTTTAATAATATAAATCTATTTGACCTGACTTGAAATAAATACTTTGCACAGATTCTTCCAGACATTTGATATGCAATTAATGCTGGTAGAGAGATGGAGCGCCTCCTGGAATTTATTTGGGAGGGTAGCACACAGAATACTAAAGAAAAATAGATTCATATTACAGTGAATAATAACATTTAAGGCACAAAGAGATGGTACAAAGTAAGTTATGAGCTATCATTGTGGAAAAGAATGTATAATCTATAATGTTGTGCATTTCAAATATGGCTGAATTACTGTCTGTATGACAGAGGTAAGGTAATATGCAGGCAATGTGCCCTGAGTATATGCAGCATAGTCTGAGCTCCTTAACATTTGAATAAAGTTGTCTTTCGGATATTTATGTACCATACTGTTGAGTTTTGACTGTCAAAATGTATATCTTTTTTATGATTTGCAAAGTTCCATTAAGTTGCAATTCTGCTTGAAACTCAACTGCAAATCCAAACAGTAACAAATTTATCTGATTAATTGATGCCCTGCTAATTTTGCATACATATTTTGAAATTTATGGATTTATAATAAGAACACTGCACGTGAACCTGCATGAAATGAAACCTCTATACTGCTGTTTTAAAATTATGTTCAATTATAAATGGAACTGGAAAAAGTATCTAAAAATGCTCCTAAAAACTGATGCAGTGTTAGTATTATTACCAGCTATTGACATAAGCTTGGCTCTGATAGGGAAAACTGTGTGAGTGTGTGTGTGTGTTTGTGCATGTGTGTGCATGCGTGTGTGTGTGTGTGTGTGTGTGTGTGTGTGTGTGTGTGTGTGTGTGTGTGTGTGTGTGTGTGTGTGTGTGTGTGCGTGTGTGTGTGTGTGTGTGTGTGTGTGTGTGTGTGTGTGTGTGTGTGTGTGTGTGTGTTTGTGTGTCTGGGCATCAGTGCCCATGAGCTGATTATGCAGATTTTTTTGCAAAAGGAAGATGTGTCACCTGCATGATTATTAAGTAGCATTGTATGCTGGGGTCCCACACAATTAGCACAAGATGGCTTTTTTCTGCAAATGTGTCATCATATGTTTGCTGTGACTTTCTGGCAGCAGCAGGAAAAACTGGAGGACAGACATGTCAAAAAAAAAAAAAAGCAAGCTTAGCCTCTAGGCCCAACCCTTCAGGCTATTGGCTACATGGATTCTAGACTGCTACATGGATTCTAGACTGCTGCTTGGAATAAGATTCTATAGGTCCCCCTCTATGACCCAGGAAACCCATACCATGTAATTAAACTTATTAGAAAAACTAACCATCCAACCCAATGCCATATTCATGGGTGACTTTAATTAACCCACTATTAACAAGGAATTTTATACTACACCAAACATACATGCACAGAGATTCCTGGATTTTGTAAACACAAACTCCCTGGACCAGATAGTTAATACACCAACCAGATGCAACCATACTGGGTCTGGTCCTCACTAATATGGAAGAGTGCTGCACACCCCCTACTGTAAAGCCTTCTCTGGTAAGGTCAGACCACAAAATAGTCTCCTTTGGAGTAAAAATAAAACCTGGATCTCCAGCTAAACCTGGAATAATCGGGAACTATTCTAAGGCTAAGCTCCTGCTATTAAGTGAGAACCTGGCAAAATATCAAGGCCTGAAAAACTCTGGAAACACTACTGCCTATGCAGAACTGTTCACAGAAACCCTGTATAAACATATTAATAGCTGCATAGAGACAGCTGTACCCACGAGGAAGAAGTACAGAACTAACTCACAAAAACAAGCCACCCTAGTGGAATCACAAAATCAATAGGCTGTATAACAGGAGGAAGAAAATTATGGCAAAAATTAAGAGGTGCAGCAGACATCAGGATAAAAGTACTCTCATTAAACTAAACAAACAACTCAGAGGACAAATAAAGTCTACCAAAGCCAAATTTGAGGTAAGTTTGGCCTTCCAGGCCAAGGACAACCACAGAGCATTCTTTAGCTTAGTCCGTGATCTCAAAGGCAATACACTGTGTGCAGAGCTCATTGTAAATGGAGTCACCTACACTGAGCCAGAATATGCTGATAAATTCAGCTCCAACTTTACCCCTCTCTTCTGGTCAACTTCGCCTCAGGAAATGTCTCCCCTACTATCACTAGGGAACAGGTCCTCAATGCTCTCTCTAAGACCAAGAACACTGCATAAATGGGGCCCAGACAATATCCCAGGATGCCTTCTAAATAGCATAAAACATGACCTATGAGGGTCTCTGGAATTACTGTTTAACTGTAGCTTCCAAACAGGCTTTGTGCCTCATGAATAGAGAAAGGCAACAGGCTACACACCCTGGAAACATCAGACTCATAAGTCTTACCAGTCTTATATGTATAGCCATGGAAAGAATTATGATGGAGATGATCAATAGAGATATAGTAAATGTCCAGACACTGGACCCAAACCAGTTTGATTTCATCAAGGGCAGATCATGCCTACTCACCCTAGTGGACTTCTTTGAGAAGGTCAACAAACAATGCGTGAGGTCAAAATTGTTCACACTGCCTACCTTGATCTGGCCAAGGCATTTGACACAAAAGCCCACTTGTGTACTGTTGAAAAACTCAACAGGTTAGGTACAAACACGTATGTCATCCGGTGAATACCCAACTGACTCAAAGACAGGACCTAGGAAGTTTGAACACAAGAGTCGACTTCTACAAAGAGGCCAGTCACAAGTGGAGTCCCTCAGGGATTAGTCCTTGGACCACTCCTTTTTGTCATTTACTTCTCAGAAGTTAAGGCCAATGTCAGTGGTCTCTGGCTGACTAAATTTGTAGATGATTGCAAATTAGGAGCTGTCACTGAATCTCACACTGACACAAATTTGCACAACTTATAAACAAAGGTATGGCATCTAGGTCCAAGGAAGTTATTGCTCCACTGTACTCTGCATTCATTAGACCTGTCCTTGAGTACAATGCCCTCTTTGGTATGTACCTAACTAGGCATATCCAGCAATTGGAATGTCCACAGAGGTTCCTCACTAAAAGAATACAGGGTATAAGTAAATGTCCTATGCAGACCTCCTCAAGACCCTATAACTGCATTCTGTCTCCTTCAGGCTTTGAGGAGAGATCTATGCCTGGCATACAGGACATTGTCAGACCCCACTGATGGACCTCCTGCATATCTACAAAAAACAGCACCAGAACTACCTGTTCTAAAGACTTAAACCTTGACTGTGATATAAATAAGACCTGCTGGACAGAATAGGTATGTATCCCAGAGTCTACCCCATCTATAGAACAGGTTACCCATCCATGTGATGCAGAGTTCCTCCCTAACTCAATTAAAGTGCAACTTGGACAATTGGATGGGAAACCAGAAATTATGTCTTAGAAACATAGGTGCCAATCCAGGGATGAATTTCTGTTTTCCCACCTGTAAATGGTTCATCTCCCAGGCCCATGCTTACACTTATCAAGGGTATCAGAACTCGTCAGAGATTTAGGATGCATGGCTAGGCCTAAAAAGGCCCTTGTGGTTGATAGCCTGGTAAACACCTATGAACCTATGATCCTATGAAGGGCTGTGAGCCCATGTCCAAGGATCTAGTAAGAAGATTATGTAGAAATTAACAAGAGGAAATGACATCAAATGTCATTAGGCATGGTACCACATATGAGACTCTATTAGATGTGTACTGGATTTTTTCTCAATGGAGTAGTTCTGCTCCTTTTTCATATAGCAGCATTCAATGTGCCTGGGCACCAGCAGTTAGAAAAGATATATTAATCTAAAAGAACAAGAAAGCAAATTGTGAAGTACAGCACTATATTCACTAATAAAGAGTGTGCTACTGCTTAGTGGCTTTTAAAAAAATATTTTAGTATCGTACACTCATTTTACAGCTGAAAACTTGTTGCTGTGGTTCTGAAAAGCTGGAAGAAAGGAATGTATCAGGTAGAACTGCTTGCCTCACAGTGTTGTTTTGCTGTGAGATGCACTGTCACATAGTTATTATGTAACACCTTGATGACTGATGAAAGATTAAAAAACACTATCACATCTACTACATGATATTATGGGGGATGATGGCTTCTTACTTTACAATACATTACTAGTTCTGTTTGTTTTATTTTGTATGACAATCTAGTTGTTCACTTGAATTTACCAAGCAGATTACAGATAAAATAGTACCCCAGGGTTCGGGCTTGGAACCTCTGTTATTTGGGATATACTTTTCTGAGGTGCAGGCCAAAACCAGTGGGCTATGGCTAACCAACTTTGCAGATGACTACAAGCTGAGACCTGTCATCAATTCTCCTGGTGACATGGACATCCTCCAAGAGGGTCTCACCCAAATAAATGACTGGTGCCAGAAACATGGCCTCATGCTGAATACAAAAAAAATGTATCATCATCCCCTTTGAGGAGAGTGATGTCCCCACAAATGATCACATTAATAACAATGTCCTAAGCATGCATTTAGTGGTGAGGGATTTGGACACCCAGGTTGATAGCAACCTGACTTTTGACCTCCATGCTGATTCCATTGTATGGAAAGCTTTCTACATGGCTCACCTCATAAATAAGAGTATGTCATCCAGGGACAAGATGTGATAACATCCCTGTATTCTTCCCTTATAAGACACATTATTGAGTATAACATCCCATTCGGCATGTACCTCATAAAGCACATGCAGCAGCTGGAGAGACCACAGAGGTTCCTCACCAGGAGAATTCAGAGCCTCAAAAATCTACCATACACAGATAAGCTAAAAGCTCTATCCCTCTAATTGGTTTCATACAGACTCCTCAGAGGTGACCTCTATCTGGCTTACAAGGCAAACAAGGACCTCCACCTTGATGGGACTACTGCATATCCACAAGTCAAGCTCCACTCGAGTAACTCACACAGGCAGCCTCAGCCTGATCTGTGACATCAGTAGGACTATTTCATCATTTAATCATTCACTAAAGTGTGTGACATAATATTTGATAAATGGACATGCTGTAAGACACATTGATCAGGCTTGAAAATGGACATAAAGCATCATTGAGTCAAATACATTAGAAATTATAGTAGTTTTATGGGGTTACTTTATCATCATAAAAACGACAGACAGAGGTAAAGCACTTTCATAGTATTGCCATGAAAATTAAATGACCTGTATATACAAATCTATTACAAATAACAGTAAAATTACAGAATTAAACCCATTTTTGTTGGGGAACTCTTGCCCTCTCACATCTGTGCACCCAGTTTATTGATGTGATTTCACTATTTCTCCAATTCAGAGAAACAGCAAAAATGCAATTTAAAGTGTACATTTTTGCCCACCATTACAAAATGCATCTTCAACAAATCAAAAGTACTGCTATTCACTGACACAATCAGATCACTGAAATGCAGCTTTAGATAAGTGTACCTCAATTAAAATGGAGAAGAAAAGACTTTTTTTTCTGAAATATGGATCAATGTATACCCACACACACACACACACACACACACACACACACACACACACACACACACACACACACACACACACGAGTATGCACGTATGCACACAGGCACTGTCATTGTATAATATCACCTTATTCCTACAGTATAGTGAGGCTTTTGAGAGCTGAAGTAAATATTACTCCTCATTAATGTGTGACACTTGAGATATATGCTTAATTCACTAATGCAGTGAGCACTTTCATCATGTTGATGCAACCTAGATAGTAAGTTTAGATGTGGCAGAACTGTGGAAAACCAGGTGTTTTGTGTGAAACCTTTTGATTTGATTTTGTTTTGGCCACTTAATGGGGACTAAGGCAAATGAATAATATAACAATGGTGTGGTGAAAATAACATGGAATAATATATCACTTAACAAGAGATAATTTCACTTATACTAACCAAGAAATGAACAGTTATAAAACCATTCAGTGTATGAAGCATTACGTCTTCAATATTAAATCTCACAAAAAAAACCTTAGTCAGTAAAGAAAATCACCAGCTACAAGGCGCAGATTACCTGGTTACAGGAGATATATATCACTTAAAAATGGTCTATCCATAAAATATTCTGGAAGCTGTTGAAGCTCTTAATACCATGTTATTCATGTTGTACACTGTTATGTACCATTTTTACATTTAGGGAATGTGTAATATAGCATCTGATATACTAAGACTGGAAATCAGTTTCAGATCTGATTTCATAAAGCGATAAATATAACATACCTGGATTTTGAACCCGCCTCAATTATCCTTGGTTAAAATCCAGTACTCATCTGAAAAAAAAAGAGAAACAAAAATGTTATGTTTGAAAGTATAGACTGGTATGCAAAATAAATTTGGTCTTACAAATTTCATTGCACCTACTCTGATCATGTTATTTGCACTGCAGTTCATATCAATTTTCTGCTGTATCACACAGCTCACCATGTGCAGTTAGTGATCGCACCTTGCTTTCAAGCGTTGTGACACTTTTTGACCCCTTTTGGAATTTTTCTCTCTTCCTCACAACCATGTCCAGGAAAGTATATTTTCAGCAGCTCCTGCAAATTTTCTGTTGGCTAACATGTAATATGCATATCATGCATTCCCCATTCTTGTTTTTAAATGGTTGCTGGGAATTCTGTCTTCTGAGTTATTTAAATACTATTCTCTGCATCATGCATTTGGTTTAGTTCTTTTTGAAATTTCAAATTACTACAAGGAACTGAAAGCTTTCCTGCTTACTGTAGTATAAACACATTGCACATTTCTGCACTATCTGTAGTGATCAACTTATGAGCTTTCAACATACAGACTACAATCTGGGGGGTGCACATAACTGGGCTTTAGGCAAGATGTACAGTTTTAGGAAATTATCTTCCCCTAGTTGTGAAAACTATTAAGCCATAATGTTGACTGTTAATTATACTTCATGTGAGTTTGTACTTAAGATTTCCACCTCAGACTAAGAAATGCCTTAAAATAATACTTCAAACACAGCAATAAATCCCAGCCTCATAATCATCCAGTTGGAGTTATCTTTTAATTTCCCTTTGCTTACTTTGTTTATCCACAGGTGCAAAATGTATTATTTACTTCTGTGTGACAAATCATTTTGTAAAAGATCATTTTTGTTACTATTTTGCATTAGCATTTGGTTTACAACTGCTCTTTGACTCCTTTTCCTCTGTAAGCATTTCTTTTGCTGGTGAACTTGTGTATCTCATGGGCATACCTCCCATCCTTTAGAGAAACAAAATCTGGACAAAGCCATAAATAAAAGTGGGACAAAGGCCCAAAAATAGGGGCATTTTTTAAATATAGCTGTTACAAACTTAGAAAGTGAATAGAATAGCAGGTTTTGCATTAGCGTGAATTTTCTGAAGGGTATGAAGTCTGAAACTCAAACATCTATCATTATTTTTTAACTGCAGTCTTTAAGGATTTTCCACTAATTTTCCAAAAAATATATAATTTTATGAAAAATGGACCAAAAATATGAGGCAAAAATCTGCACATTCTGCAAAAAATTGGTAAAATAGAGAGCTATGCTCATGGGGAGGAAAGCATAAACAAATTTTGCATTGTTGAGAAAAAACATTTCATGTGATTTCATAGGATATGACACATTTTAGAGTTTCTACAGTTTGTCAGGAAACAAACGCAGGCTCAAGGACACAAAGTCTCCAAAGTGAAAAAAAGTAAAAACAGGTTTATTACTTTGCAACGAAAGAGTATGATACAAAAGTAAACCGTTTATATTTGTATCATACTGTTTAGTTGCAAAGTAATAAACCTGTTTTTACTTTTTTTCGCTTTGGTGGCTTTGTGCTCTTGAGCCTGCGTTTGTTTCCTGAGTTGCAGTTTGGATTTGTTTGTTTCTACAGTTTGTGACATTTACAGTGTCTGGTTAAACTCCTTTACCCTGATTTGAACCAAAATTATCTAAAGTCTACAGTTGATTTTGCTATATCTTAAATGAGACATTTATCATCAAACCAGTTTTGAAAGCTTTAAGGAATAGTCAAGTGAATATACCTTTAAATCTTAATTGTCAATTGTTAATTGATTGAGACATGATTTTTAACTGATTTTAATGTATGTATAAAAACACTCTCATTTGACTGTTATGCTTATTTGCCTGATGAAGCTATTTCTAGGAAAAGTATTACTTGCGTTTTAAAGGTGTTTTTTATTGTGTTGTTTTAATAAAGTTGTTAACAAGTAGCAATGGCACTGGATTGCCTTTATTTTCATTAATTTATGTTTTGTAGTAAATTTGGCTTTATCTAAGTGGTGGAGCTATTTTTTAACTTTGCATGTAATCAACATTTGAAAAACGTGTTCAGTATTTGCATTCTTTATAAGATGATCTTAGTCCGGATATCTTCAGTCACTTATTCAGTAAATCAGCTGCAAGCTATGAAAAATTGTTTCACTACTACCTTTGCAAGTATGTATACTGGCCTCACCCATATTTATTGCCCATCACTATTAGTGCAGTGCAGTATTCATTTATAGCAGTCATACAACATATCTGTCAGGACTCTAGTTCCTTTTTCCTTTGCAATCAACATTTGAAGACTTCATTTCACTCCCAAGATTTTGGACAATTAAAATAATTATTTACATACTCTCCTACCTTTTCAGTACTTTGGATTAGTGCTATTTGCAAGTGTTTGACTATTTGGTGTCTGAATCATCTACTATTTTTTACATCTATGGCTCTAACAGTTCATTGTCTTCCTGTCTGGAATAATATTAGGCAGCACCCCGTGGATTGTCTCTGCTATGGGAACAAATAAACTTTTTCTTGAAATACCAGACTGATGAAATCCCACAGGCATACTAATGGAGGATATCATATTTTATTTCTTTGCTAGATTATCATCACAACTTTGGGAAACTCACAATCATTCTGAACCCACACCTGGCTTACTACATGGTCAAAGCCATTAGAACAGTCTTGCGTCTTTGTTTCCTTCTATCTATATATTTCTAGTGAATCTGAAACATAATATTTATAATCATCTGCAGTGGTCATTCATGTAGCAGACAATGATGACACATCAGGTGTATTACTGCTTTTTGATCATCCCACCTCATCCTTGTGCTGTGCTCCAAAGCTTGTTAAGTAAAAACACTTTTACTGTATGGGACTCCAGGATGATCCACATCTTTGTAGTGATAAGAAAATTTGCACAATTATGTTGATAAAAGTATAGTTTCTTCTGCAGTCAACCCCTCTGACCAATGTTATCTATTTGCAGAGTAGGACTCCTTGTGCACTGATACTGAAGTAAGGTATTAACAACTACCTGCATTGCATTTCGACTGCTTGAAGGTCCTTTGTTAGAATTGCTTTGTCTTCCATTTTTCTGTTTTGAAATTTCTAAACTGATAAACAGCAAGCAAGGCCTGGCCTTGATGGGCCTTGGCAGAAGACAGTTTCATTAGATGTACAAATACCAGTCACCAACTAACAATGGCCCATAGCCATCCTATGCTATCTGCATTTCATACTCCCACACTGCTTCAGCAGTTTATAGAACCGCACCCATTGTATTTTATTAACACTGCTTCACCAGTTTATAGAACTGCACCCATGTTATTTTATTAACACTGCTTCACCAGTTTATAGAACTGCACCCATGTTATTTTATTAATACTGCTTCATCAGTTTATAGAACTGTACCCATGTTAATTTATAAACCCTACTTCACCAGTTTATAGAACTGCACCCATGTTATTTTATTAACACTGCTTCACCAGTTTATAGAATGGAACCCATATTATTTTATTAACACAGCTTCAACAGTTTATAGAACTGTACCCATATTATTTTATTAACACTGCTTCAGCAGTTTATAGAATTGCACCCATGTTAGTTTATAAACCCTGCTTCACCAGTTTATAGAACTGTACCCATGTTAGTTTATAAACCCTGCTTCACCAGTTTATAGAACTGCACCCTGTTATTTTATTAACACTGCTTCACCAGTTTATAAAACTGTACCCATGTTATTTTATTAACACTGCTTCAACAGTTTATAGAACTGTACCCATGTTATTTTACTAACACTGCTTCACCAGTTTATAGAACTGTACCCATGTTATTTTATTAACACTGCTTCACCAGTTTATAGAACTGTACCCATGTTATTTTGTTAACACTGCTTCAGCAGTTTATAGAACTGCACCCATGTTATTTTATTAACACTGCTTCACCAGTTTATAGAACTGCAACCTGTTATTTTATTAACACTAATTCACCAGTTTATAGAACTGTACCCATGTTATTTTATTAACACTGCTTCACCGGTTTATAGAACTGTACCATTGTTATTTTATTAACACTAATTCACCAGTTTAAAGAACTGTACCCATGTTATTTTATTAACACTGCTTCACCAGTTTATAGAACTGTGGCATTGTTATTTTATTAACACTGCTTCACCCGTTTATAGAACTGTACCGATGTTATTTTATTAGTACTGTTTCACCATTTTATAGAACTGTACCCATGTTATTTTATTAACACTGCCTCACCAGTTTATAGAACCGCACCCATGTTATTTTATTGATACTGCTTTACCAGTTTATAGAACTGCACCTATGGTATTTTATTATCACTGCTTCACCAGTTTATAGAACCACACCCATTTTATTTTATTAACACTGCTTCACCAGTTTATAGAACTGTACCCATGTTATTTTGTAAACACTGCTTCACAAGTTAATAGAACTGCGCCCATATTATTTTGTTAACACTGCTTCACCAGTTTATAGAACTGCACCCATATTTTTTTATTATCACTGCTTCATCAGTTTATAGAACCGCACCCATGTAATTTTATTAACACTGCTTCACCAGTTTATAGAACTGTACTCATGTTATTTTGTAAACACTGCTTCACTAGTTTATAGAACTGCACCCATATTATTTTGTTAACACTGCTTCACCAGTTTATAGAACTGCACCCATGTTGTTTTATTATCACTGCTTCACCAGTTTATAGAACTGTACCCATGTTATTTTATTAATACTGCTTCACCAGTTTAAAGAACTACACCCTTGTTATTTTGTTAATACTACTTCACCAGTTTATAGAATTGCACCAATGTTATTTTGTTAACACTGCTTCACCAGTTTATAAAAGTGCACCCATGTTATTTTATTAACACTTCTTCACCAGTTTATAGAACTGCACCCATGTTATTTTATTAACACTGCTTCACCAGTTTATAGAACTGCACCCATGTTTTTTTGTTAACACTGCTTCACCAGTTTATAGAACCACACCCATGTTATTTTGTTAACACTGCTTCACCAGTTTATAGAACTGCACCCATGTTATTTTGTTAACAATACTTTGCCAGTTTATAGAACTGCACCCTTGTTATTTTATTAATACGGTTTCACTAGTTTATAGAACTGTAACCATGTTTGTTTATAAACCCTGCTTCACCAGTTTATAGAACTGCACCCATGTTATTTTATTAACACTGCTTTAGGAATTAATAGAACTGCACACATGTTATTTTATTAACACTGCTTCAACAGTTTATAGAACTGCACCCGTTTTATTTTGTTAACACTGCTTCACCAGTTTATAGAACTGCACCCATGTTATACTGTTAACACTGATTCACCAGTTTATAGAAATGCACCCATGTTATTTTATTAACACTGCTTCACCAGTTTATATTACTGCACCCATGTTCTTTTGTTAACACTGCTTCACCACTTTATAGAACCACACCCATGTTATTTTGTTAACACTGCTTCACCAGTTTATAGAACTGCACCAATGTTATTTTGTTAACACTGCTTCACCAGTTTATAGAACTGTTGTTATTGTTGTATCTTTCGGCTTTTCCCAGTTAGGGGTCACCACAGTGGAACTCCGGTCTGCTAATGATTGGCAGTAGATATTTACATGCCGAGTTGCCAGCTCTGACGCACAACCTTCAATGTAGGTATGCCCATTCATGCATGTCTCCACACAGAAGACGCTCTACCTACGAATAGAACAGGACAATGTCATACTGTGAGGCGACAACTCGACCGCAGCACCACCATCGCGGTTTTACCAGTTTATAGAACTGTACCCATGTTTTTTTACTAATACTGCTTTACCTGTTTATAGAACTGTAACCATGTTAGTTTATAAACCCTGCTTCACCAGTTTATAGAACTGTACCCATGTCATTTTGTTAACACTGCTTCACCAGTTTATAGAACTGCTCCCATGTTATTTTATTAACACTGCTTCACAAGTTTATAGAACTGCACCCATGTTATTTTGTTAACACTGCTTCACCAGTTTATAGAACTGCACCCATGTTATTTTATTAACACTGCTTCACCAATTTATAGAACTGCAGCCATGTTATTTTGTTAACACTGCTTCAACAGTTTATAGAACTGCACCCATGTTATTTTATTTACACTGCTTCACCAGTTTATAGAACCGCACCCATGATATTTTGTTAACACTGCTTCACCAGTTTATAGAACTGCACCCATGTTATTTTATTAATACTGCTTCACAGTTCATAGAACTGCACCCGTGTTATTTTATTAACAATGCTTCACAAATTTATAGAACTGCACCCACATTATTTTGTTAACACTGCTTCACCAGTTTATAGAACTGCACCAATGTTATTTTATTAACACTGCTTCACCAGTTTATAGAACCGCACACATGTTATTTTATTAACACTGCTTCACCAGTTTATAGAACAGTACCCGTGTTATTTTATTAATACTGCTTTACCAGTTTATAGAACCACACTCATGTTATTTTATTAACACTGCTTCACCAGTTTATAGAACTGTACCCATGTTATTTTATAAACCCTGCTTCACCTGTTTATAGAACTGCACCCATGTTATTTTATTAACACTGCTTCACCAGTTTATAGAACTGCACCCATGTTATTTTATTAACACTGCTTCACCAGTTTATAGAACTGTACCCATGTTAGTTTATATACACTGCTTAACCAGATTATAGAACTGCACCCATGTTATTTTATAAACCCTGCTTCACCTGTTTATAGAACTGCACCCATGTTATTTTATTAACACTGCTTCACCAGTTTATAGAACTGCACCCATGTTATTTTATTAATACTGATTCAGCAGTTTATAGAACTGTACCCATGTTAGTTTATTAACACTGCTTCACCAGTTTATAGAACTACAACCCATGTTTGTTTAAAAACCCTGCTTCACCAGTTTATACACCTCTACCAATGTTATTTTATTAATACTGATTCAGCAGTTTATAGAACTGTGCCCATGTTAGTTTATAAACCCTGTTTTACCAGTTTATAGAACTGCACCCATGTTATTTTATTAACACTGCTTTAGCAGTTTATAGAACCACACCCATGTCATTTTATTAACACTGCTTCTACAGTTTATAGAACTGCACGCATATAATTTTAACACTACTTCAGGAGTTTATAGAACTGCACCCATGTTATTTTATTAATACTGCTTCACCTGTTTATAGAACTGTACCCATGTTAGTTTATAAACCTTGCTTCACCAGTTTATAGAACTGTACCCATGTTAGTTTATAAACTCTGCTTCACCAGTTTATAGAACTGCACCCATGTTAGTTTATAAACCCTGCTTCACCAGTTTATAGAACTGTGCCCATGTTAGTTTATAAACCCTGCTTCACCGGTTTATAGAACTGCACCCATGTTATTTTATTAACACTGCATCACCAGTTTATAGAACTGCACCCGTGTTAATTTATTAACACTGCTTCACCAGTTTATAGAACTGCACCCATGTTATTTTAATAACAGTGCTTCACCAGTTTATAGACTTGCACCCATGTTATTTTAGTAACACTGCTTCACCAGTTTTTAGAACTACACCCATGTTATTTAACACTGCTTCACCAGTTTATAGAACCGCACCCATGTTATTTTATTAATACTGCTTCACCAGTTTATAGAACTGCGCAATTTTTTTATTAACACTGCTTCACCAGTTTATAGAACTGCTCCCATGTTATTTTATTAACACTGCTTCACAAGTTTATAGAACTGCACCCATGTTATTTTGTTAACACTGCTTCACCAGTTTATAGAACTGCACCCATGTTATTTTATTAACACTGCTTCACCAATTTATAGAACTGCAGCCATGTTATTTTGTTAACACTGCTTCAACAGTTTATAGAACTGCACCCATGTTATTTTATTTACACTGCTTCACCAGTTTATAGAACCGCACCCATGATATTTTGTTAACACTGCTTCACCAGTTTATAGAACTGCACCCATGTTATTTTATTAATACTGCTTCACAGTTCATAGAACTGCACCCGTGTTATTTTATTAACAATGCTTCACAAATTTATAGAACTGCACCCACATTATTTTGTTAACACTGCTTCACCAGTTTATAGAACTGCACCAATGTTATTTTATTAACACTGCTTCACCAGTTTATAGAACCGCACACATGTTATTTTATTAACACTGCTTCACCAGTTTATAGAACAGTACCCGTGTTATTTTATTAATACTGCTTTACCAGTTTATAGAACCACACTCATGTTATTTTATTAACACTGCTTCACCAGTTTATAGAACTGTACCCATGTTATTTTATAAACCCTGCTTCACCTGTTTATAGAACTGCACCCATGTTATTTTATTAACACTGCTTCACCAGTTTATAGAACTGCACCCATGTTATTTTATTAACACTGCTTCACCAGTTTATAGAACTGTACCCATGTTAGTTTATATACACTGCTTAACCAGATTATAGAACTGCACCCATGTTATTTTATAAACCCTGCTTCACCTGTTTATAGAACTGCACCCATGTTATTTTATTAACACTGCTTCACCAGTTTATAGAACTGCACCCATGTTATTTTATTAATACTGATTCAGCAGTTTATAGAACTGTACCCATGTTAGTTTATTAACACTGCTTCACCAGTTTATAGAACTACACCCATGTTTGTTTAAAAACCCTGCTTCACCAGTTTATACACCTCTACCAATGTTATTTTATTAATACCGATTCAGCAGTTTATAGAACTGTGCCCGTGTTAGTTTATAAACCCTGTTTTACCAGTTTATAGAACTGCACCCATGTTATTTTATTAACACTGCTTTAGCAGTTTATAGAACCACACCCATGTCATTTTATTAACACTGCTTCTACAGTTTATAGAACTGCACGCATATAATTTTAACACTACTTCAGGAGTTTATAGAACTGCACCCATGTTATTTTATTAATACTGCTTCACCTGTTTATAGAACTGTACCCATGTTAGTTTATAAACCTTGCTTCACCAGTTTATAGAACTGTACCCATGTTAGTTTATAAACTCTGCTTCACCAGTTTATAGAACTGCACCCATGTTAGTTTATAAACCCTGCTTCACCAGTTTATAGAACTGTGCCCATGTTAGTTTATAAACCCTGCTTCACCGGTTTATAGAACTGCACCCATGTTATTTTATTAACACTGCATCACCAGTTTATAGAACTGCACCCGTGTTAATTTATTAACACTGCTTCACCAGTTTATAGAACTGCACCCATGTTATTTTAATAACAGTGCTTCACCAGTTTATAGACTTGCACCCATGTTATTTTAGTAACACTGCTTCACCAGTTTTTAGAACTACACCCATGTTATTTAACACTGCTTCACCAGTTTATAGAACCGCACCCATGTTATTTTATTAATATTGCTTCACCAGTCTATAGAACTGCGCAATTTTTTTTTATTAACACTGCTTCACCAGTTTATAGAACCGTACCCATGTTATTTTATGAACACTGCTTCAACAGTTTATAGAACCGCACCCATGTTATATTATTAACACTGCTTTACCAGTTTAAAGAACCGCACCCATGTTATATTATTAACACCACTTCAACAGTTTATAGAACTGCACCCATGTTATTTTATTAAAACTGCTTCAGCAGTTTATAGAACTGTACCCATGTCAGCTTATAAACCCTGTTTCACCAGTTTATAGAACTGTACCCTTGTTAGTTTATAAACCCTTCTTCACCAGTTTATAGAAGTGCACCCTTGTTATTTTATTAACACTGCTTCACTGGTTTATAGAACTGCATCCATTTTATTTTATTAACACTGCTTCACCAGTTTATAGAACTGCACCCATGTTTTTATTAATACTGCTTCACCAGTTTATAGAACTGTACTAATGTTATTTTATTAACACTGCTTCACCAGTTTATAGAACTGCACCCTGTTATTTTATTAACACTGCTTTAGCAGTTTATAGAACCACACCCATGTTATTTTATTAACACTGCTTCAACAGTTTATAGAACTGCACGCATATAATTTTAACACTGCTTCAGCAGTTTATAGAACCGCACCCATGTTATTTTATTAATACTGTTTCATCCGTTTATAGAACTGTACCCATGTTAGTTTATAAACCTTGCTTCACCAGTTTATAGAACTGTACCCATGTTAGTTTATAAACCCTGCTTCACCAGTTTATAGAACTGTACCCATGTTAGTTTATAAACCCTGCTTCACCGGTTTATAGAACTGCACCCATGTTATTTTATTAACACTGCTTCACCAGTTTATAGAACTGCATCCATGTAACTTTATTAACACTGCTTTAGCAGTTTGTAGAACCACACCCATGTTATATTATTAACACTGCTTCACCAGTTTATAGAACTGCACCCATGTTATTTTATTAACACTGCTTCAGCAGTTTATAGAACTGCACAAATGTTAGTTTATTAACACTGCTTCACCAGTTTATAGAACTGCACCCATGTTATTTTTGTTAACACTGCTTCACAAGTTTATAGAACTGCACCCATGTTAGTTTATTAACACTGATTCATCAGTTTATAGAACTGTACCCTTGTTAGTTTAAAAACCTGCTTCGCCAGTTTTCAAAACTGCACCCATGTTAGTTTATAAACCCTGTTTCATCAGTTTATAGAACTGCACCCGTGTTATTTTATTAATACTGCTTCACCAGTTTATAGAACTGAACCCATGTTATTTTATTAACGCTGCTTCACCAGTTTATAGAACTGCACCCATATTTTTTTATTATCACTGCTTCATCAGTTTATAGAACCGCACCCATGTAATTTTATTAACACTGCTTCACCAGTTTATAGAACTGTACTCATGTTATTTTGTAAACACTGCTTCACTAGTTTATAGAACTGCACCCATATTATTTTGTTAACACTGCTTCACCAGTTTATAGAACTGCACCCATGTTGTTTTATTATCACTGCTTCACCAGTTTATAGAACTGTACCCATGTTATTTTATTAATACTGCTTCACCAGTTTAAAGAACTACACCCTTGTTATTTTGTTAATACTACTTCACCAGTTTATAGAATTGCACCAATGTTATTTTGTTAACACTGCTTCACCAGTTTATAAAAGTGCACCCATGTTATTTTATTAACACTTCTTCACCAGTTTATAGAACTGCACCCATGTTATTTTATTAACACTGCTTCACCAGTTTATAGAACTGCACCCATGTTTTTTTGTTAACACTGCTTCACCAGTTTATAGAACCACACCCATGTTATTTTGTTAACACTGCTTCACCAGTTTATAGAACTGCACCCATGTTATTTTGTTAACAGTACTTTGCCAGTTTATAGAACTGCACCCTTGTTATTTTATTAATACGGTTTCACTAGTTTATAGAACTGTAACCATGTTTGTTTATAAACCCTGCTTCACCAGTTTATAGAACTGCACCCATGTTATTTTATTAACACTGCTTTAGGAATTAATAGAACTGCACACATGTTATTTTATTAACACTGCTTCAACAGTTTATAGAACTGCACCCGTTTTATTTTGTTAACACTGCTTCACCAGTTTATAGAACTGCACCCATGTTATTTTATTAACACTGCTTCACAAGTTTATAGAACTGCACCCATGTTATTTTGTTAACACTGCTTCACCAGTTTATAGAACTGCACCCATGTTATTTTATTAACACTGCTTCACCAATTTATAGAACTGCAGCCATGTTATTTTGTTAACACTGCTTCAACAGTTTATAGAACTGCACCCATGTTATTTTATTTACACTGCTTCACCAGTTTATAGAACCGCACCCATGATATTTTGTTAACACTGCTTCACCAGTTTATAGAACTGCACCCATGTTATTTTATTAATACTGCTTCACAGTTCATAGAACTGCACCCGTGTTATTTTATTAACAATGCTTCACAAATTTATAGAACTGCACCCACATTATTTTGTTAACACTGCTTCACCAGTTTATAGAACTGCACCAATGTTATTTTATTAACACTGCTTCACCAGTTTATAGAACCGCACACATGTTATTTTATTAACACTGCTTCACCAGTTTATAGAACAGTACCCGTGTTATTTTATTAATACTGCTTTACCAGTTTATAGAACCACACTCATGTTATTTTATTAACACTGCTTCACCAGTTTATAGAACTGTACCCATGTTATTTTATAAACCCTGCTTCACCTGTTTATAGAACTGCACCCATGTTATTTTATTAACACTGCTTCACCAGTTTATAGAACTGCACCCATGTTATTTTATTAACACTGCTTCACCAGTTTATAGAACTGTACCCATGTTAGTTTATATACACTGCTTAACCAGATTATAGAACTGCACCCATGTTATTTTATAAACCCTGCTTCACCTGTTTATAGAACTGCACCCATGTTATTTTATTAACACTGCTTCACCAGTTTATAGAACTGCACCCATGTTATTTTATTAATACTGATTCAGCAGTTTATAGAACTGTACCCATGTTAGTTTATTAACACTGCTTCACCAGTTTATCGAACTACACCCATGTTTGTTTAAAAACCCTGCTTCACCAGTTTATACACCTCTACCAATGTTATTTTATTAATACTGATTCAGCAGTTTATAGAACTGTGCCCATGTTAGTTTATAAACCCTGTTTTACCAGTTTATAGAACTGCACCCATGTTATTTTATTAACACTGCTTTAGCAGTTTATAGAACCACACCCATGTCATTTTATTAACACTGCTTCTACAGTTTATAGAACTGCACGCATATAATTTTAACACTACTTCAGGAGTTTATAGAACTGCACCCATGTTATTTTATTAATACTGCTTCACCTGTTTATAGAACTGTACCCATGTTAGTTTATAAACCTTGCTTCACCAGTTTATAGAACTGTACCCATGTTAGTTTATAAACTCTGCTTCACCAGTTTATAGAACTGCACCCATGTTAGTTTATAAACCTTGCTTCACCAGTTTATAGAACTGTGCCCATGTTAGTTTATAAACCCTGCTTCACCGGTTTATAGAACTGCACCCATGTTATTTTATTAACACTGCATCACCAGTTTATAGAACTGCACCCGTGTTAATTTATTAACACTGCTTCACCAGTTTATAGAACTGCACCCATGTTATTTTAATAACAGTGCTTCACCAGTTTATAGACTTGCACCCATGTTATTTTAGTAACACTGCTTCACCAGTTTTTAGAACTACACCCATGTTATTTAACACTGCTTCACCAGTTTATAGAACCGCACCCATGTTATTTTATTAATACTGCTTCACCAGTTTATAGAACTGCGCAATTTTTTTTTATTAACACTGCTTCACCAGTTTATAGAACTGCTCCCATGTTATTTTATTAACACTGCTTCACAAGTTTATAGAACTGCACCCATGTTATTTTGTTAACACTGCTTCACCAGTTTATAGAACTGCACCCATGTTATTTTATTAACACTGCTTCACCAATTTATAGAACTGCAGCCATGTTATTTTGTTAACACTGCTTCAACAGTTTATAGAACTGCACCCATGTTATTTTATTTACACTGCTTCACCAGTTTATAGAACCGCACCCATGATATTTTGTTAACACTGCTTCACCAGTTTATAGAACAGTACCCGTGTTATTTTATTAATACTGCTTTACCAGTTTATAGAACCACACTCATGTTATTTTATTAACACTGCTTCACCAGTTTATAGAACTGTACCCATGTTATTTTATAAACCCTGCTTCACCTGTTTATAGAACTGCACCCATGTTATTTTATTAACACTGATTCACCAGTTTATAGAACTGCACCCATGTTATTTTATTAACACTGCTTCACCAGTTTATAGAACTGTACCCATGTTAGTTTATATACACTGCTTAACCAGATTATAGAACTGCACCCATGTTATTTTATAAACCCTGCTTCACCTGTTTATAGAACTGCACCCATGTTATTTTATTAACACTGCTTCACCAGTTTATAGAACTGCACCCATGTTATTTTATTAATACTGATTCAGCAGTTTATAGAACTGTACCCATGTTAGTTTATTAACACTGCTTCACCAGTTTATAGAACTACACCCATGTTTGTTTAAAAACCCTGCTTCACCAGTTTATACACCTCTACCAATGTTATTTTATTAATACCGATTCAGCAGTTTATAGAACTGTGCCCGTGTTAGTTTATAAACCCTGTTTTACCAGTTTATAGAACTGCACCCATGTTATTTTATTAACACTGCTTTAGCAGTTTATAGAACCACACCCATGTCATTTTATTAACACTGCTTCTACAGTTTATAGAACTGCACGCATATAATTTTAACACTACTTCAGGAGTTTATAGAACTGCACCCATGTTATTTTATTAATACTGCTTCACCTGTTTATAGAACTGTACCCATGTTAGTTTATAAACCTTGCTTCACCAGTTTATAGAACTGTACCCATGTTAGTTTATAAACTCTGCTTCACCAGTTTATAGAACTGCACCCATGTTAGTTTATAAACCCTGCTTCACCAGTTTATAGAACTGTGCCCATGTTAGTTTATAAACCCTGCTTCACCGGTTTATAGAACTGCACCCATGTTATTTTATTAACACTGCATCACCAGTTTATAGAACTGCACCCGTGTTAATTTATTAACACTGCTTCACCAGTTTATAGAACTGCACCCATGTTATTTTAATAACAGTGCTTCACCAGTTTATAGACTTGCACCCATGTTATTTTAGTAACACTGCTTCACCAGTTTTTAGAACTACACCCATGTTATTTAACACTGCTTCACCAGTTTATAGAACCGCACCCATGTTATTTTATTAATATTGCTTCACCAGTTTATAGAACTGCGCAATTTTTTTTTATTAACACTGCTTCACCAGTTTATAGAACCGTACCCATGTTATTTTATGAACACTGCTTCAACAGTTTATAGAACCGCACCCATGTTATATTATTAACACTGCTTTACCAGTTTAAAGAACCGCACCCATGTTATATTATTAACACCACTTCAACAGTTTATAGAACTGCACCCATGTTATTTTATTAAAACTGCTTCAGCAGTTTATAGAACTGTACCCATGTCAGCTTATAAACCCTGTTTCACCAGTTTATAGAACTGTACCCTTGTTAGTTTATAAACCCTTCTTCACCAGTTTATAGAAGTGCACCCTTGTTATTTTATTAACACTGCTTCACTGGTTTATAGAACTGCATCCATTTTATTTTATTAACACTGCTTCACCAGTTTATAGAACTGCACCCATGTTTTTTTTATTAATACTGCTTCACCAGTTTATAGAACTGTACTAATGTTATTTTATTAACACTGCTTCACCAGTTTATAGAACTGCACCCTGTTATTTTATTAACACTGCTTTAGCAGTTTATAGAACCACACCCATGTTATTTTATTAACACTGCTTCAACAGTTTATAGAACTGCACGCATATAATTTTAACACTGCTTCAGCAGTTTATAGAACCGCACCCATGTTATTTTATTAATACTGTTTCATCCGTTTATAGAACTGTACCCATGTTAGTTTATAAACCTTGCTTCACCAGTTTATAGAACTGTACCCATGTTAGTTTATAAACCCTGCTTCACCAGTTTATAGAACTGTACCCATGTTAGTTTATAAACCCTGCTTCACCGGTTTATAGAACTGCACCCATGTTATTTTATTAACACTGCTTCACCAGTTTATAGAACTGCATCCATGTAACTTTATTAACACTGCTTTAGCAGTTTGTAGAACCACACCCATGTTATATTATTAACACTGCTTCACCAGTTTATAGAACTGCACCCATGTTATTTTATTAACACTGCTTCAGCAGTTTATAGAACTGCACAAATGTTAGTTTATTAACACTGCTTCACCAGTTTATAGAACTGCACCCATGTTATTTTTGTTAACACTGCTTCACAAGTTTATAGAACTGCACCCATGTTAGTTTATTAACACTGATTCATCAGTTTATAGAACTGTACCCTTGTTAGTTTAAAAACCTGCTTCGCCAGTTTTCAAAACTGCACCCATGTTAGTTTATAAACCCTGTTTCATCAGTTTATAGAACTGCACCCGTGTTATTTTATTAATACTGCTTCACCAGTTTATAGAACTGAACCCATGTTATTTTATTAACGCTGCTTCACCAGTTTATAGACTTGCACCTATGTTATTTTATTAACACAGCTTCACCAGTTTATAGAACTGCACCCATGTTATTTTATTAACACTGCTTCACCAGTTTATAGAACTGCACCCATGTTATTTTATTAATATTGCTTCATCAGTTTATAGACCTGTACCCATGTTATTTTATTAACACTGCTTCACAAGTTTATAGAACTGTACCCATGTTATTTTATTAATACTGCTTCACCAGTTTATAGAACTGTACTCATGTTAGTTTATAAACCCTGCTTCAAGAGTGTATAGAACCACACCCATGTTATTTTATTAAAACTGCTTCATCAGTTTATAGAACTGCACCCATGTTATTTTATTAACACTGCTTCACAAGTTTATAGAACCGCACCCATGTTATTTATTAACACTGCTTCACCAGTTTATAGAACTGCACCCATATTATTTTATTAACACTGCTTCACCAGTTTATAGAACTGCACCCATTTTATTTTAACACTGCTTCACCAGTTTATAGAACTGCACCCATTTTATTTTGTTAACACTGCTTCACCAGTTCATAGAACTGCACCCATGTTCTTTCGTTAACACTGCTTCACCACTTTATAGAACCACACCCATGTTATTTTGTTAACACTACTTCACCAGTTTATAGAACTGCACCAATGTTATTTTGTTAACACTGCTTCACCAGTTTATAGAACTGTTGTTGTTGTTGTTGTTGTGTCTTTTGGCTTTTCCCAGTTAGGGGTCGCCACAGTGGAACTCCTGTCTGCTAATGATTGGCAGTAGATTTTTACGTGCCGAGTTGCCAGCTCTGACGCACAACCTTCAATGAAGGTATGCCCATTCACGCATGTCTCCACACAGAAGACGCTCTAGATGCGAATAGAACAGGACAACGTCATACTGTGAGTCGACAACGCTAGGGCAGCACCACCACCGCGGTTTTACCAGTTTATAGAACTGTACCCATGTTTTTTTACTAATACTGCTTCACCAGTTTATAGAACTGTAACCATGTTTGTTTATAAACCCTGCTTCACCAGTTTATAGAACTGCACCCATGTAATTTTGTTAACACTACTTCACCAGTTTATAGAACTGTGCCCATGTTATTTTATTAACACTGCTTCACAAGTTTATAGAACTGCACCCACGTTATTTTGTTAACACTGCTTCACCAGTTTATAGAACTGCACCCATGCTATTTTATTAACACTGCTTCCCCAATTTATAGAACTGCAGCCATGTTATTTTGTTAACACTGCTTCAACAGTTTATAGAACTGCACCCATGTTATTTTATTTACACCGCTTCACCAGTTTATAGAACCGCACCCATGATATTTTGTTAACACTGCTTCACCAGTTTATAGAACTGCACCCATGTTATTTTATTAACACTGCTTAACCAGTTTATAGAACTGCACCCATGTTAGTTTATATACACTGCTTAACCAGATTATAGAACTGGACCCATGTTATTTTATTAATACTGCTTTAGCAGTTTATAGAACTGTACCCATGTTATTTTATTAACACTGCTTCACCAGTTTATAGAACTGCACACTTTATTTTATTAATACTGCTTCACCAGTTCATAGAACTGCACCCGTGTTATTTTATTAACAATGCTTCACAAGTTTATAGAACTGCACCCACATTATTTTGTTAACACTGCTTCACCAGTTTTCAGAACTGCACCAATGTTATTTTATTAACACTGCTTCACCAGTTTATAGAACTTTACCCATGTTATTTTATTAACACTGCTTCACCAGTTTATAGAACCGCACCCATGTTATTTTATTAACACTGCTTCACCAGTTTATAGAACAGTACCCATGTTATTTTATTAATACTGCTTTACCAGTTTATAGAACCACACTCATGTTATTTTATTAACACTGCTTCACCAGTTTATAGAACTGTACCCATGTTATTTTATAAACCCTGCTTCACCAGTTTATAGAACTGCACCCATGTTATTTTATTAACACTGCTTCACCAGTTTATAGAACTACACCCATGTTTGTTTAAAAACCCTGCTTCACCAGTTTATACACCTCTACCAATGTTATTTTATTAATACTGATTCAGCAGTTTATAGAACTGTGCCCATGTTAGTTTATAAACCCTGTTTTACCAGTTTATAGAACTGCACCCATGTTATTTTATTAACACTGTTTTAGCAGTTTATAGAACCACACCCATGTTATTTTATTAACACTGCTTCTACAGTTTATAGAACTGCACGCATATAATTTTAACACTACTTCAGGAGTTTATTGAACTGCACCCATGTTATTTTATTAATACTGCTTCACCCGTTTATAGAACTGTACCCATGTTAGTTTATAAACCTTGCTTCACCAGTTTATAGAACTGTACCTATGTTAGTTTATAAACCCTGCTTCACCAGTTTATAGAACTGCACCCATGTTAGTTTATAAACCCTGCTTCACCAGTTTATAGAACTGTACCCATGTTTAGTTTATAAACCCTGCTTCACCGGTTTATAGAACTGCACCCATGTTATTTTATTAACACTGCATCACCAGTTTATAGAACTGCACCCATGTTATTTTAGTAATACTGCTTCACCAGTTTATAGATCTGTACCCATGTTATTTTATTAAAACTGCTTCACCAGTGTATAGAACTGCACCCATGTTATTTTATTAATATTGCCTCACCAGTTTATGGAACCGCACCCATGTTATTTTATTAACACTGCTTCACCAGTTTATAGAACTGCACCCATGTTATTTTATTAACACTGCTTCACCAGTTTGTAGAACTGCACCCATGTTAGCTTATAAACCCTGTTTCACCAGTTTATAGAACTGTACCCATGTTAGTTTATAAACCCTTCTTCACCAGTTTATAGAAGTGCACCCTTATTATTTTATTAACACTGCCTCACCGGTTTATAGACCTGCACCCATTTTATTTTATTAACACTGCTTCACCAGTTAATAGAACTGCACCCATGTTTTTTTTTATTAATACTGCTTCACCAGTTTATAGAACTGTACCAATGTTATTTTATTAACACTGCTTCACCAGTTTATAGAACTGCACCCACGTTATTTTGTTAACACTGCTTCACCATTTTATAGAACTGCACCCATGTCATTTTATTAACACTGCTTCCCCAATTTATAGAACTGCAGCCATGTTACTTTGTTAACACTGCTTCACCAGTTTATAGAACTGCACCCATGTTATTTTATTAACACTGCTTAACCAGTTTATAGAACTGCACCCATGTTAGTTTATAAACACTGCTTAACCAGTTTATAGAACTGCACCCATGTTATTTTATTAATACTGCTTTAGCAGTTTATAGAACTGTACCCATGTTATTTTATTAACACTGCTTCACCAGTTTATAGAACTGCACACGTTATTTTATTAATACTGCTTCACCAGTTCATAGAACTGCACCCGTGTTATTTTATTAACAATGCTTCACAAGTTTATAGAACTGCACCCACATTATTTTGTTAGCAATGCTTCACCAGTTTATAGAACTGCACCGATGTTATTTTATTAACACTGCTTCACCAGTTTATAGAACTTTACCCATGTTATTTTATTAACACTGCTTCACCAGTTTATAGAACCGCACCCATGTTATTTGATTAACACTGCTTCACCAGTTTATAGAACAGTACCCGTGTTGTTTTATTAATACTGCTTTACCAGTTTATAGAACCACACTCATGTTATTTTATTAACACTGCCTCACCAGTTTATAGAACTGTACCCATATTATTTTATAAACCCTGCTTCACCAGTTTATAGAACTGCACCCATGTTATTTTATTAACACTGCTTCACCAGTTTATAGAACTACACCCATGTTTGTTTAAAAACCCTGCTTCACCAGTTTATACACCTCCACCAATGTTATTTTATAAATACTGATTCAGCAGTTTATAGAACTGTACCCATGTTAGTTTATTAACACTGCTTTAGCAGTTTATAGAACGACACCCATGTTATTTTATCAAAACTGCTTCTACAGTTTATAGAACTGCACGCATATAATTTTAACACTGCTTCAGCAGTTTATAGAACTACACAAATGTTATTTTATTAATACTGCTTCACCCGTTTATAGAACTGTACCCATGTTAGTTTATAAACCTTGCTTCACCAGTTTATAGAACTGTACCCATGTTAGTTTATAAACCCTGCTTCACCAGTTTATAGAACTGCACCCATGTTAGTTTATAAACCCTGCTTCACCAGTTTATAGAACTGCACCCATGTTATTTTATTAACACTGCTTCACCAGTTTATAGAACTGCACCCATGTTATTTTAATAACACTGCTTCACCAGTTTATAGACTTGCACCCATGTTATTTTAGTAACACTGCTTCACCAGTTTTTAGAACTACACCCATGTTATTTTATTAACACCGCTTCACCAGTTTATAGAACTGCACCCATGTTATTTAACACTGCTTCACCAGTTTATAGAACTGCTCAATTTTTTTTTATTAACACTTCTTCACCAGTTTATAGAACCGTACCCATGTTATTTTATTAACACTGCTTCAACAGTTTATAGAACCACACCCATGTTATATTATTAACACTGCTTTACCAGTTTATAAAACCGTACCCATATTATATTATTAACACCGCTTCAACAGTTTATAGAACTGCACCCTGTTATTTTATTAACACTGCTTCACCAGTTTATAGAACTGTTCCCATGTTATTTTATAAACCCTGCTTCACCAGTTTATAGAACTGCACCCATGTTATTTTATTAACACTGCTTCAACAGTTTATAGAATTGTGCCCATGTTATTTTATTAACACTGATTCAGCAGTTTATAGAACTGTACCCATGTTAGTTTATAAACCCTGTTTCACCAGTTTATAGAACTGCACCCTGTTATTTTATTAACACTGCTTCACCAGTTTATAGAACTGCACCCACGTTATTTTGTTAACACTGCTTCACCATTTTATAGAACTGCACCCATGTCATTTTATTAGCACTGCTTCCCCAATTTATAGAACTGCAGCCATGTTACTTTGTTAACACTGCTTCACCAGTTTATAGAACTGCACCCATGTTATTTTATTAACACTGCTTAACCAGTTTATAGAACTGCACCCATGTTAGTTTATAAACACTGCTTAACCAGTTTATAGAACTGTACCCATGTTGTTTTATTAATACTGCTTTAGCAGTTTATAGAACTGTACCCATGTTATTTTATTAACACTGCTTCACCAGTTTATAGAACTGCACACGTTATTTTATTAATACTGCTTCACCAGTTCATAGAACTGCACCCGTGTTATTTTATTAACAATGCTTCACAAGTTTATAGAACTGCACCCACATTATTTTGTTAGCAATGCTTCACCAGTTTATAGAACTGCACCGATGTTATTTTATTAACACTGCTTCACCAGTTTATAGAACTTTACCCATGTTATTTTATTAACACTGCTTCACCAGTTTATAGAACCGCACCCATGTTATTTGATTAACACTGCTTCACCAGTTTATAGAACAGTACCCGTGTTGTTTTATTAATACTGCTTTACCAGTTTATAGAACCACACTCATGTTATTTTATTAACACTGCCTCACCAGTTTATAGAACTGTATCCATATTATTTTATAAACCCTGCTTCACCAGTTTATAGAACTGCACCCATGTTATTTTATTAACACTGCTTCACCAGTTTATAGAACTACACCCATGTTTGTTTAAAAACCCTGCTTCACCAGTTTATACACCTCCACCAATGTTATTTTATAAATACTGATTCAGCAGTTTATAGAACTGAACCCATGTTAGTTTATTAACACTGCTTTAGCAGTTTATAGAACGACACCCATGTTATTTTATCAAAACTGCTTCTACAGTTTATAGAACTGCACGCATATAATTTTAACACTGCTTCAGCAGTTTATAGAACTACACCCATGTTATTTTATTAATACTGCTTCACCCGTTTATACAACTGTACCCATGTTAGTTTATAAACCTTGCTTCACCAGTTTATAGAACTGTACCCATGTTAGTTTATAAACCCTGCTTCACCAGTTTATAGAACTGCACCCATGTTAGTTTATAAACCCTGCTTCACCAGTTTATAGAACTGCACCCATGTTATTTTATTAACACTGCTTCACCAGTTTATAGAACTGCACCCATGTTATTTTAATAACACTGCTTCACCAGTTTATAGACTTGCACCCATGTTATTTTAGTAACACTGCTTCACCAGTTTTTAGAACTACACCCATGTTATTTTATTAACACCGCTTCACCAGTTTATAGAACTGCACCCATGTTATTTAACAATGCTTCACCAGTTTATAGAACTGCTCAATTTTTTTTTATTAACACTTCTTCATCAGTTTATAGAACCGTACCCATGTTATTTTATTAACACTGCTTCAACAGTTTATAGAACCACACCCATGTTATATTATTAACACTGCTTTACCAGTTTATAAAACCGTACCCATATTATATTATTAACACCGCTTCAACAGTTTATAGAACTGCACCCTGTTATTTTATTAACACTGCTTCACCAGTTTATAGAACTGTACCCATGTTATTTTATAAACCCTGCTTCACCAGTTTATAGAACTGCACCCATGTTATTTTATTAACACTGCTTCAACAGTTTATAGAATTGTGCCCATGTTATTTTATTAACACTGATTCAGCAGTTTATAGAACTGTACCCATGTTAGTTTATAAACCCTGTTTCACCAGTTTATAGAACTGCACCCATGTTATTTTATTAATACTGCTTCACCCGTTTATAGAACTGTACCCATGTTAGTTTATAAACCTTGCTTCACCAGTTTATAGAACTGTACCCATGTTAGTTTTTAAACCCTGCTTCATCAGTTTATAGAAATGCACCCATGTTAGTTTATAAACCCTGCTTCACCAGTTTATAGAGCTGTACCCATGTTAGTTTATAAACCCTGCTTCACCGGTTTATAGAACTGCACCCATGTTATTTTAATAACACTGCTTCACCAGTTTATAGAACTGCATCCATGTTAGTTTATTAACACTGCTTTAGCAGTTTATAGAACCACACCCATGCTATATTATTAACACCGCCTCACCAGTTTATAGAACTGCACCCATGTTATTTTATTAACACTGCTTCAGCAGTTTATAGAACTGCACAAATGTTAGTTTATTAACACTGCTTCACCAGTTTATAGAACTGCACCCATGTTATATTTGTTCACACTGCTTCACAAGTTTATAGAACTGCACCCATGTTAGTTTATTAACACTGATTCATCAGTTTATAGAACTGTACCCATGTTAGCTTATAAACCCTGCTTCGCCAGTTTTTAGAACTGCACCCATGTTAGTTTATAAACCCTGTTTCACCAGTTTATAGAACTGCACCCATGTTATTTTATTAATACTACTTTAGCAGTTTATAGAACTGCACCCATGTTATTTTATTAATATTGCTTCATCGGTTTATAGACCTGCACCCATGTTATTTTATTAACACCGCTTCACCAGTTTATAGAACTGCACCCATGTTATTTTATTAACACTGCTTCACCAGTTTATAGAACTGCACCCATGTTATTTTATTAATATTGCTTCATCGGTTTATAGACCTGCACCCATGTTATTTTATTAACACTGCTTCACAAGTTTATCGAACTGTACCCATGTTATTTTATTAATACTGCTTCACCAGTTAATAGAACTGTACTCATGTTAGTTTATAAAGCCTGCTTCACGAGTGTATAGAACCGTACCCATGTTATTTTATTAAAACTGCTTCATCAGTTTATAAAACTGCACCCATGTGATTTTATTAACACTGCTTCACCAGTTTATAGAACCGTACCCATGCTATTTATTAACACTGCTTCAGCAGTTTATAGAACTGCACCCATGTTATTTTATTAACACTGCTTCACCAGTTTATAGAACCGCACCCATGTTATTTGATTAACACTGCTTCACCAGTTTATAGAACAGTACCCGTGTTGTTTTGTTAACACTGCTTCACCAGTTTATAGAACTGCACCCGTGTTATTTTATTATCACTGCTTCACCAGTTTATAGAACCGCACCCATGTTATTTTATTACCACTGCTTCATCAGTTTATAGAACTGTACCCATGTTATTTTATTAACACTGCTTCACCAGTTTATATAACTGCACCCAAGTTGTTTTATTAACACTGCTTTAACAGTTAATAGAACCACATCCATGTTATTTTATTAACACTGCTTCACCAGTTTATAGAACTGTACCCATTTTATTTTCTTAATACTGCTTCACCAGTTTATAGAACTGTACCCATGTTAGTTCATCAGCCCTGCTTCACCAGTTTATAGAACTGCACCCATGTTATTTTATTAACACTGCTTCACTAGCTTATAGAACCACACCCATGTTATTTTATTAGCACTGCTTCACCAGTTTATAGAACTGTACCCATGTTATTTTATTAACACTGCTTCACCATTTTATAGAACTGTACCCATGTTATTTTGTTAATACTGCTTCACCAGTTTATAAAACTGTACCCATGTTAGTTTATAAACACTGTTTCACCAGTTTATAGAACTGCACCCATGTTATTTTATTAACACTGCTTCACCAGTTTATATAACTGTACCCATGTTATTTTATTAACATTGCTTCACCGGTTTATAGTACCGTACCCATGTTCTTTTATTAACACTGCTTCACCGGTTTATAGAACCGCACCCTTGTTATTTTATTATGGAGTAGTTTTACGTTATACTATAGCTCTAATCTATGACTAGTTTCTGCAGAAAACCATTAGAAAAATAATAGCCAAGACTTTGTTAAGTGTCTCAAGGAATTTTTTGTTATAATCCGTTTCACACTGCAGCACTATGTGCTTTTTTAACGAATGCATGCTATGTTTGTCCTCTATAGCCCTATATATGTTTTTTCTGACAGATGTGAAAACATAAAGTGCAAACGCCTGCAGCTAACCATTAAAAGTACAATGGCAGTACCTAATAAACAGTGCATGCTTCAAAGTGATTAGTCATAGAGTGCCCTTGTTTTAGATGCTTCAGAGTGGATTTTTGAATCTTACAAATAAAATATTCTGCATGAAACTGCTGGGGTATATGCTTTGTTTTCTGTAAAGAATGGAGACACGTAGCAGTAGTAAGCCAGAGAACTGCAATGCTGTTTTCTTTTAATTTAGTTAAAGTGCTATCTCTGAATCCCACCTGTTGTTTTCATTCCTTGATGATAAGTATTTGGAAGACCACCAAAGAAAATGTTTTGGACTAGACCTAGGGGAATAATTTAGCAATAGCTAGCTTATCTTGCAAATCTTTTTTTTTTCTTTTTTTTTTTAAGTGTAGGCACAACTAGTTTCCCTGTGGCTATTCTTCATTTTTCTGATTATGTCTATATGGCTGCCTATACTATTTTTGCGACACAATTCAATAAGATCATAACATTTTCATTGCTTCAGAAGCTTAGAATCCTATACCTGGAATAATATTTGTGATGAATGATAAAAACATGTGAATGGACTGTTTACTTTTAAGCTTATTTATTCTGTAGTACCTGTCATGTTAATTTTGTGTTTGTGTGATCTCCTAACATAAAGAACCTTCATCCTGCTCCATACTAATTTATTATTAGCAATGGCCAGTTGTTTTGTCACTCATGAAACCAGGCAGCAGTTCAAAGAATCTCATTTGTAATATTTCCCCAAAACTGCAGTATGTCCTGTAAAATTTTCTGTAGTTCTTAATTGCTCTTTTACTTTAGGTCTACTGAATTAGTATGCTTCTGAAGTTCTTCCTAGATATACAATATTAATTTAAGATATTTTACTACTCGCATTACTACTAACATTAATTGTGAACAAATGCTCAGTTATGAGAAAAGTAGGCATGCCATGTTCCTCACAACTCTTCTAACACCAAAACGTGCCATCGCTTGGGTCTGTCATCATTCAGAACTACCGATTCATACCTAATATCTCAGATGTGGACAGTACTCTCATTCCACAATAAGATGCTTCTAGAGATAACCTATAGGATAACTAAGTCTTGGAGTGGTTTGCTATAGACAAGTTAAGAGAAAAATCAAAAATTTTGTGATAGAGCGGGATGATATGGGAGGAATGGTACATATCTACCAGTATCTATTCCTGTCCTTAAAAGTGCAGAGATCTTGGGAATAAATCCATACATCCACAACCCCTTTTCCCATATTTGTACATGGGATTGGGGTATTACTTCAACAATGGCAATCATCTAGGGCCAAGGTTTAAACCACCGGATGGCTAGCCCTGCTGTGGATCTTGGGAATAAACATAATAGCTTTCTCCTGTAAGGAAACCATTATACTACATCAGATATAGCAGATGTTAGACTGATCTCAGAACCCTTTATCAATGGTATGTCACAGTGTTACTCACCTGTGAATTGTACTGTCACACCATGCCTAGGGGTTGAGTCTTTCCACTAAACTGCTCATACGTTATCTCTTGTTTTGCCATAGTTATTCATGGCCTGTTTATCACTTCTCAAAGTTCTCTAACATAGCCTTGATAAATTGCTTCTGTCCTCTCAAATGCAACTACTTAAAAATGACAGGGGGGTATTCAAAGATAGAGTGAGGGGGTATCAGGAAAAAGAGCAAGATCTCCTTCTATCAAAAGTTTTCATCTGAAATTCAAAATATTGTCTTCCATCTAAGAAAAGATTCTTTGGTTATTTTGTTGCAGAAGAGGAGATGTAAAAATTCCAAGAACAACTTAGTCTCTCTCTAGCCATAAAAACTAATAATATAAATTTACTTAGAAATCATAATAATTATCAGCCATGTTAAGTAACAAAGACAAAATGGCAAGGGTTTTCTTTGCAATTCAGTATGAAGAATGCTTATTTAATAACCTTTTTTGGGTCTTTATTTCATATAATAAGGAAGAAGAGTCAACACAGAGAAGATAAATTAGAGGGTCCAGCCTGAATGCAGTGTGTACATTCTATTACCAATGTAACATTTTATCTTTATCACGTAGATAAAAGAAGATTAGAAAGACAAATGTTTTAGTATACTGGGGCACACAATAGCTCAAGGACAGAGACAGAGCTTTAAGACAAATTTTAGCTATACAGCAACTTTATACATCAAATCAATGAGCTGTTATTCTGTTATAAGCAAGAGGACATCTGTTTAATAACGGCTTACAAAATGTTATATAAAATTCATATGTGGTTATCTCTTATTCATTTCAGTGTTATCTTACTCAGTGTTTGGCCAGGATGAGGACATGATGCTAACAAATGCTTCCCTGGCTTATTCCACATTTTGTATTCTGCAGTGAAAGAAAGTAACATTTCTTACTGTATTACCTGCATTGTTCTTTCATTCATTCTCTCTGATTTGACCACTTTATCTAGTTCATTGAATTAGAGGAATGCAAGCCTATCCTGTAGTCAGTAGATGTATGTTACAGAAACAAATCTTAGATAAGATGCCAGTGTTTCATCATACACACACACACACACACACACACACACACACACACACACACACACACACACACACACACGCACACTTGGCAGACACATATATAGGCAAATTGGAGGGACAAACATTTTCATCTGTGACACATTTTTGGATTGTGGGAGGAGAATAGAATCCCCAAGAAAATGCCCACACAGACATGCAGGGACATGCAGACTCTGTACAGAGAGGACTCTAGCCAAGAGTCAAACTAGAGAATCAGGTGTTATAAGTCATCCATGCTTCACAGCTATGTCAGTGGGCCAAACCCTTTAAGGTGTTATGTTATGTTGTTTAACCAGCCGTTATTTGATAATCACTTGAGTGTTACCTCTATGCAACAAATGAGCCTAAACAATCAAATACTGGTTATTTAATATAAAACATAGAGCTTTATTTATTTACTTGTCTACTTTGTGTTTTGTTTGTATGTTTGTTTACCTGAGTTTGCCTCCATAGACATGAGGTCTATTTTTAGGCATGACCAAAGTTTTGACTGAAAGTAAAAGTTTGGCCAGGCCACTGGAGAAATTCTCCTGCTGTTTGGTAAGAATGTCTAATACATTTTTGCACAGTGACATGCTTGATGTGCATAGCAAAATAGCAAATGCACTACAGTTATATGAAAACATACAATTTTTTTTATTACCACAAAATCATTCTGTTTCAACAGTGGAAAAAAACTGTTTAGTTAGATGTTGCTTCTAATTTGCAAGTGACTGGTTCTAAAGGTTTGAGTCAGCAGTCATAGGTACAATGGAGACTTAAGAACTCTACCATGGCAATATATGATGACCTGATGAAGAATTGTGAGGCCAGAATCCAAGGTTGTGAAGAGGAATTCATGACTCCAGAAACTGATTCCACTTTTGGGAACATAGGAAAGGTATAGAATCGGGTCTATATCATAATATTGAAGTATTAAAAGTATGAATCACTAAAGTTCGAACTTTAATGATCGAACTTTTAATACTTCGAACGTCAAAAAAACCAAACATTTTAAGCCCAAAACAAAAAAAAAATGCCCTATGCAGGGGGGCAAGCCCCCCTGCACCTCCCATACCCCCACTACTTAAATATATCAACTCTGATCACACTACAGTGCAGTAAAGGGAAATCTTCCCTTCCCGCACTCTATGGCGATCTCCATTATATGATTCAAGGTTTTAAAACTTTGATCATTAAAGGTCGACCTTTAGTAATTCAAAGTTTTAAACCATTGAACATATGATAGAAACCCATAGAATGTATTACCAAAAGTGGCAGAGCAGAATATGATGCCAGAACAATCAGATGAAAATACAACAGGATTTTAGTTCTCCTACCAGGCATGTACATTACATGGTATAATTTTTGTTTCCAGGGAGATTAAGAGAAACCAATTTGCATGTCATTATTCTCACTATGAGTTGGACTCCTCATGATGAGTCCTTTGAGAAAATAAAATTTGAGCAAATGTAATAAAAAAAAGCAAAATGACCAGGAAGGATATTAAACGTTATAATGTGAATGAAAACAGAAAAAGGACTGCACTTATATTTTTCGGGATACAAGAGGAACACACAGAAGAAACAAAAGACATTAATAAAACTAAGGACAGATTTGATATGCAGAATGAGAGTGAGAGGTGAGTGTTACATTCCAAATTTATTATGGCAAAATAAGTCGTTTGGAAATTATGGTTACTGAGTAGCAAGAGTGGTCTTTATTTAACAGACAACTACTTATTAAATATTAAAATTGCAATGAAGAAGGGCAGATAGAAGGACATGATTTGTAACAGGGGGGAGAAAAAGGAGAGGGGAGAAGAGAATATAGTAAATAAAAATGATGTAGTGGATAATTAGGATGTCGAAAAATGAGAGGAGAGATGTCATATTTTAAAAGAGGATACAGTTAATTAAGTTTCAGAGTATGAAAGAAAAGGGGGAAAGAAATGGCAATAAATTAACCATTAATAATAGAAAGGAAATAGAAGGATAATAACAGATGAAGCACTTATTAAAACTAAATACTTTGAAACAGGAGAAAAAATGTGATGCATTTTATTCTTGATGGAAAGGAAGTGATGCAGATGTAGATGGATGGTAGATTTATATTTATAGCTGTTTTAAATAGGGGATGAGAGCATCTGAGAATATTTAATTTATAGGTATCTGCTAATACAGTGATATTTATTTGTATTAAAACAGTATGCTGTGGACAGAACTCTAACAACTGCGAAGAGGTGGCAGTAAATGTGATAGTGCAGTAATAACACAGACAACAGCATTGGGGATTTTAATAATGTTATGCTAGGAAGAGAATATATATTTTAAAGTGGAAAATTAAATTTATATACAATGTCAAATGTATTGTTTTTGTATTAGAGTCTCTTGATTGTTCAGTCTTCTGATTAGATATGTATATTAATTGGAGTACTTAGGGACTTGGTAAACAAAAAGGTTTCAAAATACTGAATCGTGTTTTTCTCATGAATATAAAATTATTATTTATGAAAGATTATGAAGAATGAACAGAAATACTTTGGGAACTCATTCACAGTTGAGAATTTAATGTGATTCGAGATACCTTTGATGGATAGTGCTTAAGAATAAGTCAAGGAATGAATGCAAATATACTGAGGTATAAATGCTTTTGTTACTTCTGAGAAATGACAGCCCTGTCTCCATTGCAGCTAAGTTACTTTTATCAAGGATGGGAGCTCACTGCTTATACAGCTGTTATCGTGAGGGATAAGGAAACAGCACAGCTATGACATGCAGACAGAAGGGAGGAAGGCCATCTGGTAAGGTCTGCTGGGCTGTTGAGTTAGATGGACAGATTTCTTTGTATTCTGAAAGATAATACAGATTGCTACCTTCTAGCACTGTGAAATGAGGTTCACAAAACTCTTTCTCTTAACCTTAGACATGAGATCAGTGGTGATACTGCAGTTACAGCTAACAAGCTCCAGTGGTTACCTTTGTGATATGAGACATGTTGTGTTTTGGCTGTTACTTAAGAATAAGGAAATTCATAATATTCTTTGTTTCCTCCCTTAGAAATGTGATTTTTCTGGACAAGGAATAAACTGGTTATAACAATGACATGTTAAAGCAGTAAAGGTGCAGACAGAACGGTATGTGAAACCTACTCCCTTCACCTAGTTTGTTGCAAAAGTATATCTCACCCTTCAAGTTCATATATGAAGGAGGAAGTATTTTCTATGGAAAATGTATTGAATGTACAGGGGCTGATTCAGCTATTTGCAACCATAGGACAAACAGCACAAACACAAACTTACTGATGCAGACAAGAGCGTCTAAAATGCAGCAATATTTCAGTGCTGTTCATTGATAACAACGGAAAGCAAGTCTTTGTTTTTTTTTGCTCAGAACATGAGGCCCACCATATAAAATTATGTCTGAGTATGTAGTAAAGTATGTGGAATATGAAAAGTATGATTACACCTGCCTCCATCCATAAACTGTTTGTTAATATTGACAGTTGCCTGACAGGTGAACGTTGGCAGGATGGCATTCTTGCATATCTCCAGCTGGAGGCATCACAATGACTCATTAAACTGCAAACTTATGCAAATCTCTCAGTAGCACTGCTTAGATGTATTATGTCAGTTATCAGTATGAAATGTCCTTTAAGGCAAATCAAAGCTAGAAACATATGGGTATGGAAAATGGAATAGTGATGTCTTACCTGCATCAATCTACTTGATGAGATGATTTCTCTATCAATGGGTGTGAAAGCCCTGTGTTTTATATGTCTTTCTGTTTGCATCTTTAAAGTTCTGGTCCTCAGTTTTACACACACAGTTTGCTCATGGCTTGTGCAAGCCATTTCAGTGAAAACCTTTATATATTGTATAGACATCTCAAGACTTTTAACAATTTAAAACCTTTAACATATAATGCAGACTCCATGGCAGATATTAAAAGCAATAATGTGAACATCTAAGAACAATAGAAGGTTTATGTTAACAGCTATAGAAAGCAGACCAAATCTGTTCTAAGAGTGGGAGTTCACAGTGTTTCTGTCACAGCTTTGTGACTGAATCTGAGGTTCTAACTGCAAACTTTGCAATGAGTTACACCACACCTTTCGAATAAGGCACCTGTAGTAACTATTTTGCTATTACAATAAAGAACTGTACGTCACAGTACATTTGTCAGCACAAATAAGTAAGTATACCACAGTGCTACTGCTGTAAGTACACTGTTTGTAAAGAGGTCCAATGTGGGGTTATAGGTATTACCACTCCAAGAAATGGTTCCACACTATGGTTGCAGCTAGAACCACTCAGAATAATGGTACCTCAATGTCAGTGCAGCTAATGTCTCCACGTGTAATGGATGCATAATGGTGTCAGAGTCACTGTGGGTAAAGCATCGCAGATACCTCTAGATAACATCACTATTAATAATCATGCAAAAATGCTACTAGTGATTCTGTGGGTAATGGTACTGCTGTATAGATGTAGGAGCATTTTTAAAGAGTCTGGTCACTAGTGCAGTTCACCAGGACTCTTAGCTGGGTCCATTTCTTTTTAGCATCTACTTTTCTAGCTGACCAAGTTTGCAGATGATTACAAACAAGGTGCAGACATAGAATCCCAGCAAGACATTAATATTCTCCAAGAATGTCTTACTCAGATGAACAAATAGAGTCAAATCCCCAGTCTAAAGCTTAATGCCAGGAAATGCATTTTGAAAAGTCTGCTTTCCCTGAAACTACCTCATTGAGAACATGCCCCTAAGAGTACAGTCTGTAGTCAGGGATTTGGGGATGCATGTAGACAGTTATCTGGCCTTCAGCCAACATGTGTGTTTACAGCAGTAAGAAAATAATTCCATGTTGTGCAAGTTATAAAGAAGAGAATACCATGTAGGTCCAAAGAAGTCATCATTCCACTGTATTCAGTCCTCTTTAGGCCGCAACACTCAGTAAAGCACTTTTTCAGTCTGTACCTGCCAGGTGCATGCAACAACTAGAATCTTCACAGAGGTTCCTAACAAAAAGCACTATCCCAGTAATCAGTCTTGTATGGACTAAGGGGAGAGTTATACCTGGCATACAAGGCATCCTTGCATCTCATTCTCATGGCCCTTTTGCATATCCACAAAAGAAACAACACGAGGATTACCCTATCTAGGGACTTCACCCTTGCTTGAGAAATAAAGAGGACATGTTGGTTGCACATGTATGTGTTTAAGAGAATAACACTTCTCTGACACAGGCTTCCTAACCATGTCAAGCAAAGTAATTCCCTAACCCAATTCAAACATAATTAAAACTAGAGGGTGGGGAACTGGAAACTCACCATTGGTCTGTCACATATGTTCCTATATCCCCTTGATTACCCTCAGGATTACTAAACTTGTCAGACACATTTGCTATGCATAGCTAGGCATAGAAAGGACACTGTGGTCGTTAGCCTAGCATACACCTATGAAGTTATAAAGCAGCTGTATTGCTGAAGCTGTTATGTATCTTGCTATGCAATGGGAATAAAATGCTGCTGATGACACTGTGGTCTGATTAACAGGGGCACAGTTCTGCTGCTAACAGTGCTGTGTTAAGTAGTAAAATCACTGGTTTGTTGTGTCAGTGTGAGTCTAACAAATTGGCAGCATTTACACTGTCAGTACAAGTGTGAGTACTGTTGTCAGTGTATTAGTACCAATATTATCACTATGACTGTTGGGTGTACCAGTACTAACATCATCCCTGTGACTGATGGGAGTACTAGTACTGACATTATCACTATAACTGATGGGTGTACCAGTACTGAAATTATCACTGTGATTGATGAGTGTACTAGTGCTGACATTATCACTATGACTGATGGGTGTGCCAGTACTGACATAATCACTATGAAAAATGGGTGTACCAGTACTGACATTATTACTGTGACTGATGGGTGTACTAGTACTGACATTATCACTATAACTGATGGGTGTACCAGTACTGAAATTATCACTGTGACTGATGGGTGTACTAGTACTGACATTATCACTATAACTGATGGGTGTACCAGTACTGAAATTATCACTGTGACTGATGGGTGTACTAGTGCTGACATTATCACTATAACTGATGGGTGTACCAGTACTGAAATTATCACTGTGACTGATGGGTGTACTAGTGCTGACATTATCACTATAACTGATGGGTGTACCAGTACTGAAGTTATCACTGTGATTGATGGGTGTACTAGTGCTGACATTATCACTATAACTGATGGGTGTACTACTACTGAAATTATCACTGTGACTGATGGGTGTACTAGTACTGACATTATCACTATAACTGATGGGTGTACCAATACTGAAATTATCACTATGATTAAAGGAGGTACTAGTACTGACATTATCACTATGACTGATGGGTTACCACCACTGACATTATTACTATGACTGATGGGTGTACAAGTACTGACATCATTACTATGACTGATGGGTGTACCAGTACTGACATTATCACTATGACTGATGGGTGTGCCAGTACTGACATAATCACTATGAAAAATGGGTGTACCAGTACTGACATTATTACTGTGACTGATGGGTGTACCAGAACTGACATTATCACTATGAAAAATGGGTGTACCAGTACTGGCATTATTACTATGACTGATGGGTGTACCAGAACTGACATTATCACTATGAAAAATGGGTGTATCAGTACTGGCAGTATTACTGTGACTGATGAGTGTACCAGTACTGACATTATCACTATAACTGACAGGTGTACCAGAACTGACATTATCACTCTGACAGATGGGTCTACTTGTACTGACATTACCACTATAACTGATGGGTGTATCAGTACTGACGTTATCACTAAGACTGATAGGTATACTAGTATAGACATTATCAGTATGACTAAAGGATATACCATTACTGATATTATGACTGTGACTTATGGGTGTACCAGCACTGCATGTAAACCCCTTTGTTGTAAGATGGGTTGCCAACTGACTCAGGGGACACACTATCAAAGTGGGTGACTCCACACCAACCAGCAGACCTGTTACCAGTGGAGAGCCATGGGGGTCAGTGTTGGGCTACATGCTGTTTGGTATATACTTCTCAGAAGGTCGGGTCAAAACTAAGGGGCTGTGGCTGACCAAGTTTGCAGATGACTGCAAACTAGGTGTAATCACTGAATACCCAAGTGATGTCAGTAAACTCCAGAAGAGTCTAATCTAGACCAGCTGGTGTATTAGTCACAGTCTCAAACTGAATACAAAGAAATGCATCATCATTCCTTTCGGCACAAACAATGTCTCTTCACACTATCAAATCAACAATGATACCATAAGCACCCATGAAGTATGACCTTAACTTCACCCACCATGTGTCTACTGTAGTCAAGGAAGGCTTCCTACATAACACACTTGATTTGTAAAGGCATCACCTTGATATCAAAAGAGGTTATAACTCTTCTATACACGGCACTAATCTGGCCCATAATTGAGTATAATGTCCCATTCGGCATTTACTGTACAAAGCACCTGCAGAAACTGTAGACACCTCAAAGGTTTCTAACAAAGATGATGAAGGGCCTTCACCATGTGCGTTACACTGATCGACTAAAGTCCCTGTCACTATACTCCATGTTGTATAGACTACTTAGGGGGCACTTATGACTGGCCTACACTGCAATCCAAAACCCAAACTTAATGAATTTGCTGCAGATCAGTAAATCAAACAGGACTAGGGCTACCGGTTTCAGGGACCTAAATATGGCCTGCAACTTAAATAGGACATGCTAGAGGGACAGATTTATCTCCCAATGACTACGACTTCTTTGGAATAGGGTACCAATTCATGTGAATCACAGCACCTCTATGACACTGTTCACCTGGATGAGTGGATGAGGCACTGTAAATTTTACCAGGGAAAGTGCACACAACCCTTCTGGATATAGGCATTCATCACTAAATGCAATCTTGGGTATTGACAAGTATTTTTATGATATTACATTGAGATGAAACGGCTAGGCTTAAAATGATTTCCGGATTGATAGCCTAGTAATCTCCTATGATTCTGAGATTATCACTATGACTGATGGGTGAACTAGTACTGAAATTATCACTAAGACTAAAGGGTGTACCAGCACAGACGTTATCGCTATGACTGATGGGTGAACTAGTACTGACATTATCACTATGACTGATGGGCATACTTTTACTTATATTAGCAGTATGACTAAAGGGTGTAGTAGTACTGACATTATCATTATGAATGATTGGTGTACCAGTACTGACATTATCACTATGACTAATGGGCATACTAGTACTGACATTATCACTATGACTAATGGGTGCACCAGTACTGACTTATCACTATGACTAATGGGTGCACCAGTACTGACATTATCACTATGACTAATGGGTATACCATTACTGACTTATCACTATGACTAATGGGTGCACCAGTACTGACATTATCACTATGGCTAATGGGTGTAACAGTACTAACTTATCACTATGACTAATGGGTGTACCAGTACTGACTTATCACTATGACTAATGGATGCACCAGTACTGACATTATCACTGTGACTGATGGGTGCACCGGTACTAACTTATCACTATGACTAATGGGTGCACCAGTACTGACATTATCACTATGGCTAATGGGTGTAACAGTACTGACTTATCACTATGACTAATGGATGCACCAGTACTGACATTATCCCTGTGACTGATGGGTGCACCAGTACTAACTTATCACTATGACTAGTGGGTGCACCAGTACTGACATTATCACTGTGACTGATGGGTGCACCAGTACTGAGTTATCACTATGACTAATGGATGCACCAGTACTGACATTATCACTGTGACTGATGGGTGCACCAGTACTAACTTATCACTATGACTAATGGGTGCACCAGTACTGACATTATCACTGTGGGTGATGGGTGCACCAGTACTAACTTATCTCTATGACTAATGGATGCACCAGTACTGACATTATCACTGTGACTGATGGGTGCACCAGTACTAACTTATCACTATGACTAATGGGTGCACCAGTACTGACATTATCACTATGACTAATGGATGCACCAGTACTGACATTATCACTGTGACTGATGGGTGCACCAGTACTGACTTATCACTGTGACTAATGGGGTCAGAGTCCTGAAGCTGTCATTGCCACTTTGCATACTGATCTAGTATATTGTTGCTGTCAGATGTACTCCGAGTAATCAGACTAGAATATTTACTGCTACCCACTGTACCATTACTTGCAGTGGGGGCAGAGTACTGCAACCATTAGTGCACTCTGATTACTAAGAACAAAGTACTGACAGGTATTGTCAGTGCCACTCTAAGTAAGAGACCTGGAATACTGCAACTATCAGTGATGTGCCCATAGTACTGCTACTAACACTGCAGCAGTACCAATTACATTACATTGGTGCTATTGTTAGTATAATTTTGTGATATTATAAAACCGGTAGCAATGATGCAGCTTTTCATCTTTAAGAACTTTATGCTGACAGGACTTTTTTGTTCGTATATGAGAAATACTTTCATATTCTTCCTCTTGAGGATGTGAGGGAAAAGAATTGTTACAGTTTCCACTGGGAGCAGAAGAAATGGTGGTGTTACATAAGTCCAAAGATTGCAGGATATATTAACTACTTTTGCATCTGTCATCATTTTTGGATGGTGAAAGTTCTATTACTGTCAAAAGTGATTAATGGACACCACTTAGCTTTGGCACTGAGATGCTGTAAGCCTATGAAACAGGAAGATGTGCCCCTGCCCCAGTCGCTGCTTATGGATGAGCAATATTGCATGTCTGCTTACCCAACCAGCAGCTGTGCTGGGGGCTGGGACAAGTCTTCTTTTCTTGTCATTCCTGCAAAATGGATCCCAGCACATTACCATTGCTTTTGACACTAGCTAAATGCTTCAAGATATATGTTTAATGACATTATAACTGGTTAATTTTCATTTATTTTCATTTATTTTCATTTTTGTAGGCATAGCTCTCATTTTTACTTAAAGAATTAGGAACATAGCAAAAATAATTGGGGGAAAAAGGCCCCAGGGTAGATCACCTCTGAAACACTGATACTAGTAATTTGAACTCCTCACAGCTATAAAGAGTTTTAGCAACATTTTGGGATGGGAGTAGAGGTGTCCCTAAAAATAGAGACAGCTACAAGTTACGTTTGTAGGAAACGTTTTTATAACCCAAACTGCACACTATCAATCCTAATGTAGTTTTGTATTTGCTTACTTTATCTTCAAACCACTTGTTACATCACAGAATTGTAAAACAAGTGCAATATTTGAATTATATTATCTTTTTGTTGCAGTTTTATACCCCAGGTGCACTATAGGAAATCACCCCATGGATCTAAATAGAAATGTATGAAAAAATCAAACATAAGCATAAACAAAAAATAAATAATAATGCAGTAATATTACTACAAAATGTTATGTAAGCAGGATCTAACACTAAGCAAGGAAAAGCTTAAGCACATCATTATGGTCTTATTGCTAATACCTCTGAAGGCTAATTTACAGTATCAGGACAACTTATAAAGGATGTGGTAGCTAAGAGAAGAAAGAAAATGCTAAATAATGCTCACAGTCGCAGAAACATTTTGCCACTGCTGTGACTAGCAACAGTGCTTTTCATTCCGTATGAAAGCAAAATGGATGCTGCCTTTCTTCAACAATATTAAATGAGGTTACTGATTACTGTACATGAACTCAAACAGTTTCAAATTGGGTCCTAGTCTGTAGAGACAATGCACTAGATTTGTACCAAGTTTTGTAATAGGTATGGATTTTTTTTTCTTTTATAAGGTGTTTATTTTCTGCTTTGAACAGAAGAAGAAAGCAAAATTGCTCTAAGTTGCTAGATTTCATAAATACACAGCTTTGATACTGACTATATTAACCATTTGTGCACCAAAAAGATGATCCCTGTTCATTATTGATCATGCTTCTAATAACGGCTTCATTGGCACCTAGCTGTACTCGCCATCATTGTATATTATGTACTATGCGATCTAGTCCACATAATCAGATATTAAAAATGGATTTGTGAGTCTAAATGGTATTGCCATCTCCAACAAACTCATTTTGCTGCATCAGATTACATTGACTTTGTACATTATTAAAAGGAAAATGAGGTTAATCCCCTTTCCTCAGTAAACAATCCATTTGGTGAACTTCATTGTACATCTGGTTACCAAAAAGGTTGCCTAAAACATTTGTAAAACATTTGCACTATGTAACTATCTCTTTAACACAACCATAATTGAGTTTCCAACATTCCAGCTGTTGACATATAATGTGTACTAATCATTTGTTTCTTAAGAGTCAGAATTTAATCTTCTGGAAATTAAATCATGAAGAAATGTTGTTTCTGAAGCAGAAAGCATGTTATACAGAGCACACTAGTGATGATTCGGCTTTAGTGCAGTGTCTGAAATAAATCAGATTACTCCAGCAACTACAGACATAATCTTTGTGGATTAAGTTAGCATCATGTGCAATACACAAAACAGGCTACTGATGGGATAATTCCGCATTTGAGGCCAGGTTAGAGGTAGAGAGGTGTTTATTGACATGCATTATGTGATATCATGCTGTTTTCTTGTCAAAAATAAAATTAGGATGAACTAAACATTAAAAAAAAAAGAAAAAAGGACTCAGCATCTGCCTTTATCTATCATTTCACATTCTGCAATGTACCACAATACCATGTGTACCTTAGTGCTCTGCAGTAAATTGTAACTATTTTCAATATTGGGTTGAGAGGTACAGGGAGGGAGTAGTGATTATTTTTCTTACTACTGATAGCTGATGTCTTTCCTTATCACTGCTGCAGTATTCTTTATTCCTGCGTTTATCCTACTGAGGATAGATGAATGTTCAGCCAGCATACGATAGCCTTTACAGCTTCCAGGCACCGTATTTCAGACTTATGTCCTACTTTCAAGGCATAAGGTACATATGTGACTTCTTTGCCACCAATCTGAATGCTACATTTGAATTCGGCCCACAAGCCATTCACCAAGATGGTTCCACTCCCAAGCCTTCTACAGATAAGTACCTCTATGGAGTCTCTTCCTTTCTTTTCTCTAACTTTTACTTTACATGTTATCCAGGAAGGGAAAATGTAAGAGTGGGAGGCAGATTCCCCATAAAGATAGACACAAACAGTGTCTGTTTGCGTGGTACCCACAACCATATCCAGTATGAGATTTGTCAGGCAATTATCCCCTAAGAGACTCTAAAGTTGTCTGTCATCTCTTTCTAGAACAGGCAATTGAAAGTTCTGGCTTAGGGTGCCATTGCCAAATTCATCTGCCCTGATGATAGGCTGCTGCTTAAAAAGAAAGCCAAAAACATATAAACTAATCCTGCTGCTACTGTCCAGTCTCCACCAGACATCTCTCTCAGGTTGGATGCAGATATGGTTATAAAAGTATATACCCCTGCTACCTTAGCTTTCAGTGCTATTAATTACCATACCCATACGACTAGGCATGCCCTGGCTCTTATCTCCCAACATGGAAGGCATTCTATCTGGTTTGCCTGACTGAGAGTGTAAAGACTTCTGCCTTTTCCCTTTTGAGCTGTGCTTCTCCGGTGGCTGGCCATTCTATTACATGTACCCATGATGCTGCTGATGTCTCCTCTAGGGCAGCTGCATCTGGATCTATTATGATGATTTGTTATTGATCATACTTCCAGGCTCAGACTGGGGGTATCAAGACAAAATTATTGGATACTCCCTTAGACAACCAGAATCTCTTTGGCATTACTGCAGCTGAATTAGACACTTCAGGATGGGGGTAAAATTATGCAGTATTTGAAACAAATCTTTGCCTCTTTGGTTAATAAGTTTCCGAGAAATTGTACTTCTAAGCCTTCCTTTGTTTGTAGGCAGCCTAAACAGCCTTCTAAGGGTAAGAGGGCTCCTAGGAGAACTTTTCTGGACAAGCATTTTCAGGGTGCTAAAAGTCAAAAAGCCTGATTTCCTTAACAAATCTGTTTCTATTTGACATTCAACCATTCCTACACCTTGACTCAATTTACTCTGTCTCTTAGGTTGATTCTTTTTTTATGTTTGGCAACAGGTAACCAGAGATGCTTGGGTACTTTCCATACCCAGAATTGTTATTTTATGGCTTGGTGCTCCTTTTCTATTTTCTCAGGCCTTCACCTCAGCGTTCTCCTTGTTTTTTTACCACATTTTCTTTTGGCTGTGAGGATCTGGTGGTAGAGAGAACCATCCAACCTACCCCATTGACTCAGCAGGGAACAAGGTTTTATTCAAGGATGTTTCATGTTCCCATGAAGGAGGGGTCATGGAGGCCTATTATAGACTTGTCTTTTTTCAACGTCTTTTTCAAGGCTCCTTCTTTCTGGATGTTGTCACTTCTAACACTATTCCAGTTGTTGCTTCTGCAAGCCTATCTGGTATTCCTGGATTCAAAGGACTTTTATCTCCACATTCCCATTCACCCACTCTTCAGGAAATGTTTAAGTTTCTCTGTTTTCTTGTTCTTCTCATTATCAGGTCTATGATTTGTTTTTTTATCTTTCTATGGCTCTGAGGGTCTTTACCAAATGTCTGCCCTCTGTGGTAGCCTTCTGCAGACATCATGGAATTCAAATATTCCCTTATTTGGACTACCTTTTGATTCAATTCACTGTTTCAGACTCTACACGTCACTATTCTTCTGCAAAGTGTGGGGATCACACTCAATCTCAAAAAGTCTGTGTTAATCCCTCTCAAAACCAGTTGTATCTGGGTTGCGGGATTCAGACTATTCCAATCTTGCCTTGACACCCACCACCCAAAATCCTTTCTTTGACTGCTCATTTCCACTCTCTTCTTCCTCTTTCAGTCCTTCCTGTAAGAAAATTCCTCTGAGCTCTGGATTACAGGGCATCCATCATTCCATTCCCTTTGCCAGACTCCATATGAGGAAATGTCAATGGTATCTAAGACTGTTTGGCTCCAGAACCACCACCATATGGAGTATCTGATTCCTCACTTACCTTGTTTCAAACTTGAGCTCTGCTGGTGGATTCATGCAGATTTCCTTTAATCCAGGTCTGCCTTTTCAGGTTCCTCTCCCTAGTCATGAGATAAACACAGATGCTTCCGATCATCATTGGAGAGCTTTCTCCAACAACTTACAAGTTCAGGGTCATTGGTCCCACCAACAATTGACAGACCATATCAACATCAAGGAGATGAGGGTTACACTTCTAGCTCTCTAGGGTTTTCACTCCATTTGGGTTTCAGGTCCTCTAAAGTCTTTTACAAACAATACTACAGTCACATGGTACATCAAAAAGCAAGGGGCACAAAAACTTACCTTCTTGAAAGGCTGGCTTTTCATACTTGTGATTTTGCAGTCTGCCATCACATAGTTCTTCAGGCAGTTTACATTCTTCCAGAGCACAATCTGGTGACAGACTGTTTGAGAAGGTGCAGGACAAATCCTCACAAATGGATGCTTCACAGTGAGGGTCTTCTGGAAATTGTACATCAGTGGGGTACTTCTCAGGTAGATCTTTTTACCCCCCCCCCGAATCAACTACTTCCCCAGTTTTGTTCCAGAGTGCCAAGTCCTCTGGCTTAGAAAGTGGACACCATGTCTTTATCTTGGAAAGGGATGTTTCTGTATAAATATCCCTCTGTTCCTCTACTACTAAAGTTCTGCACAAGATCATGTTGGACACACCCAAAATCTTGCCAGTGCCTCCCTTTTGGCCCAGACAGCACTGGTTCCCCCTTCTATTTCATCCAGCCAGGGACAATCATCACAAGTTACCTCTGAGGTTGATCTTTTCACACACGACAAGACCAGGGTTCTCTCATTTACCCTCACTTGTTCAGTTGAAACTTTGGGTGATGGGGTTTTTACTACTTTTAGGCACCAATTTTCAGAGGACATGCTTTTGGTTTTGCAGGAGGCCAGAAAGCTCACTATTAGAAATCAGATGTGACTAAATGGAGAAGCTTTTCTATTTGGTGCCTCAAGTATGACCTGAACCCCTTTTCTGTGGGTGTTCCAAGCTTCTTTCTTATTTGTGTGAGTTGCTCAGTTCTGGTTTGGCATAGTCATCTGTTAAAGTTCATTTGTCAGTAATTCCTGGTTGTTTGTCTCTGAATTCACCTGAAGTCAAACATTTTTTAAAAGGAGTACTTCATATCTGATATAACTTGGACAAGACAAAGAATATCAGGAAATCTGAGCAGCTTTTCATTTTCTTTCATGCCAGGAAATTGGGTTTGGTGGTATCTAAGCAAACCATCTCCTCCTGGATTTCTAAGACTATTTCTTTTTGCTATTTTTTTCATGGCAAGCAGCTTTACTCTCTTGTTTGTGCTCATTCTGCAAGGACAGTGGCCTCTTCTGGTGCTTTTTATCAAGGTCTGGATACTATATCCATCTTGGAAGCTGATACTTGTTTTTTGTTTTTTGTTCACACTTTCACCTATTACAAGTTTGATATAATTTTTAGGGCCAAGTGGGTTTTGCCAGGGCCACCCTGCCATCCTACATGACTTTTTGGAGGGCTGTTCTGTAGTTCACTCCTCCCATGCTTTCCAGTAGCTTTTGTACTCTCCCAAAAGTAAGGAATACTGCAGCAGTGGTAAGGAAGAACATAGTACAGCTGTATAAGTTCTTAACATGACAGTAGATGACTTACTTCTCACTGTTGCAGTATTTCTATCCCTCCCTTCAAACCCCCGTTATGTTAGTTGCTTTCCTCCTGGCTGAGGGTTTTTTCTTACATCTTACTTCTTTCTGTTCTTCCCTTCCTGCTATAAATTTCCTCTGGGTTGCTTTAGTTCTACTAGGGCACTTCAGTCCTGAGAATAAGGTGCTTTTATGTCATGTATGTACCTTACACCTTGCACATTAGGGCATATGTCTGATGTATAGTGCCTGGAAGAGGTAAAGGCTTTGGTAAGTTGGCCGACATTCAGCTATTTGCAGCAGGATAATCCCACGAGTAAAGAATACTGAGCAGCTGAGCATCTACTATTATGAAAAGACCTCACACAACTCTAGTAGTTTAAATGCAAACCTATGAATTTTACTGGAAGGTCTATCTGTGAACATTAGGACGAGGCAATGCGGTTATATGACTGACTTTCATTTTAGACAAAATGCCAAGCAGGTGGCCGTTATTTCCTTAAACATTGTTATTCAGGCTGTGGTAGTCAAATATGTCAGTCAAGTGCTTTCAACTAAGGAAATATAAGATAAACGTTATAAACTTACAGTGCAAGAAACACACAAAAATTAACTATTTATAAAGCTGGTTTTCATTTTTTTTTTTTGCCCCTGAATCTTATTAAGGCCTATATACCTGAAATGAATCCAGGCAGCTAATAAGACTTTACATTTGTGTTAATGTGCTTGAGGTCTTATGACAGTATGATGGACGATTGATGAAAATGTTAATGAAGCTAATGTAAAAAAAAAAAACATTCAAAATACTCGTTTTGGGCATGGTCATAATAAATTAAATGTATAATTAATACAAAATATTAAAATTGCTAACACACTGTATAACCTTCAAAGAGAAAGCAAGCTTTACTTTTAAATGTCTCTAGTTAAGTAAGCCAAAAGACAATGCAGTATAGCATTTGGAGCCTTTATGTTCAAGAATGAGAGTCCACATACTTACAAGCAATCAGGTAATACTTCTTTCTTCAAGATGAGCACAAGAATAAAACAAAACACAATAATAATTGGAAGGCAGCTACTAACTGTTAATTAAATGTAAGTGAATTAATGAATGAAAATTGCAGACATCTTGGTGATGGCATTCAGATGTGTGTGCTTGTTATGTCATGTGAAGAAAAAGATGGTACTGCATTTCTTTTAATGACTGTGGATGCTCTGTTAACTGGAATGGCCATTAATTATCAGTTTTCATTCTTTCTTGTCCATTTATGAAGTGTAAAATAATGCATTCAGAACACACAGAACCCAGGGTGAGGATACGGAGCTATATGGGGAAGCAATAATCATCACAGAATACTGGAAAATAATATCTCCAGATCTGAGATGCTTTTGTATCTTTTCCACCTTCGTGCACAGTCAGCTGCTGATTCATTGGCCTTTTCTTACAGGATACTTTGCCTTCCCTGCTTTGGCTGACAATAAGACTCCCCCCTGCCCACTATAAACTGTGAGGCCATTTATTCCCCTGCCTCTAGTGAGTACATAACATGAAGAAGGGGGTACCACCTAAGCATCCATGGAGTAGTTTGTTGGCATTTACTAATATAAGTAAAAAGAGCATGTTTAAGGCCCTAATATGAACCACTGGTGGATAACATGAACACTGAGGGGTTTTACTATACAACCTGGGTTTGACTGCCTACCAAGGGTGTAGCATGGCTTACACAGTATACTCAAATAAGTAAATTTTTTTTCAGAGAATCTCTTAGAAAATCAACTCAAAAAAGCACACGATGTTTAGAACTGTACATCAATAAAAGTAAATTAAAACCCCTTACATTGCATGTACAGGCTCTAGGATTCTTGTGCTCTAGTTAAGCCTCTCTCTGCTCACCCTTCAGGCTCACTCCGTGCCCCACCCTGTCCACTATTTCCACCCCCCAGTACTGCAACATTTATAACCCCATAACCACACCTCTTCTTTCTCTTAACCAACCAACAACTAGCACCCCATTGAAAAGATCCTCCCCTCCCTAACCCCTGTCCTCCTATCTACTTATAATATCCAAGTCACAATACTATCCCTATAATGTCTCAGCTACTCACAAAGTTACCAACAAATAAAACACTCCCATTCTCTGTACTACCCCTGTTGTTTATCCCATATCTACGTACCATCTATAAAAATCAATACTACCTAGTATTCAGCTATATAAAACACCAAACCACCACCCTAATTTTCTCAAACATGTTTGACCATTTAACCATACCCCTCAACACTAACACCACAACCCCTGTTAACGTTCACCCTATTAGACCCAGATATGTCAATCCCAAAACCAAACACTATCAAAAACTAATAAATAAATTCTTAAAGCTCCTAGTCAGCTTACCTTGCATCCTCATTATGGATGGAGACATCCAACCCAACCCTGGCCCGTCATCTGCTAATAGCATTAGCTCCCATATTACCACCCCAACTATAAAACAAACTCTAATCAGAGCCCCAAATCACTCCTGACCTGTCACTTAAACATTAGAAGCATAAATAACAAGATCCACAACCTCTACACCCTCTTAGCAGTCTATTCCCCAGACATACTATGGCTAAAACCGTCAACTTCAGATAGTGAAGTTTTACCGCCTGGGTATAATATACTCATAGCAGACTGTACTACTAGAAAGGGTGGTGGAGTAGCTGTTCTCTACGAAATGACTCAAAATGTTACTGTTGATTCTCTTCAACTACCACAATTCCTAAATACTAAACTACAAATTAATAAAAACAAATGTATAAACATTGTCTGTGTGTACATTCCCCCAGGTAATAACTCAAGCACCCTAGAAAACATCATTTACTGCTTATCCAGTACCTACCCCCAAGAAACCATTGTTCTTGTTGACCTCAACATAGATTGGAGCAGCTGCTCCTCTGAAACCCCAACCACCCATGTAAATCTCTGTGGGTTCACACAAACTATATCCACTCCCACCAGGATCAGCAAGCCCAATAATAAAGAATGTATCCTACATTGGATACTTATCAATAGAACTCCCCATATGTATAAATCAGATATGCTCCCTGAAGATCTAAGTGATCAAATTTGAACCTACATTATTAGCCATAAGGTTGACTATCCCCCCCAGCTCACCTACAAAATAATAAGAAATAATAACTTCAACCTTACCAATTTCCAGCATGAACTTAAATTATGCAATTGATCAATTCTAAAATAACTTCCACTAGATGACGCTGTAGCACACTTTAATACCAAATTCCTGGCCATCCTTGATTCTCACGCTCCTGCACAGTCTATTAGAATTAAAACAAAAGTTGTTCCATGGCTCTCAAAAGATACCAAACCAAAAAATCATACATAGAAATAATGCATGGGCCACTTGGCACACCACCAAAGCCCCTTTAAATCAAATTAATTATCGACAACTTAGGAATGACACAAAAAAATCCATTCTGCTAGACAAAAAGAAACTACTTCTGCCATCTTGAACAAAAACATCAAAACAAACCTGAGAAGTTCTGGGCAGGTATTTATAAACTTCTTCATTCAGGGCAATTCCCAACTGCAACCCCTTCATCTTCTAATCAAAAATCATCGGAAGCCATTGCTAACACCTTTAATAGTTTCCTCACAGAGACTCTCCAGTCCCTTGCTAGCAAACTAACCCCCACTTGTTCCAACTCAGGCACTTCTCTACCTAGTGCCCTAGTCTCCTTACCCAGTGCCCTAGTCTCCTTCCCCATTGCCCTAGTCTCCTTACCGAGTGCCCTAGTCTCCTTACCCAGTGCCCTAGTCTCCTTACCCAGTGCCCTAGTCTCCTTACCCATTGCCCTAGTCTCGTGCCCTAGTCTCCTTACCGAGTGCCCTAGTCTCCTTACCCAGTGCCCTAGTCTCCTTTAGCTTCCAACCAGTTCCCACTTCACTCATCAGTCATAGACCATAATCGTAATAACAACAAGTTATCCTCAGCCCTGTTTCTCAACCTCTCGAAAGCCTTCAGTGTGCTTAACTGCCAGCTACTTATACACACCCTTAAAAATATTTCCCTAGATAACCAAGCTATCCAATGATTTCAATCCTGTCTGAATGGTAGATAGCAGGATGTCCTATGGCAGGACAAACTCTCCACCCTTCTACCCATCACCCTTGGAGTCCCTCAGGGCTTTATATTAGGACCACTTTTTTTTTCTATCTTTATTAATGACCTTCACACTGTCATCCCAGAAGCAACTGGTATCCAATACACAGACAATTCCACCCTGATTTGCTCAGCCTCCTCCCCAGTAGATCTCCTCAGATTATCCCAGACAACCTTCAACACAGTTGAAAATTGGCTCTCTAATTAGCATCTGGTATTACACCCCAATAAAACAAAGCTACTACTCTTCTCCCCTACTTGTAGGTCCTCTCCAGCTTCCTTTACTATAACATCTAATAATGGCACCATAATTTCCTCAGATACCCAAACTAAACTCTTAGGAGTTATAACTGACAACCTTAAATATGACATGCGTGTCAATCAAACAATTAAAATCATTAATAAAAAACTTGTCTCACTATATAAAAATAAACCTTTCCTCACCCTGCTAGCTAGGACCACCATTGCCCACACTCATCTACTCTCTACCCTCCTTTATGGCTCCCCTATACTCACTAATGTCAGCAAATCCAACCTCAGCAAACTCTCAAGCTCTTATAACCACATTGCTAGATTTGCCACCGGCAGTGCATACAGGGCACACCACTGTCATGACCTAAACCTTTTAGGATACTTCAGTATAACCAGCTCACAGTTGCATTCAGAGTTATTAACCAACCTGAAAAAACACCTTCACTTAAAAACATCATCTATCCTTATAATAACCCTAGAACACTTCAGTCATCTACTAAACTGTTGGTTCAGACTTTCAAAGCTAACAACTTAGCTGAAGATTGTTTGTTTGCTAATTCAATGGGTAAAACTTGGAACTCTCTCCCGGCTATACTTATTCAAAAACCCTCGCTAACTTGCTTCAAAAAAGCCGCATACAGTATTTTAAAACTCACTAGCTATGTCCTTGTTCTGATCTTGACTAAGTCCTCCTCTGCTATCTTATGCTAAATTGTACTCTATGTAATTCTTGTTTATTTCATAACTGCTATTGAAAATGTGAAATTGTAGCATGTATGAGGATATTATTGAACAGAAACTGTCTTTTATAAATACAAAAAACAATAGTGTGATGCAGACAAACTGGTCTCCCAAAAATACAATTGAAGTAAAATAGAACAGGAAGAGAGACCAGACCACAGCTGATAAAACCATACAAAGATTTATTCCAGTGATAAATGAAGTGTGAGTGCTTTCGCAGTCAAAGCTGCTTCATCAGACCAGACATTAGAAATTGTCTTTTAATGATTTATCTGTTTGTACACTTGGAGCTTTTCTCTCCGGGCCTCTGCTAAAAATGGACATGTATCCAGTCGGACTAACCCAGTCAACAAATGTAAAGTAATAAATAAATAACCAAATATTTACTGTATAAAGGTATTCAGAAAATGCTTGTGTGAAGGGTATAAACCTCAAAAATAGCTATTTGTGGGTATAAATGGTAACAGTTGAAAGTAAAGTGTTCCCATCCTATATATCTGGGGGTAGCATGATAGGTGGGTAGTTGTGGTGGGGGGCAACAACATTAGGTTTGATTACAAAATATAAATTTCTGGCTACACCCTTGCTGCCCACTACCACTTTCCTATGACTATTGCTTTTACTGCCAGTAGAAAAATGGTATTCAGTCTTAAAAAGGTTAAATGTTTTGTTGAATTAAAATGGAATGCTATGTAACAGTTACTATTTGAATTAAATATGCACCAAAATCATTAGACCATGAAACGGTTTTTATAGCCAGTTGCAGGAGTTCCTAGCCATGCTTATAATGGCATAGCAACTAATATAAAGTGTAACATTGCAGGAATAAAATAGCACTGCATTGACTCTGTACTTTACTTTTTGTCAATACTACTTTAGGACTTCCAGTGAAATCCATGCCACAACAGAATTTGGTTCCTTATTCCGCCACCCAAATAGATAAAACAAACAAATAAATAAATAAAAATTATTTATGTAATCCATCACATGCAACTGGTCTCCAAATGTTTCTTTGTCTTTATATGTGCTGGGCTGAAACAAATATGGTAAATATTACTTCATGCCTTGATTAACTTAAAATTAGTATATTGAGGTGAAAGGCCCTATGCAGTTATATCACATGAGACTGTGTAGAGCACTTACATATTCTGCCGTACTGCAAAATGAAATGCAGAGACCAGCTTAGTGGGTCCATAATGTCATATATTCTTACTAAATTAAACCTTTGTAATGCAAGCATTTTGATTTGTTTGCAGCCTTGTATTTCATTACATTAACACAGTTCACAAAGTCCACCAACTTAAATGCAGTAAAAATGCACATACTCAAATGCCAGATTAAGCAGAACAAACTAAAGGCTCAGCTTAATGAAGGGTTTACAGAGAGTTTGCAATAGCCTCCTTTCAATCAGCTAAACACTGTATAATCCAGCTTTATGTGTACTACACTTTAACAAAATAAGTGGGTCAGTAGGGCTCAGCTGAGGCAGGCTTTGCTTTGCTTGGTACAGTAAGGGCATGAACAGGGGCGGATTGCTATCTTCTTCCATCTGTGCTGCTGTAATTGTCAAATGCTGCCCTAGGAATATGTCTGTACTATAAGAAGTCTAGTTTTGTATATAACAAGCTTAAGCACAAAAGCTGCAGAGTTGTGAGACTGTTTCACCTATTCAACTCAGATAAGGTATTACTTTGTTACATTTGCTACTATTTTTGGAATGTATTACAAGCCAGTTCACAGACTTATGCGATACAAAGTACTGAAATGGCTGCTTTTTATTAGTTTTTCAGTGCCAGCAGCCTGAGATTACATGGTATGTTCTAAATTATGCCCTAAACTTGTTAGTATGATGGGCATCTGGCACTTTGTCTTATATTCCAGTATTCTAACTGCCGGAACCTTCTGTCTTCTCATGGGTTTCACTTCTGTCACTGTAAATTATGGATGTTTCCTAAACAGTCGGAAATTTTAAACATAAAGAAAACTGAAATAAATCACAAAGTATTAGCATGCCTCATATGAAGTTAAAACAGATAGCATGGTAGATGAAGTACCTACACAGTAATTCTGCATTTTACATTATTGTATGTAACAGCAAAAAGGACCTTGGTGAGTGACAGGTAAATATATGCACATTCCTAAATTATTGCAGCTATGTAATTTTTAAAATCACATTCTTGTATGCTTTTATCTTTCATGCTCAATATGTTTACAAAACACAGTATATTTATTTATCCAATAGCATAAACCATGAATTCTTAAAATAGGGTTGTTAATATTTAATCTCATGTTTTCTGGAATAAAAGTACAATATCCCTAAGGCATTGAGTTTAGTCCTAAATAATTACTATATAACTTGCATAGATTTGTTCTTTGGATAATAGTGGGATAAAGTGGTTGCAAATGTTGTAATCTGGGAATCTGACCTCACCTAATCATTTACACAAGATTAGCGCTCCTGTTATTCAGCTGGCTGACCTATAAAGCAGACCAGAAACTGACACCATGATGGATGAAGGTTTTTCTTCCTAAGTGACTCCTTTGAAAAGCTGAGTATAAGTGTGTAAGTGCTGACGACAGAGGCAGCTATTTGTGAACTTCTAATTAATGAGTTAAAGATTTGTGAGGTAACATCCATTAAAACAGAATCAAAATGTTGAGCATACTCATAAGAATTTTTTCTAAGAATATAATTTCTAGACAAGAGTCCGAAAGGCTGTATATTTTGTTTATAATCTAACTGACTGATAATTATAGGAAATATGAGCACACACTACCCATCAGTGAAGACATGATTGACGTAAATCTTATAAATTGAATAAAATGATATTTTGTGGTGCTTTTAGCTATGATATACACAGAGTTGAACTCTTGATTTAAAAAAGAAATTCTATCCTGAATCTATTAAACTTGATCAACTCTTTGTCGTTGCATAGATATTGGAGGGGATGTAGGTGTTTGTTGATCCTATTTATATGTATTTTATCAACCTGGAGAAGGCAATATATGATTGCATACTCAACAATGTTTTGTGGGAGATGCTACATGAATACAGGGTGATAAGATTGCTTATTTGGTCTTTGTATTTGAGGAGTGAGAGTTGTGTTCTCATTTATGATATATAGTCAAAAGTCCACCAAAAGTGCAGCTTTTCTCTCTTTCTCTGTGATTTTTATGAACAGGCTATGATGGTGTGGCCATGGTTTGGAGAGTATCCTGCTCAGGCATGTGAGGGTTGCATCTCTGTTGCTTGCATATTATGGTATCCTCTTGTACTCATGGACTGTGACCTCTGACATGCGTGGGAGCAGCTCACTGCTGAGTGTGAAGTGAGTGTAATGAGAATCAGTATTGCCAAATCAGATGTCATATTTTTTATACAGATTGTTGCCTAGAACTGGGGGTGGGGGTGCAGCAACTCTGTGTGGAGGTAGTCAGGACCTTCTTTAAGTATACTGACACCCATAGGTGAAAACACTCCATGCTCCCCCATCTCCCCACCTCCATGCTGTCCAACACATTCTTTATTTGATGTCACCTTTGCAGCAGCCATGAGGTTTCTAGATGCCTTGAGATGCATTTTATTGTTTTATAAACAACCTTTTTATCCAGTGATTTCCTGAAGAAAAAAACACTATCAAAGAAAAAATATAGTCTTTAGTCGCATGCTTTCCACAGCTCCTAACTGACAAAGATTAACCTGTAATAACTGAATTAAGCAGGGAGGCTGCTAGGCACCCAGAAGCTATAGGGTTATAGATGCTCTGAAGTGTATTTTAGAATGTTTTCATGACCTTTAGATTCAGTGGTGGCTTGAACAAAAGTCGTGTATAGAAAATAAATTCAGTCCTCCTTTTTTGTTTCAGGGGAGTAATAAGTTGTATCCAACGTTTAATGCTCAAAGCTGACCAAACACCAATTCACAATAAACTTAAGAAAGCATATGCTTGTGAAGATACATATATCTGGGAATAGTACCTGCTTCCAACACACCACAACCTCAAAATAGGTGGTCACTTTCTCTGTCGCCTCCTCTGTTGTTAAATTTAAATGTGCCTTATCAGTCATAGATTGCCAGCATCACACCTCAGATAAATAGTGCAGCCTGGAGTCTGAACAAAATCACATTTAAATGCTATTGTTTAAGAGGCATTGTTTGCTTAATGGCTCTGCAGCTGGAATAAGGGAAATAACCTAATTCCTCTGCCAGTCTTAGTAGCCTTCATGATGTAACAGATGATGGGACTTACTGGAGAGACAGAGTTGTCTCACAGAAGTTGCTCCACCGTTTGAACAAACTTCCTATTCATTTTAAACAAAGCCTCTCACCTGCCCTAATTAAACATAATTTGGATGACTGGATGGGTAACTGAAAATTCACCTTGGGGGTTCCACCTGTGTCCTTCTTGGACAGGGGCAATAGGTGCTGATTTTGGTGTCTGCTTGAACCAGACACGCTTGGGAACTTGGCATGAACTTGGCTAGGCTTGTAAGGGCCCTGAGACCATCAGCCTAGTAACCTACTATGATCCTATGATCAGGGTTTTCAAACTTAATTTTCAGATGCAAAAGAACAAGAACAAATAACTGAAACATTTTTTTTTTATTATTACAAATTAGTTATCTTTTCCTTTAAACAAACTCTGAGCGCCACAGATTTTCTGTCAGTATTTGGTTTTGCATTTTATTGTTCACTGTATTTTCTGTAAAAGTGCATGTTTCTTCTGATCTTTTGTTACAGCATTTATGCATTGCATGCAGTGTTTTGTTGAAACACATCAGTGAGCTGGGGAGGGAGGACTGACATCACTTCTACCTACAGTATAAACACAAACCATATTGGCCCAAGTAACACCTCTTAATCACAGATTTCTCACCCTTGGACACAGAACTATACTTGTTAGCTTGAAAAAAAAATATTAACTCAGTAACATTTTTAAGTGTATCATTCAAACCCTCCTTAACCTGTTGTATCAGAGATGTGACCACCAATGAAAATCAAAAGGAGCAAAATAGTTAGAAATGTGGATCGATACTGACAATCAGAAGCAGACAATTATGAAAACGCAGACAAAGAATCTCTCAGCATAAGGATTTCTCTCTGTCCCTCTAAAATGACATCAGGAAGGCAAAAGCATTAATTGTAAAACATAAGTATACTACCAGTGGCAGCTGTAATTCAGGACATTTTGGGGTATGACAAATTAGAAAATAACAGTAACTACTTACTTTGATACAGAGATATTAATAATACAGAAAATTTCAATATATGCTAAAAAACTTTTTTTTTTTCAGTTGCTGGGAGTGGCTTACAGTTAAGTGCTTCATCTTCCTTTTCACAAATGGACACTAGTCTTTCTAAGGCAGGAAGTGACTGCTAAAGCTGAGCAAATGACAAGAGGATCAGTTATTTTTATTTGGTCAACTCCAACCCCATCAAGCAGTCATGGTATCTGACAGTATGCCTCCTAACTGCCCCTGAATCTGACTCAAATTTTACTCTGTCTCTCTTAATCCCGACTAAAAAATGGTGACTTTTGGAGAAAAGATGGTGAGTTACACTTAAGAAATAATGACAATAATTAGAGTCAAATGCTTATTTTACTTAAAAATATATATTTATTCACATGTTCTTATTCTGTCAATGTCTTATGTTAATAATACTAATATTCTAAAATGTCCCTGCTTATTTCTGAATTTGTCCCAAATTCTATGAGATCTGTCCCTGATTTGTTGAGTGATGTGTCTGATGGGTATGTAATATTTCACTTCCACAATCCACACAGACAAGTTAGCACATATTAAATATGTCAATCCAAGTTGCTCAATATAAATCACAAAGCCAGAGAAATATTATTTAGTTGATAACTGCCAGCATCCATGTAAAAAAATAATAACAATTATCTCACCTCAACTGTCCACACAAATCACAATGCCAGGAATATTACCAAAAATAACTGGGTGATCACTACCACAAATTTTAAAAATACTTATTATACCACAATCCTCTTATCTCAAGTCTCCACACAACAAAGCCTAAAATATTATGAAAAATTAGTGGAGATCCAGGATTTTCCAGAAGGAGAGTAGTCCAGAATGTAGACCATGGGGTGAGGGTGAAGTGGTGGTGGCTGGAAGTAGAACACTGGGGATGGGGAGGATGTGGAAAGGTCACCTGCAGATACTCCGACATCATATCTGGAAAGACAGCAATATGCACCAATTTCACAACACTGTGCTACAGCTGCGGCAGTGAAAGTAGGTAACTCCTGTTGAGTACCAGTTGTTTCAAACCATACCTGGTTGAAATACTTGGTTACCAGTGCCATCTCACAATCCTCAGCCTTGGTATTTCCTTAAGTACCTGATCTTTATCTAAAAAAATATAAACTAATGTTTTTTTCCCCAAAACTGTTCACTTTTCCTTCCAAACTGTACTTGGTCAAAGAAGCCCAGTTACAGGCTAGAATGAGTCTTCACTAAAAACACACAAAACATTAAAGAGGACAGTGTAATGCCCAGTGTCATAAGCAGCCTCTTCTCTTTGCATGGTGTCTCTTCATGCAGCATTATTGAATTTCTCCTGAATACTATTTTGCTAAGGAATATCTTAAATATGGGAAACTTTTTCTAGAAGGCTGTATAAAGTAATGTGCTAGGATGATGGTTTTAGAATAAAGCATATCTTAATACTGTGTTGTATGACAAGAGAAAAGTTGAATCAATAGCTGCAAGGTTGAGGGGCATACCTCTCAACTTCCTCGCTCAAGAATTATGGACAAAGCCAAAAATAATAGGGGGTTAAAGGCCCAAAATCAGGAACATTTTTAAAAATATTACTATAATTCACTTTAAAGGGTAACATTTCAACAGGATCTACTCACACATGCATTTTCACAACAATAAGAAATATGAGGCAAAACCAGGAACAGCTGAAAAGTATTAGTAGCAAAGTGCAGGTGTATATAATTGTTCATACATTTGCCCTGGACATTTTGATTCTGAAGTGAACCAAACAGAAGTAGGATAATAGACAACAAGATAAACAATGAAGGAAGAAGAGGTTAAAAGTTTTCCAGAAAACAAAAGAGTTCAGTATTTTGCAAGTCTCCTGCTGCAGCTACGTAAACTGCAGCCACAGAAATTTATGTATTTATTTATTTGTTTATATATTGAGATTTGATTGCAGGTAAAGTCCAACTGGATAGAAGCCTATTTTAAGAAGATGCCAAGAGAAAAAAGCTCCAAATTATTATAAAACATTTTAAGAACAATAATTTTACAATCTTCAAAAATAAAACAAAAACGTCAGCAGTTTAAATAATTATAACAAATTACACCTAATGTAAAAAAAAAACATTAGTTAAGAATCAGTACAAGGTATGTGACAATCATTTAATGTTTAGAGACATTTTAGAGAGATTGTAGAGAAATTAAAGGTAAGTTAGTCTAATACAAATAGGAATTGCAATAGGAAGTGAGGGGAAAAGGCTTATGGTATATTTAGAGAGAAAAATCAGGGAAGAGAATTAAGTAGCAGCAAGGAAATAAGTTATAAGAAAAGAAAAGGTACTTGTTCACATTTAAGGATATAGTTTATCCTGGATTTGAACAAGGACAGAGCCAGATTTTAGCTAGGAAGTTTTTCAGAATGGTTTTGAAAGCTAGAAGGGAGGGTATAGACCTGATGGATGCAGGTAAGGAGGTCCAGGCCACAGCAACCTTCTAAAAGTGCAAACAATGCCCAGCAGATTTGTTAGGTTTGTATGCAGACAGAATGAAATATATCAAGCAGAAAAAGAACCAGAAAGTTCAATAAGTTTTTTTTTTGTAACATAGGCTGTTGCATTGTTTGTTTTCTGCTTTCCATCTACTTGACAATTAACTGCTGTACAAGAGGTAAGGCAATATGTACCCTGCATTCTTCCATGTTCTTGACATTATTGAAATGCATATCCATTCATTCAGGTAAAAAAAAAACATGTTCTGATCTTCTTTACCCCGTTAGCGTGTTGCTCTGCTGAGGATTTACTGATCCTGGTAAACTTGTTGGGGCACCCATTTCTGAGTGTTTTAGTTGCTGCCTGGAGGCAGGCAGCAGGCATAAACCCTGGGATGTAGCAGAAGCCAATGTTTTGTTGTTGTTTGTCTTTTCCCAGTTAGGGGTCACCACAGCGGAACTCCAGTCCGCTAATGATTGGCAGTCGATTTTTATTGTGCTGAATTGCCAGCCCAATGCCCAACCTTCAGCGAAGGCACACCCATTCACACATGTCTTTCGGAGGCCACTCAACTGAAGGAAGGATATGCAGACTCCACACAGAAGGCACTCCAGCTAAGAATCGAACACAAGAACCTCTTGCTGTGAGGCAACAATGCTACCGCTGTACCACCGCGGCTTTGCAGTACCACCGTGCAGAAGTCAATGACAAAGCAAATTAATTTTTTAACATGGCAACAGAAAATAACTGTGATAGCATACTAACTGTGATGCAGTATTTTAATAAAATCCAGTTTACAGCTTAAAACAGGCAACACTTTTTAAGTATCTTAAAAATATATTCAGTGATAAAACGTTCATGTTCTCATGTCTGCATATAGTTCATGCAACTGGTTGGCTGTTGTACATAACAAAAGTCCTTACCACTCTTCCTACTGACCACTAACTGTATACCTTGGGAGGTCACATAGCTGATAGTGTCACCATATGAACACAAAGATAGTAAACTACGGCTAAAACATTCATGTAACAATTTGGAAGAAAATTCAAATGTAGGAACACATATTGCCCTCCAGAAAAAGCATAAGGGAACCTTGGCTCTAGATGACTGTCACTATTGAAGAGACAACCCGACCCCATGTGCAAAAAATGAGAAAAAGGGGTTGTGGATGGATGGATGGATGGATGGATAGATGGATGGATGAATGGATGGATGGATGGATGGATGGATGGATGGATGGATGGATGGATGGATGGATGGATGGAAGGATGGATGGATGGAAGGATGGATGGATGGATGGATCTACCAGAAAAACATATTATACAAGGAAGATGCAAAAGACAAAAATCAGCCATCAGTAAACTATGGTTGCCAAAGTACTCTACTCTTTGTCATTCATTGCCAGCACCTAAAAGAAAAAAAAAAAAACAAATAGTCCTTTTGTCAGCTCTCTGTCTCACTCTGTCTAGTTCATCTTATTCCTGTCTTACTCATATGAGTGTTCTTAGTCCTGAAGGAAAATGCATTTGGAGAAGTCACTCACATTCCATTAATACACCTACATTTGAACTTTGTGAAGTCAGTACTCCTGTGACCTTGCAATGTTTAAAAACATTTAATTTGCAAGTGAGCTGAGCACTGCCCACTAAATCCCTCAATGTTCCTGTGTACATGTTCTTCTTCCTTGGACGCATGTTATTTATTTATGTGTTAAGGTAAAGGAGCATTGCTCTAATAATTAAATAAATAAATAAGCAGAGAAAGAATGCCCCTGCAAGAACGGCAAGCACAGCACAGCACTCTGGGTGATCGCCTAGTTCGTCTTTACGTAAGGCCAATCCAGAAGTAGTTACATTTCTTGGAATCTTTTTCATGAGTAAGGGTAGCGGTAATCAAGAGCTGAGACTGACCATCAGAATGGTGCTGTAGCAGCAGGTGCTGCACTGCAAGTGTTGTACTGCTTGAGTCCTTGGATGAAGCCTACAGTTTGGCAATCACTGTATCTATGCCATGAACATTAGAAAGGCAACCAGAAAGGCAAGACTAAAGATGCAAGATGTACAACTGTAAATTGTTAACAGGGTTGCTGGGCTTACTTTCCACTACAAGGGTGTGGTAATTGATATACTAGAGAAGAACTGCTCTTCATCTGGATTGAATGGAGCCAGCTGTGGTGATATGGCCACCTAGTGAATATGTATCCTTGCTGCCTCCTTTTGAAGTTCTACGAGAGACAACCCACTGGGAACAGTGGAGGGGGTGAGGCCAAGGAAATGCTGGACATATAATATCTTTCATCTGGCCTGGAAATGCTTAGGTATCCCCAAGGATGAGCTGGTGACTGAGGTTAGAGAAGTCCGTTTTTGTCTTCCAAAATTGCTACTGCAAGACCATTAACATAGTATATGGTTTAGTGAATGAATAGATTAAGAGAGCTCAAGTTGTTAATTACTTTATTCCTTTATTGCTTCAGTTATGTTCAGATTTCAAAATGTGTAAGTGTTACTGCACCACAGTGAGAAGATGGCTGCAAATAAGGGAAATAAGAAATGCATGTGAAGTTTTTGCATTAAGCCATGTTGAAAAAAACACATTCAGTTTTGTACCCGAAGAAAAATACAGGAAAGTACGGACATGCTGCTGCAATAACAAGAGGTCTCAGTAAATGCCCAATATTACAGAAAACAGGAAACTGTAATGAACAACTAGTAATCCAAGGCCACCCTGCTTTTCCCCCAGAATTTCCAGACACACAGGAAGACCATAAGGTGGATACCTTTGATGGTTGCTCTTTTATTGGCAGTCTAACTTCAGCCATATTCAGTGACACAGACTCATGTGGCACCTTCTGGAGCTGACTATTATTGCAGCCACAAGATTTGACAGCCTTATGCAGAGTTTACATTCTGGCTGGCAGTTCTCAGCTTCATTCACAAAATTAGCCAGATCAGATTACAACATGCCATCAGAGAAGGTGCTAGTAAAATGTTGGCTGGCCAGCAGTCACACACGCAAAGGTATGATAGTCAGTATTTATCAGCTGACACTCTGTTTTGGCAGAGTGTGTGTGTGTGTGTGTGTGTGTGTGTGTGTGTGTGTGTGTGTGTGTGTGTGTGTGTGTGTGTGTGTGTGTGTGTGTGTGCGTGTGTGTGTGTGTGTGTGTGTGTTTGTGCCTGCATGCACACACAAGTGTGTTTTGTGTGTGTCTGTATGTGTGTGCTGTTGCATGGTGTGAGATGAAGAAATACTTTGCAACTCTGTGGTTATTTATTTTCCTTGTATTAAATTAAACCATTTATTCAATTATTTGAATAAGTGGTCTCTGATCTTGTTTTTAACAGCAGACACAAATGTCAGGCCAAATAATTGCACTGCCTGACTGTGTTTTAGGTAATACTAACAAATAAAAGTTAAAAAAAACAGAAGAAAACTGACAAGTCAGAAAACTACTCAGACTACTTTTCCAGGTAGGCACTTCACCCACAAACAGAAAATGATTTCAAGCTTCTCACCCTGTTGCATAGCTCCTCTGCTCCTGAGGATTCCAGCTCTGTGTGTTCTGTTAAGTTATCTTAATTCTCTTTTCTTTCCCACATAAGTTCTCCTCTCCTAATTATTAAAGCTCTAAACAGAAGCATTTCTCTTTCCTTTTGCTTATGCTAAGAGTCTCCCTAAGTTCTCTTCCAAATGGCTTTTCATTCTTCACCTTACTATGTACTAATGATGCAGCTAAATGTCTTAGCTGTTCTACATAACAGCATATGAAATGTAAGCGGGTATATTTGCATCGGCTCACCTTTTCCCCCACTACTTTCATTTTGTTAAATCTACTTTGGTCTGCCTATAGTTTTTAGTACCTTCATGGCTTTTAATAAGAAGTTTTATATTTCTTACTGGAATAGACAGCCTCATATATTTTGGCCAAAGCTGCCCAGAAATGAGGGATTACTTCTGTTATTTCAGGCAGGTACTTGCTGTTAAGTAACATCTATGATGGGGGTTTAACAGCTACACAGATGCACCACTTCCATAGTCCTTAACTTTCTTATGCATTAATATTAGTAATTCAGAGTATTGTAAGTCCCAAAGTCACAATGGCTAATGAAGGCTTCAATCATCCAAGTGTAAACACATTTTCTAAGTCTTCTTTAAAAATGTTACTTGTCTCTAAACAGGAAATTCCATTTTATATTGTTCATTGAACTTTGCTTACTATGAATAGATATATGAATATCCCTTAAAATGGGTGAAAAAATAAATAATCATCTTCACTTAATATGAAGTGCTATGAAGAACATTGACTTTTGAATCTCCTGTTATGTTCCATGCCTTTCACTATAAGAATAGTCTGCTTTATCTGTAATTGGTCTGGAAAAGTTCTGAGCAGTTAAAACTTGAGTTCAGCTCAAGTGTATCCATGTCTCTATAATCTGGAATGTATTATGAACTGCAAGGACTTGCTATTTCTCTGTGCAAATAATAGTAGCACTAACATTACATCAACTAAATCCTCTCTATTCACTTTAGCATTGTTGCATTACAACTACTTCTTTATTTTACTTGCTAATTCAACTTGATACTACATTGTTGACAGGTCTTGAAATACTTTAAAAACTGAACACAACATCTGACCAGGAAAATTGTTTTAATTTTCTTTTATGATACAACTATGTATCACAAGCCATATTTTAATATGACTGCAATTAGCCAATGCTTTAGGGCAGGTCATTCAAATAATTTAGCCTCCACATGACATATACCTCAGTGTGATTAGATTACTTGTCTGAAAGTTAATGCATTCTTGGTTTAGATCTTACATGTTATGCTGTGACTACTGTATATTTGTGATTAACATATTACTTTATATTTGATGTCCTTACCACTGCTGTCTGATCTAACGGATATCTGGCTTTACAATAGTAGCAATCATTACAATTGATCCTAATCTTAGCAAGAATGTGAAAGATGGTTGTGTACTTCATTTAACTTAGAAATGAGACCCAACTTAATCTTACGTCTGCCTTACCTTTACTATCTTCTGGTCTCTCCTACTATCACTCATCTCTGAGGCATTTTAATGACCTTCAGTACCTCATATCAGGACACCATTAGCTCCCAAGCTAGACTTTATCTCCCATTTCCTCCTACAACTTTCACCCTGATCAGAATGCTTATGTGTTGTAGAAATATGTAAGAGATGATGAAAATACTAACAAAATATTTTGCTGAAACAAGCAAGAAATATTCAAGTTTCTTTAACTTGTTTTAATTAGACAGGATAACATCTGTGTTGCTTCTTTTATTAAGCGTGCTATAATATTTTAATTAAGTAATTATTTTCTATTGTAATTTATTTTAGTGCATAACGTTCTACAAAAGTAATAACATTGACATTTTGGATGCCATTTTCTCCCCAAGGATTGTATGTATTCAACAGAACACTGAGCAATAACTAACACCTTTTTTGTAAGACCTCTCTATGAAGTCTCATCTGATGTAAGGGAAATTGATTTTTTAAAATAAATACTTTTGTAAGGCTTGTAATATATGATAAGCAATGGTACTGAACAGTAGTGTGTAAAGTGTCGCTTGTGACTAGGCTGGAGACAGGTCCCTTAACTTAATATTCTTTCATCTTTACCTGAAATAGTAACAAAAGCTGGAATAGATTATCAGGATTAAATGTTAGGATGTGCAAGTATCTCAGTTAATGTTATAATTGTCCATTGTTACTTTCCTCTTACATACTTAAGTATAGCAGACAGCTCTCCCTGGACAATCCCAATTAACTGCTATCAAATGTATTGTTGTTTGACGGCAACATGGATAAGTTCCCACCCCCTTAACAGACTATAAATGTGCTACATAAGAATAAAAATATGGAATGTAGATCATAAAGAATATAGTGCATATTGTTACTGAACATCCCACTTAAGCTCCTGCAACCAACACTACCTATTTCTAATCTTCTGATTTAAACTTTCTAGTGACTCAAACTCAAACTGCCACTCTACTGATTGTTTTTGCAATACTTATCCAGACTTGCCAGGGGTTCAACCTGTGCCATTATCCCTTGCTCAACTTGGGCTTTCCCCAACTCCTACTGTACCCCCAATTCCCACCCACCCCTACTTCTTTATGTTTACACTTCCTTTACCAAACTCTGTAATAATCTTCAAATCAGGCAAGGTCACACTACTTCGACTTAAAATTATTCTATTACATAACATTTTTTCACTCATCTCTCCAACTTGTTAAACTCCTAGACCCACCTCCATTACTTCGCACACTGCTCATTATCACACCTTATGCACATTTCTTCTATTCGTTGTACCAGCTGTAAAGCTAACCAAATCTTTTCTTTCTTCACAAACTAATCTCCACTCACTCTCTCCTGTAACTACCATCCTACTATCACTGACTAAATGCCCTAAAACCATGCTACTCCCAAAGTATTCTTTTACTTATTACTGTTACTTATTACCTTTCTGATCCAGCTTTTGACAAAAAATACCATTCACTAACTTATCATGCTCCTCCTCGGCTTCATCCCATTCTCACTCATCTTACTCACATACCCATAATCTCAGAATAATTTATTATATTAATAAAGTAATAATAATAAAATTCTCTCTACAATTTCCTACCCACAAACACGTACTTCCTATCTAATTTCCTTACTCATCTCATCCTGCTGCTTTACAAAAAATATTCATCTATATCCCAGATTTAAAATACCAAACTGCCACCCCAGCCAACACAAAGCAAAAATATACCTAAAATTATTCACAATATAGGATAGGAAGAAGCACATTCCCATGCTCTAAAATCCTATTAAGGTATTCACCATTACCCTAGCCCTACCTCTGTCTGGGAACTTTGAATTAATAATACTGTCAACCATACCCTAACTCCTCAGTCCCCAGTTTCCCACCATTAACAATCTTACTTTTGTCACCAGAAACACTAGAACCATAAGAAACAAAATCACTGATTTGCATGGCTGTATAATGCAAAACCAGACATCCTAGTTATCATTGACATGTGGCTAAAAGCAATAATTACTGATTCTGAAATACATGCTCCTGGTTAAAATATCAGTCACAATGATTTCATCAGTAGGAAAGGAGGTGGTGTCACCCTATTTCCCAGCCACTATCTGATATCCCCTACAGATCAAATCCCAAAATTTAACTCAGCTGAGCTACTCATTACCTTCCTGAAATGTAACAGCCCAAACAAATATGTATTATTGTGCTTCCCTCCAGCTGACAATAACACACCTTTAGAAGACATGCTGCACTGGATAACTCAATCTTCTGCTAGAGGATGTAAACATAAACTGGCATGACTGAATTTTACAATGTGCTATGTACATCAGGGAGCACGTGTTATGTGCTGCATCCTTAAGAAGCACATCAAAGACTAAGCGTGCACATATAAATGTTAAGCACGTGCCATTCCGAGTGCCATTTTGAGACTGCAGCCAGAGAGTAAACATGTATGATTCCAGCAGTTACTTTGTATATAACTTACTTAAGTTAAAGTCAGTAAACTTCTATCATGATGTGTTTGTATAAAATAAAGCTGCTTGAACAGAACCCACGAAGACTCTTCTATTGTGTCCAAAGTAGGTGAGTGACATCCTACTTCTAGCATAGACTTATTTGGACTCAATCTAAAAACTGCCCCACATACCTAGGTAAAAAAAATAGCTCCATACTTCAATAGCTCCATACTCGAATGGATCCTAGTTCCAGAGCGCAGTAATTTCACATCTGCAGATAAATTATCAGACTCTCCACCTATGCAGAAGAGGTTCACTACTCATCTACCTAAATGGAAAATCTGCAAAACTACTTGTAACCTCTCAAACTTTAACCCAGATGCATTTAATTCTGTTCTAACATCCATAATTTGGAACTTCCCAAAAACCATCCCACTTGACAATGCCATAAATACATTGAGCTGAATTTTTCTAAATACCCTAAATGACTACCAATATCATGAAAGAAAAGAATAAAAGAAACAACTCATTATGGCTTTCCAAATCCAGTAGAACTCTCATGCATAACAGAGAGAAAGCTTGGAAAAAAGGGCAAAAAAAAAAATCCACTTAACCTAAAGCATTTCAAAGAACACAGAAATATATCAATCAATCAATCAATCAATCAATCAATCAATCAATCAATCAATAAATAAATAAATAAATGAATAAATCAGGACAATAAAATATACCAAACTACATTCTAATAATAACAAACAATCCTAAAAACTTCTGTTCAGCTATTAAAGAAATAACACATCCAAGACAAAAATACTTTCCAAGCCTTTCACCAAATAACACCCACTAGAAACTGCCATACAATTTAATACATACTTTATAGACAGTATAACTTCCCTAACTAAGGATGTTTCCACTTCTTCTATTTCTAATCCCATTCAAGAACTAAATACCCCTACTTCCAGTTTTACCTTAAAACCCATGCCTACATCTTATATAAAACAGCTCCTAAATAAGCTCAAAACATGTTCTACCTTTGCTGACAATCTCTCAAGTAAATTCCTAAAAATAGCCTCCAATAGTATTGCCTTCCTAATCTCAATAAACAGGTTCATCCAGGATTCCTATGTCTACCCCTCTCATTGTTGGAAAAGTCTTATATCATCCTCCTTCATAAATGAGGTACTTCAACAGAAGTCAGTAACTTTAAACTTATAGCTATCTTACCCCCCAAAAATGTTAGAAAAAAATATATTTAGAAACAACTACTAATGTATCTTCTTCAAGAAAGTATTTTAAATGCTATGCAACACAGCTTCCATCCCTTTACATCACTAATTTAGCACTCTTAATATCCACAGAAACAAAGTCAGAGACAAAGGTAAATTTGTCTACTCCTTGTTTCTAATCCTGTCAAAAGCTTTCTAAATTGTCAGCCTTTGTAATCTTCTACTGGAAATGTCCTCATTTGGATTGTCCCTTCCTTTCACTGGTTTAACAGTTACCTGACAATCAGCCAAGTAACTCTCCACTCTTTCCCCATACCTCACTGTATCCAATGGTGTTACACAGGGCTTGATCCTAGGCTTTCTTCTCTATAATGTTCTCTTAAATACTCTCCATTCATCTAGAAAACAAGCTTCTGTAATTCTAAATGCAGATGAAGCCACCCTTACATTTTCCACCAGTAATTTAACTCTTCTCGAACAAATCACCCAGGAAGCTTTTCAGCCACACAAACTTGGCTCTGCAACTTTAAACTCTTGCTCAACTGAAAGAAAACCAAACTGCTGCTTTTCCTTTCTAAAGAACTCAATCAGGAAAAATCCAAGTTTAAAATGTTCTCCTTAATTGACACCAGCATTGAAATTAACCCTTAGACCAAACTACTGTGAATGGTAATGGATGATAACTTCAAATATGACCTGCATATTAAAACTTCCGTTTAAAAAACAATCAAAAAATGGGCATGCTCTAGAGAGCCAAAATTTCCTCACTAATACAGTCAAAAGTACACTAGCTTCTGCATATCTTCTCCCATCAGTTCTCTAATGTGCTCCCATCCTAACAAATCTACAGACTTCTAAAAAATGAATCATCAGACAATGGTGCAGGAAAGTTGCAAAATTTGCAGCAAACAACCCTTTACATACACATCACTGCATAGCACTCAAAGCAATAAAATGGCTAGAATTGCCTCAACTGCTAATATACACAGCTACTCTTTGCATATAAAATAACTTACCATCCCTCCAGTTCCATTCTGGATACTATACTCTCTACCTATACTGCACATCAGGACCTAAGGTCCACTTACCAAAAACTGCTATCTATCCATAAACCTCTCAAATGCAAAGGGCAGAACCTAAACGCTTACTCTTTTTTCCAAATCATGGAAATCCTTACCCTCATTCATCACATAAATTCATCAGTGTAAGCCCTTCAAAGATGTCCTTGAAGATTACTTAACAAAAACATGGCTCTGCTCCTGCTCATATCCAGGTTAGTCTACGGCCTACCAACTGAAATTTCATTCACTGTGTTCACTGAATCATTAGCCTTCCAGGACGTCACCTCTAGTTCTAAACTCTAATCTTATTCTAACTCTAAATTATTCTGCTAACTTCTAACCTTTTCTCTCATCTAGCCCTTCATTTCTATGACACCTGCTTTGTATATTACTGCACCTTAACTAATGTACCTGCTTTTGGATATCACTACACATAAATCAATGCCATGTATTTTATATCAGTTCACGTAAGCGGTATAATACTATACCTGATTTAAACAATTATGTATTGAGCTGTACACCTTACAGCTATGGAAGAAAACAGTGAAATATCAACTCCTACATTGTTTTATTTTCCTATAACATTCACAAACTGCTTTAGTCTTTCTGTGTACTGTTTACTATGATCTTGAACTGCTGTTTGTATTTGTATGATATTTTACTGTTCACTGTTTCTTGTTCTTATTTGTATATTTTCTGCTATAAACTGATAATTACAGCATAGTGGAGCTTTTCTCCCTGGCCCGCTCTCAAAATGGGTAACCAGTCAGACCTTCCCAGTAAACAAATGTCAATAAATAAATTAATGATCTTGTTCAGTAAAATTATGAAATATGGATCATTGAAGTCTACAGAGTTTACACAGTGTAATTGATAATATGTTTAAATTTCACCATCATTTTTTGTCACTATCTGTTTTGTAAATGCATTTTAGGAGTATCCCACGTTCCTACTGGAAATGGGAGGAATTAGTTGCTATTTGGTATTGTTTTTAAGGGTCTTTGTTTTTCTTTTCATTTTCTGCAGGTTCAGAGGTATAATGGGTGGCGAGGACTGAACTCTGGTCCTTGGAGGTGTGAGGAAGAAAACCTAACCACTGAATGTTATAGTCATATAAAAAATGAAGTTAATCTAGAAGGATTTTAAAATCTATGCTATTATTTCTTTGGAATACAGATCCCAGACAGAAGATTCAGTAGACCAAATGGGAGATGTTTAAAATGTCGCCATGCAGTCTGATCTACTGAATCTCACTTTACAGGAAATTCAGTTAGAGATGTGATAGCACCTGTATGGAAATGGCTGCTTTTAATTGTAATAGATAAATTCACTATACACTCTAAAATATGTACATAAGCATTGCTCCAAATAGACAGAGGCATAAATGCAAATATGTGGATACTTCAAAAAGAGAAAAACTCTGAAAACTCAGATAAATTCATGGAAGCACTGCACAGCTGGTAATGATTCAACATTTTATTCAAGGTTACATATATTCATGTGAGGGTTGTAAAATACCAAAATTCTAGAAATTTGCTTTGCAACACCACATCAGCAGTGACACGTAACAATTGCTGTCAAGCTACAGAAATGACAAACAATGAAAAGTGTGTCCTACAATAAAGACTGAACTTTGTTCCTTACTTACTGTCACTTGGTAGGGCACACCACTTCTGCTATATAAAGTATCTTTGACAGGAAATGCATGCAGTGTCAAAACATATTAAGTACAGTGCAGGTATGTTCTCCCCCACACATAGCTGAGTAGAATTCAAAAAGAAAAAGTCAACCTGTCTGAAGACGTGTTCCAAACTGCATTTAAAATACAAAATAAAAAAGTGAAAAATAAGAAATGTTAATATTTTCATGTGTGTGTGTGTGTGTGTGTGTGTGTGTGTGTGTGTGTGTGTGTGTGTGTAGACATATATAAAGTGAGAGTTAGAGATAGATCTATAGTGTATATGCATCCCCTCCCTCTCTCTCTCTCTCTCTCTCTTTATATATATATATATATATATATATATAATTCTGAATTCTCAAGAAATGTTATTTCTTGTTAATTAGGCAGATCTACTTGTCAAAATGTTAGTCAGAGGTAGTCAGTGGAGACTCAGGGAATGAAACAAAACTTAGGCTGAAGGCCAAAAGCTATTAGCAGCTAAAACACTACACCTTGTAAGCTAAACAGGCAGATAAAAAAGGAAAGCAGAGATTAATACCCTCCACCTTGTAATATAGGTAGTTTAGCTATATAACAATATGGAAGTCTTCAGAACTAAACAGGATATTCTAATGTCTCATCATAGCATGCTCACACAGAAATACACACAGGCACACACTCATATGGAAATGCAGGTGCACACATACACACACACACACACACACACACACACACACACACACACACACACACACACACACACACACACACACACACACACACACACACACACACACACACACACACACACACACACGTATGCAAGCCCCACATGCACACATGGTGGTACACACAGACATAGACAGACACACAAACGCACATGCTGATATATATGCACATGCACGCACCACAAGCACACATGTGTACACACTGACACACACAAACATGCATGCACATGCACACTTTATTTGGATCTTTTGACTGCATCCTGGTACCATAAAGTGAAGTACACTGCATCAAGACCTTTTTCATTGACTTATGCAGATGCTGGGAATGAAAATGTTAGTACTTTATAAAAGATGAAAGCATACAGTATCAGTAATATTTATTACAAAATTAGCCATGACAACCCTTGTGTAGAAAGACAGAAGACATGAGAAATGCAAGGAATACGTATATCTGCTAGTAAACATGTGCACTACTTGTTATACTAAAACTATTTGAAAATAAATGGACTGGAATAGGCCATGAATCTCATCTGAGTATTGTTTAGACTAAAACAATGGACAAGGAAAAATCTGTTTTCTAACATGGATGAGCTCATACAAAATACGATAACAAACTCTTGGTTATGTCAAACTAACCACCTAGCATACATAGTAAGATTACTCCAATGCCAGTATCAGAACTTTCAAATGAATCATGGAACACCTGAGTATAACCCATTATAGGCCTGTATAAAATAAGACCACGGGACAGTTATTGTAAATGATTACTCCACGTTTACCATCACATACCCAGTATCTTCCACATTTTCCCATATAACAGTGCATGTCCTTGACGATATTCATGCCCGCGACTGTGAGAGCAGAAAATGATGCCTTTTTCCACTGTTTACAGTATCAAGCGATTTGATAAGTATCATGGTAAAGCTCAGATGAAAATGACTCCTTTAAGGTTACAAACCAACGGGTAGTAAAATGTTTCATGTCAAGCATTAGTAAGCCAGAAAAAATTTTACAACAAATAGATTCTTTGGTATGAACAGGTAAATTGTATGCTAAAGGTTATGATATTGCAGGGAACCCCGCAATTGTGATCACAAGTGCTTACAACTTAGTTTAACAGGTTCATAGGTAAGTACTAGGCTAGCTGCCCCTGTAGGTCATTTTAAGACAATTCAGTTTCCCTTTTTGTGCTTGAAGTAACCTATCATATTCTGTTACACACTGACCTTACCCACCCTATGGTCGATAATTCTATATTACCCCTAATGAGACTAGCTGAGATCATGCCATACAAAATTTGAATTGACCCATGCATGTAATAAAGCATTCAGGAGCTGCCTATGTCCATTTGTAGTATAAGGGGCAGTCCTTTCATACATTTTCTGTGTTACATCCATATATTTAAGTTGTGCATGAAAACAGATGGGGCTAAGCTCTTTTGCTTAGATTGGGAGTCTGTCCCTCCAAACTGGTCTGCTGATGTTCCAGAAGAGGTTTAGATCCCTAGACCAAATATTTCTGGTGCTGTTTGACTTGCTGATTTTCAGTAAATTCATTAGTACTAGGTCAGAGGATACCATGTATGGCATTCTTTTAGTAAGGTATTTCAGTGAGCATTCCAGTTGTTGTTGCATGTGTATGGATAGATACATGCCAAAGGGAGCATTATATTCAATGATTGGCCTAATCTGCATTTAGCAAAGGGACAATGACTTTCCTAGATCTAGACATAATCCCTTTATTTATAAGATGTGCAATATAGAAGGACCTTCTTGCAACAATGCACATATGTTGGTGAATAGTTAGGTCACTATAGACGTACGTTCCCAAATCCACAACACTTGGGTCAACTCTTTGAGGCGCATTGTGAATGTGGTAGTTCCTTGGGGTAGATGACTTCCCAAAGGATACAATAAAGCATTTTAGGCACTTAGTTTCAGTACATGATTTTGGCACCAGTTATTAATCTGGTGCAAAACTTCCTGCAGGATATCTAAATCATTTGGGGATTCAATGACTGCCTCTAATTGGCAGTCACCTGCAAACTTAGTCAGCCAGAGCCCTTTAGATATTGGCTCTTACTTCAGAAAAGTAGATGCCAAACAGGAAAGGTCCTAGCAGAGAACCCTGGGGGAATGTTTGAACATGCATTCCATTATAAAGTCTCATCACTGACTGATCCAGATTTGCAAATGAACCAAAAATGATGAAATGAATTATTATGCTGACAGAAAAAAAGACATATAGCAATCTTATCTTAGCAAATATATATGGGTTCTATCCCATTGGTCAAATATCTGTTTGCTGGGAAATATGTCCTTACTCTGCATTTGTGCAATTTTGGAGTTAGTATATATAATTGGCAGGGGATGGAGAAGGACTTGCTCATGGAAAAAATGATGTTTATTTGCTTGCTTGTTTTTGCATGCACAGAGGCTGTTTATTGGTGTATTTGTATGTGAAGTTGTGTGTCTGCATACATGGTTTTGATGTAAAGGCATTAATTAGCATTTCATGGGTGTATTGGATATATACAAACATGTAATAATCAATCTGCAAAACATGAGAGCACTTTTATCCAAACCAAACTATTAGCTATCACAATGCCAGTGCTACAACAAGCATAAGACTACTAATTGATATTTTTTTCTGCAAACCCCCTACTATTTATATATACCAACAACAAGGCTGCACAATAGCAAGGAAAGGACATATATTTCCCACCCCTGAAATTCCAGTGATCTTGCACCTGCGCCTGCAAACAGGTGATCCGTCAACCAAAAAGGCTTGACAGAATAGCTGCTTGACCACAGGGTTCTCCATTATTTTTCATGAACATACATGCATACGTAAATATCTGTGAATGTGCATGTGTGTGTGTGTGTGTGTGTGTGTGTGTGTGTGTGTGTGTGTGTGTGTGTGTGTGTGTGTGTGTGTGTGTTTGCATGTGGGGGGGGGTATATGCACTTACATATTCTGCTAGATTGGTCCCTTATAAGAATGCACATATACTAGTAAAAAACTGTTTTGTATGAATTTTTTATAGTTTGCAAGAGAAGCAGTACTCTGTTATCATTCTATTCTATTCAGACATTCAGTTATAAAATTTGACAATGTGATGATGATGGCTTATCCCAATCACACCTCATGCGCAAACAAACTTTGATCAGATTGCATCGTGTGTCTGCTGGATATAGTGTTTGTCCTAATTTGTTTAACAATTCTTTGTCGCATTCCTTCCACGGAGAATAAAATCAACACTACAAGCTGAAGAGCTAAGAGATTCCCTCCACATGTAATAGTGAGAGGAAATTAAAGAAGCAAGGACAGACTGGGTACTGTTAGACTGCCTAAAGCTGTCTTCTACTACATCACTGATGGCAAGAACTCTTAAGTCTCTAGAAACAGTTTCAAAACACGTGCATGATTATCTGGAACTTTGGACATCATTTCTAGTTACATAAAGTGCTAGGAACATTTACTTTAATTTTGAAATGTGCTGCATTAGGCGTTTTAATTAATGGAACACAGTCATTGAAAACATTCCCTGGGAGGTAGGCTGAAGAAGTCACATGGCAAATCAGTAATTTTGTGAAAATGTGGATAGACTGAATTGCTAAAGGCAGCTATGATCACCTGTGTCTTCTGTACCTTAGTGTTAAACTTAAATGATATTATAGAAAGATAGAAAAAAATTTCACGTGATTTGGTTTAAAGTGATACTCTTTCAAAATTTGGCATGCATGGTTTTCCATGGTTAATTCTAAATACACAAAATATTAAGAGGACCACTGAAGGGATTTCTTTTACAGCTGATGCTGTCCAGATTATCATATCCAGCCATAAGGGGTACGGGTTTAATTATAATGCTTTGTTGTAGTGTGCTTATGCTATATGTAACCAAATCAATGTTCATTTTGTAAGAAATATTATTTGTATTAATACGAAATGTAGAAAAGCTCTCTCACTTAAAGACCAGCAGATTTAATTAACTGTTGGATCCATACTTTATGAAATGGCATTCATTAATCTTTTTATGATACAGGTGCATAATTTATTGCAGTTGACACTGCACTTCTAATGAAAAGATAGAGTTGCATTAGTTGGGATTCAGTTAGTTAAATGTATATGATTGGTAATTTCTTTATAAATATAACATATATAAAACAACCATGGGAACATTTGGAAATGCCATGCTATCTGGTCACTTGTGGTAATTATATGCCTTAGTATTTCTTTATTTTGTGGGTACATATTTCTTTAGCTGAAGTAATTAGCCGCATCACTAATGACAATGTAGCATGACAGGATGTGCAGACAGACTCTTTTCCCCATTTCTGTGTCTTTTTTTTTTTTTTTTTTTTTTTGCTGCTATGGGGCTGTGAAACTGAAAGCTTCCTTTCTAGCATGCTAATGAAACATTAGTATTAATTCTCTGGAGTTCTGATGCCTAGGGGCATGTTTTCAGCTTTCACTACTTCATCTAGCATTGTAGTGTAAGTAATGCACTGTGGCAAGATGTCAGTGTTCATACTGCAGAAAAAGACAGTAACAGCAAATCTGCCATATACTTCTTGCCTTTCAGCTTTGTGTTCAAGCCCTGCTGAAACAGATGGAACACTCTTGGATAACTGTTTGGTGAACTTAGTGTGCATTGATGCACTCTTCAAGGGTTTTGAGCAAATACTGTTTATACCAGAAGCTTAGAATGGCAGCATATACTATTATAAACATTCACTACAATTAACAGTGATACCATACATACACATTATGGTGTACAAACCATTTCAGTAGCCTGTACTCACTCGCCAGATTGTTTAATATGTTTAATAGGTGAACCTTGTTTTATACTTGAAATAAAAAAGGGATATTCAGCTGCATTGCAAATTGCTATGCAGTATGCAAGAACAGATTTTTTCTGCAGGTATATGAAATGATAATCCTTTTGAAAATGTTGCTATATATCTCTCTGATTTAGAAACATCATTACATTGTACAGTAAATTATAATAACTTAAATTTCATGAAACTAGTTGGTACAGTGTGATAAATTTTCTTGTATTTCAGTTTCTCCATGCAGTTTTGTGTTAGGCTTCACATTTGTGCAACAGTACTTTGACAACATTCCCTTGACCATCCTGTTGTGTGAACCAGTATGATAGCCTAGATAGCCTGTCATTTTAAAGCATCATATCTAGGGATATACCATGACAACTATGTAGTGGACCAAAAGAGGAAATTAAGTTTGTACCAGTAAAATATAATTCTGATACTGCTTTGTTATATTTCATGTGGCAAGTCTCCACACAACATAATTCCTCTGATAGCTCACAACTAGCTCTAGGAGTCTGTTTGGACTTCACAAAAATCTGTTTGAGAAACATCCTCTGTTTGCACAGAAATTGCAAAATACGTACTTGTACAAGGTATGGCCACCCAATGAACTGTATGTTTTGTGTCAAGTATGCAGACATATCTTATGTGTTTTAGTGACCTTTAAAACAGTTCTTGTTTTCTTTAGCTGTCTGAAATGCAAAAAGTAGGCCATCACTGAAAAGGTCAAGGAGTATTGTCTTTCAATGAAGTTTGATAACTTCATTTCAAGGTGGGTCTTCAGCAACAACTGAATGCTAAAGGATAACTGGCTTCACCCCATGTACTACCTTATGCATGTGTACTAACCTTAAGGACAACTATTCCCCTACACTAACCCCAACCGTACCCTACACTTACCCCAACCCTACACCTGCACAAACCCTAACCTTACCACTACACAAACCCCAAACCTAACTCTATACTAACCCCATCCCTACACCTACATTAACCCCAACCATACCCCTACACTAACCCAATGATACTCCTACACTAATCCCAACCCTACACCTACACAAACCCTATCCCTACCCTTACACATACCCCAAACCTAAGCTTAGACTAACCCCAACCATTCCCCTACACTAACCCCAACCCTACCCCAACATTAACCCCAAACGTACCCCTACACTAACCCCAACCATACCCATACACTAATCCCAACCCTACACCTACAACCCTACCCCTACGCTAACCCCAACCATACCCCTACACTAATCCTAATCCTAGTCCTACAGTAACCCCAACCCTGCCCCTACATTAACCCTAAATGTGCCCCTACACTAATCCGAACCCTACCCCTACACTAACCACATCCATACAACTACACTAACCCCAAACATACCCCAACATTAACCCCAATTCTACCCCTAGAGTAACCCCAACCATACCCCTATACTAACCCAAACCCAACCCCCACACTAACTCCATACCTACCCCTACACTGACCCAATCAATACCCCTGCACTAACCCCATCCCTCCACCTAGACTTACCTCATACTTACCCCTTCAGTAACCCCAGCCATACCCCTACACTAACCCCAACCTTACCCCTACACTAACCCCATCCCTATACATTACATTGCTAAAAACCTTTCCCTAACAGTACCACTACATAAGACAAAAGGACACAGAACATACACAACACCAGACAGGAACAGCAGTAAGTCTACCCTCTTACTTAAACCTTGTGCTAACCCTGATGCTGAAACTGTCACACACACACATAAATTGCTATAATTCAGTCAATCCTTACTTTAACCTTAACACACAAACTCTCATACATACACACTTACTGCCATAATTCAGCCAAATTTTCATTTCTCTGCACATTTGCACTTCCCTACACAATATAAAACTTGAATTTGGAATAGTGTGTGTGTTGTGTGTGTGTGTGTGTGTGTGTGTGTGTGTGTGTGTGTGTGTGTGTGTGTGTGTGTGTGTGTGTGTGTGTGTGTGTACTTAAAATCTGCAAATGTGCATAATCTTAAAGACATTGCTTTTTAGGAAATGCACCCTTTTTATTGGCTTCTCCCCCACATAGAAGAATATCAGTTAAATTCTATGCATGCTGAGTACAATACAGCTAGAAACATTAAATGTTTAATCAGATAAATGTATTCATCTTTTATGTTTATGTCTATATTTTTAACTGGTCAGGTGAACTGATCCCTCATGTCCATTTCCCAGCGTTTACCCAGACCACAAGGACAATGTTAAATGAAATACATGTACACAGACACACACGTAAATATATATATATATATATATATAGACTACTACTTGATTTTGTAAAACATTTGACCATACTACTGCATTCGATGTGTTGTTTACATACATGAGACTGGTTGTTATTTAACCAGTCTCCAACACACTCTTGCACCTTCAGAGCTATAGAAAATCCCTCTACAACATAACTCAACTAAAATACATTTGCCAGAATCAGCAGAGTTACCATATAATGTTATATTTCAGTCAACTCTACCTGCAAAATATGCTTTAACATTTTAACAATAGTAATTGTTATAGTAATAGTAATAGTAAACCTTGCAGTAACTTCTACCTAACGTGAAAACTGAAAGTTTACATAAATATTTTATAACTCTTTTTTCCCCCAAGTGGGAGTGATTATTCTCTTCTAGCTGCCTTTCCATTTCTTGTGCGACTGTCTGTCTCTCTGGATTATCACTACTGTACTATACAATTCATTCATACACATGTAGCTATGCTCATGTCTGTGATTGGTTCATTCAAGGGCACAGTGACAGATGGAGCAGGAGAAGGCTCCAGTCTAGATGCTGCAATAACCAACTAATACTCGTTCCTTTTTGGGTTGCTTCACCTTTTAGGCTGAACAGCCTCATAATGGCATCACTTTAATGTACACAGGTACAGGCTGGGTGAAGTAATAGTAGGTGTAACAGCCTGAATCTCAGTGTAAGCACTGTCTTATTTGTAGGGCTGTTTTAAAAGACAGTCCAGAAGACAGCAGTGACATAAGTGAACAGACACATAGATATGCACCGACATCACAATTCACTTACTTGTGATTGCACTACTTCATCTCTAAGTAACAGAGCTAAGTCCGACTTTCTACACTAAAGAAATATCTTAACAAGCAAGTAAGAAAACTCCTAGAAATATTAAGGTTAACTTGAGCAGTCTGTTACTCTATCCTCCAACCAGCAGCCACAGCAATAGGCACACCATTAACCTATTTGTTATAAAATGTCCCTTTCCACAGGCATTGCTCTATAAGCAGAACATAATTACTCCACTTTCCAAAACTCCATCCTGCAACTAATTTCATAGATTTCAAGCCCACTGCCAACCTTAGTCTGCTTACAGAAATCTTTGAAAAATGTATTTGCAAAACAGATTTTTGAATACATTAACCACTGTGCTTACCTAGATGCACATCATTGTTTTAGAAATGGCTTCAGTGCACTCACTGCATTATATTCAATAACAGGCAGTGTCTACATTAATACGATAAACAGTCTATCTTTAACTGAGGTCTTTATTAAGTGATCTAAGAGGCTGAGAAGTTAAACACAATTTGCAGTTGAGAAAAATCAGGAAAAAAAGTAAATACACTTTGGTTCTGGATAACTTAAATGGTTGTAAAGCAATGTTGAAGCAGAACATTCCAGATAGCTTCCATGGCTCCTTGGGTCTATATTAGTTCACTGAAATCGCATTGCAGCGAATACCTCATACAGTTAAATTCGTTTCAGTGATTTGCTGAATTTACCAAGGGCAAGGAAATACTTGCCATACAGCACAACTTTTACCTTTTCTCCACTGAAGTGCAATTTCGTTGTTGGTATATATAGTTAGGGGGGTGCAACCCCCCACATCAGGTGGGGTGTGGGTTCGATTTGCTTAGCTGTCGGTCCATTGTACTGTAGGGCAAGTATTTCCTTGCTCTCAGTAAATTCAGCAAATCGCTGAAATGATTTTCGTGAATTAAGGTCAATGATTATGTGTTTGCTGCAATGCGATTTTGTCAAACTAATATAGACCCAGCTCCTTAATGGGGATGGATACCCTTTACTGTTGGACACTGCACAGCTTGTTGTTTGGTCCACTATTAATCTCACATTCTCTCATGATATTAATGCTACTGCTATCCACATGAAACCTTATTCTTTACACTGATGAATTTCAGTTATTAAAGTCTGACAAGATGATAAAACTATAGCAAAAATCATATTGTGAATTTGCAAGCCTGTGTCATTGGGCCTATAAAAAATGACTCCTTAGTACAGGTTGATTGGATGTAATGCTATTTGTTGTGGCATTGGTGACCCATCCTCTCTACAACTGTATGACGTCCTTAATAAAACCTTACTCAATGTGTACCAACAAAGATACCTAGGCTTCACCCTACACAACCATTTAAAATAGATTCAAAATTAGCCTTTAGCGAAGTATTTTACAGTTAAAAGTGATGTTATTGATTTAATATAATTACTTGTCTCGGAAGTTAGAGCAACACTAGCATGGAACATACTAATTCAGAAAATTGAGTGTGGGCTGTCCTTGGTTGCTTTTGACTTGTACAGCAATGCACGCACATTAGAAACTGCAATGCATCCTGATTAAAAACCCCAGATCCCACCACTCTGATTTATTAAATAAATGTCACTGGCTGCCCATTGCTAGTAAAGCATCTTTACAGTTAAATATGCTGTTTTACAAAACAGTGCAATCTAATAACTGACTTCTTCTTACAAAGCTACTGCATAGACCAAATGTTCATGTCTCAGTGACAGTAGGCACATTAAGTACAACAGCTTTTCCCTTACACCTGCTATGCACTGATATAATATTCAAACCTGTTGTGAAGCTTCTAATGCATGAAATCCAAATGGTATGCATTGGTACATATATCATCTGTTAAAAACAAATAGATATCCCCCTTATACTACTGTTCATTATAACTTACTTGTATATGTTATCATGTAACATGTATGTATGCTTATAAATCCTCTTTAGCAGGTTGTTAATCTATACCTCTTTTAAGCATCTTATTATATTTCATAGGTTACATGTATGACCATTTTTACCAATGTAAATTCCAAGATTATATATGATACCATTTTACCAGAGTTAAATCTTCTTCTTTCCCCATTAGGGGTCACTATAGTAGAACAACAGTCTGTAGAATGGTTGGTAGTGGAGTTTTATGGTGTCAAGTTGCCAGCCTGGTGCCCAAACATCAACAGAAGGCACACCCATGCATGCTGTCACACCTAGGGCCAATTTAGGGTGTCCAATCCACCTGCAGCATGTCTTTGGGATGTGGGAGGAACCAGAAGAAACCCAAGCAACTGCAACAAGGACAAACAGACTCCGCACAGAAGGAACCTCATCCAGGAATCAAACCAGAGAACCTCTTGCTGTGAGATGGCAATGCTAGCCCCTGCACCACTTCAGCCACACATTTTACTAGATTTAAATACAGTTCTTAAAAGTCTGCAATGCTAATGGTATGATGATTTACCTTTAGCAGTTTTTGTCTATTTGGTAGAGTATAGTCAACTTGCTTTACACATGACTGTCTTAAGGCTGAAAAGTGCAATTTGATCAATCTATGACTGATAAACAAAAAAACACACACACATAAATAAATGTCACTGTCTTAAATGCAGTTTGTTAGTTTCCCAAACATTCTCACAGTAATAAGGGTTTGCTAAGAACTCATCAGTGTATGGAAGCTAAATTACTGAGCAAAGCAAATATAAATAAACAAAAAATAAATCACATGGCTATTTGCACAGGAAGACAATCAGTGCGACTTATGGATTTTCTTATATAATGCAATGGGTAACTAAAAGTAATGAATATTACCTTTATATTATTTTCAAAAACATTTTTATGTAGATGCATCTAAGTATGACATTTCCAGCATTCATTAAACATACATTTTGAAAGTAATATGGTTTAACACACAGTAATTAATAAAGTTCATATGAAGTGAAATATGAATTATAATTAATAAATTAAGTAGATATTCCAACATCAATGAGCCTTAAAATAAAGATCAAAAGTCCTAGTGTAAACAAATGTTTCTACTGACATTTCAAGCTAAGTTATTAAAACAAAATGTTCTGTATTATAGAAGTACTTATCTAATGGCTTTTTTGATAAACAATGAATTTTATTAGCACTTTTATAAAATGGAAAGCCTGTCAGTTCGGATAATGAATAGACTAGTGAACATATGGTATCACACTGGAAAATGCTATAGGTATTGAATCTGTAGGAAATTAGTGGACAATAGGATATAATTATGGTCAAGACCAAATCACTGTTTGAGACACACAGCCGCACACACACTCACACACACACACACACACACACACACACACACACACACACACACACACACACACACACACACACACACACACACACTCTTACATGAACACATGCACACATATGCACACACAAATAAAACACAAACGCGCATGTACACATGTGCATGCATATACACATATAGACATTCATACGCATGTGCACATACACACACACTCTTACATGAACACATACGCACATATACACACACATGCACACACAAATAAAACACAAACACACCTTGTACACGTGCCTGTACACATATACACATTCATGCTTGCGCATGTGTATAAACACACACGCACACACATACACACATGCGCGCGCGCACATACACACACACACACACACACACACACACACACACGAGCCAGCTGAATATTGTTTTGGTCATACCCAAAAAATATAACTATGAGATATTTTAAAACACTGGCCTAAAAGTAATAGGAAAGATAAAATATGTAAAAACCTCATTGCTTGAAGAGAATTATAGGGTAAAACTCAGACACAATTAGAGTAGTGCATAATGCCTATTTACCCTCTCATGGGACACCTGCAGGGTGATGAAAATTCAAAGACAAGGACTGTGTAATTAGGCATTGAAAGCTATGCAGCAAATTTGAATGGGATGATAAAGTATACAAATGAGTGAGGCAGAAGGTATTACTTTTCAGAAGCATCACAAGGTTAAATGAACTAGTACAATTTAGTACAACCTCTGAAAAATATCATCATGACCAGTATAAATGTTGGGAATTGCAGCATGGCTATGTTCTCCAACCAGTGCTGGGGCCATTGCCCATCTAAGCGCTATGGAAATGACTGTAATAGTGTGCATGGCTTGCTTGCACTCATGTTAATTGACCAGCAGATATCTGGTCACTTTTGAGATGACTGTGTATTAATGAAGACTAAGTGTTTTTGAAATGTTTTTTTTTTTTTTTTGTGAAATGTTTTTTGTAATTTAAAATGTGTCTTTAAATGAAATTTTTTATATGCATATTTTTAGATAAGTTTAATAGTTAATTGTTTAATTGATTGATTAATTGAATGTTTTATTGGATGTCAGTGGGTATAAAAATGAGTTAGTAACATTGTAAATTTACTCCTTGAAGGCTTAGCACAAGCCAAGGCACCAGAGTGTTTTGTAATTAAACAGGATATACTTGACTACGAGTTGCTTTTTATAAGTGTGGCACATATCTACCACATGTGGTACCTCAAGGACTATGTGGTTATCCTGTACTTTTGCATATGAAGACATATCACACATTAAGTATTATGACCACAGGAACTTTCTAGTATCTCAGAGGGGCTACACTGGGGTTTAACAGTTGTCTAGTTTATGGATATTGGACAAGTCTCTAGATGTGCATACACAATCCATGTAAGACCACAACTTATTCCACAGGACCTGACAGGAGAGGGCCACCACTACACGTTTTTTCTGAGACATTGCTCTTTTCCTTACATTCTTGTAGCCACTGATTGTAGAATCATTGCAGTTAAGGCATCAGATTGTTCACATGGTCATATCTATATCAAGTGGAATGGCTATTATTCTTTGAGCTGTCAGGTGAATTGTAGTGCAGTTGGTCTCACAGCAAATGTGTTTATTCAGTATGCTGGCAGACTGTATGATATCAGTGTATGGTCAGGTTCAGATGAACATGGCTGCTTTCAAGATGATTTTTCCAGCGGGCCATCTAGCTGAGAAGTGTAGAATTCATAGTATGTAGTAATATATAACTCTTATGTTTACGTGATATGTAGTAAACCCTAAATCCTCACAAAAAGTATTCATATACTTGAGAATGAGAGATTTGAAGCTGTCAGTGTCATTTTCTGAGAAAAATATCCAATAGAAAGTACCTTGTGTTGACACTCTTGGTGAGGGTCAAGTGGGCTTGATTTGCTATTTGAATGTATGGTCTTTTTTTCTATGTCCTTCTGGATATACTGGTCTGAAGGTAAAATGCACACATGACTACAACACTGGACTTATTTTGTTGTCTAATGGACTAGAGACAGTTTGTCAATGTTCATGTAGCTAGAGGCCAATGATGAGGAACAATATCAGTTGCTAAGGACATTGATGCAGCATTTTCATTGGTTGAAGATGGAAAAAGGAAGTTTTCTTACTTTTTTGTTTGGTTATTACAATCCCTGCATGCAGACAAGTTGATCTTTAGAATGTTATTCTGGCAAGCTTAGTGGAGAAGAGGAATAAATCTCTGAATATGGTGCAGGTGACTTGAGTTTGAATAGGAGCTCGAGTGCATGTAGGTGTTGGTCTTATAGTATGGGAGTGAATGTTTTTTGCTGGGTCACCAGTTCCGGAGGGAGGTGTCTCTGGCACACTGCATGGGTGACACCTTGTGGCAACACTAGCTGTCTTCCCAGTGGACCTTGAGTCTATTGAAACTGTGATGTTGTGTGCAAGTCATAGTGAGCTTTGGTGGATATAGTATTTGTGAAGGCAAGCTTCCTCTTGGAGGGGAGCTATATAGCAGAGGTTGGAAAGCTGTTTTGCAGGTGGAGTGCAGTGCTCCATGAGGGGAGAGGGTAGGCCACACTGCAGGATAATGAAACTGGCCATCTGTTTGTTACCTGATTCTTGTCACAAGCGAATCCACTTGTGGTGGATTAGGGAGGGACCTGACTCTCATGACCAAGAAAAAGTAGGTTGATTGGGTGCAGGTGTGGAGGGAAGGTGGTTGTTCTTGAATTAACGCTCTCATTTTCTTCCTACATAGTTCAATAAGTTGATACATGCCATGAATCCTGAAATAGTGACGTTTATCATGTTTACCATAAGTGAATTCTTGTTTTTATGCGTCTTTTTCCTCTTCTATATATAATAGACCTTGTCTTGAGGTTGAACTATGACTGTAAAACCATGGCTCTCCACCATGACTCCTTTTGTTGGTTTCATGTATATCCAAAGCAGTATTTGAAGCATTTTATCAGGAAAAACATCTGGGCTGTCAGCAGCTGACTTTTCATCCCCAGGTCTCTGTTCTCCAAAGGCCACAGATCTATGCTGGGAATGGATAAAAATAGCACAGTCATTCACACTGCTGGTTACTGCTGCCATGGAAAATGGGTGGGGCCTGCAGTGTCATTACATTAGGAAACTGTGGCTAAGTACGTTTTATACAACACAAAAGTATAAACATGCAAAAACTATAGTAAGTAATGGTTTAAAACAAGAGTTAGCACTTCGGTCTAAGTCATTTTTTTCTTTTTCTTCCCATTCATCTTTTATCTAAGCATACAATAAAAAATGCAGCATATAGAGAAAATATTTCCATTAAGATGATTTAAATCATACCCACTAAAGCAGAAAATTATGGCTAGATGTGATAAGGGTGGCAGTAGAAACATTAGCATGAAGGTACAAGAAGAAATATTCTTAGTCAAGCATTTTTTTTATTTCCCTAGAAAAGACTGCATTTTTTTTTGCTCTAGAAGCTTTTTGTTGTCTGATCATTAACCATTAACCCAGGTGAGATTTTCACATGGTATGGGGAATCCCCAGACCTACTAGGGTAAGTACCATCTAAAGGGACATTCATCCAGACACACAGCAGAGTTCTTTGTGCTATCAGTGACATCCCAGCATTGAGGGCTTCTCCATCTGCCCTGACTTGAGGGGGCCTCTATCCTCATCATGTCTGAGCCTCACATTAGCTTCCTACATAGGTTCTCACTCTCTTACCCCCACTATGAAGGCCACCAATACCAATACACCTCCTAATTCTGACCCTACGTCAGCTGGTCCTTTCATTAGAAAAAGCATAGATTTCACCCTATATTAAACAGAGATTAATATAAAGTTTAATAGTTTACACATATTAAGTTCAAGGCCAAATAAAAAACTGCAAGAGTGCCTCTGTTCATTAAATACATTGACCATTTTAAACTCCAACAACACCCAAAGATAAAATTGGTTCTTTCAACTTTTCATTAAAATAATGAACCCGTGGGAAAAGAATATAATAAAAATAAAAATTTAAAAAATCTTAACAGTTATTAAATAACTTTTAAAAATTCATCTACTTCATGCTTTTATATTCAACAGACTATTAATGGAACAATACTCATTTAATCTGGCCAACCACAAGCATTTAGCTGGAGTTACCATTTCAATTCTTTTTTCTCTAGACGGAGTGTCCAGGGTCTCCCTCTATTTCCTACCATAACTTTGTCTATGACCATATATTTAAAATGATGCCATTCATTATTATATATATGTTTTGCCAAGGTGGTGTTTAACTTTTGATTTTTAATAGTATATTCATGTTCATAAATCCGCTTCTTCAATTTGCATCCAGTTTGCCCATGTAGTTGCATGGGCATAACTAAGTAGGAAGTGTATTGATTCAGTTGTCAGCCAATTAAATGTTTGAGTGATATGTAGCAGGTTAATGTGGGATATTTAAATGTTTTTGGTTTAGATGGATTTTATCTAATGAAGTTCAGGTAGCAATAAAAAGAGGATGAAAGCACTCATCTTTAATCAAATCACTGTTTGTATTTGTGGCTAGTTTCCTTGTCAACCACGTTTTTTTATTTTTATCAGTTGGATTTGTTTTTGTTATTTTGGAAGTCTAGAAATAAGGAAGAGACTAGTTAGCCATTATTTATAGCTGTATTGACAGTATCTAGATAGGTTAGAAGTGCAGTGTTATTACTATGTTATTTCCTGCACTGTCAAAGTAGCGGATTCCAAGTCCGACATCAGACCAGTGACAAGTGGAGTACCACAGGGTTCAGTCCTGGGTCCTCTCCTGTTTGGTATCTACTTCTCTGAACTGCAGGCCAACACAGAAGGTCTTTGGCTAACAAAGTTTGCAGATGACTGCAAACTAGGAGCCATAATTGAAACTCCTAATGATGTGGACAAACTACAAAAGGGCCTCACTGAGACAGATACCTGGTGTGAAAGCCATGGCCTGAAGCTCAATGTCAAAAAGTGTATTGTCATCCCCTTTGGTAAAAACTCTGTACCCATGAACTACCACATAGCTGGTAGTCTACTTAATGCCAAAAATGTGATAAGAAACCTTGGGACACAGGTGGACAGTAGTCTCTCCTTTGATAATCACATCACCACAGTGGTCAGGAAATCCTTCTACGTGGTACATCTCATCACAAAAGGATTCTCATCCAGAAAAAAAGAGGTCATTGCTCCCCTCTACTCATCACTCATTAGACCCATTATAGAGTACAATGCCCCTTTTGGTATGTACCTCACAAGACATCTACAACAACTGGAAAGACCACAGAAATACCTCACAAAGAGGATTACTGGCCTCAAACAGATGCCCTATGCAGACTGTCTCAAAAAACTACAGCTTTACTCCATCGCATATCGCCTACTCAGGGGCGAGGTCTACCTAACATACAAAGCTATGTCAAACCCAGAGCTGTTGGACATGCTCTACTTAAAGAAATCCCAATCCCTCTGAGCTACATGCTCTAGGGACCTAAACCTTGTCACCACAAAAAACAGAACATGCTGGAGGGATAGGTTCCTGTCCCAGAGACTTCCCATACTCTGGAACAGACTACCTATCTATGTCAAACAGAGCTCCTCATTAGCACTCTTCAAGAAAAATCTTGATGATTGGATGGGAAATGGGAAATTCACCCCGGGGATCACTTCTGTGGCTCTGTTCGACAGGGGCACAGGAAAATAATTTTCTTGGGTGGCGAAAGCCAAGGTACATTTTTTGGCTAGGCTTGTATGGGTCCTAGGGCCAATAGCCTAGTACCTACCTATGAACCTATGAACCTATGGGAAGGATGGAAGAAATGTTTTGTGGGGGACAAGAGTTTTTCCATTAGGAGATATTTTAGCAATTGTTTTAAAATACATTTTTTAAGTATTTTACAGGGGGTAAGATTGGTACAGGTTTAATATTAGTGATGCCTGTTGAATTTCCTCCTTTGTGAACAGGGATAATGTGTGATTTATTTCCAGAAAGTGGAAATGTGGTATTCCTGGATTGACCTATTTATAAGGATTGGGATAGGATAGGCAATTCTACTGGCTTATATTTTAAATCACTCACTTGGAAGGTGAACAGCTGAAGTAGAACATGGTTTGAGTTTTGGTTGAGAGTAATTTTATATAGGACATGGGCACAGGTTTCAAAATGAAAGTGGATGTAGAGATATGTGGCTGTTGGGCAAGGTTGGGATAAGGCTGGTTAGGGTTGCTATACTATTTATAAAATAAGAATTGAATTATATTGCAGTTATGGCTGGTGAGTTACTGAGAGAGGGGTTGGGATTACATTTTTGGCAGTGATGCAAGAATTTTTAATGATTGACCAGAATTTGTTGGCGCTGTTTTTCCTATTGTCCTGCACATTGTTATATTTGTTTTTTTAGAGAGGTTAAAGAGTTTTCTGAAGTTTTTGAGATATTGAGGTCTTTTATATTTTTGCCATACTGAGGTGTTTTAATATTTTTGACATTCTTTCCATGCTTTTTCTCTATCCTGTATTAGCATTCTACTCTTTTTGGATAGACAAATTGCATTATTTGTTTTTATTTTCTTTCTTCTAGGAGGTGCAAGGCTATCCAGGATATTTTTTAGAATGCTTCCGTTAATAGATGATAGTGCAGTAATGAGTATTTCTGGGTTAAACTTAGATTACATGTTGTTTTACAAACATGCTGCTTAACAGATATGTGAGATGTTTGGATGTATAGATTGGGAAATGGCCACTGAGAGAGTGTGACATTATACTGAAAGATTGCCAAAAGCCAAACTTCGGAAAATTGCCGGTTTATTTTAAACGTTACAATAAAAACACGTTTTTCGTCTCACATAAATGTGGGACTTCTTCAGAAACAAACAGTTTAAAATTTCAAAGACTTGTATTTATACATCCTTGTTTATTTGGCGCCAAAAATTTGAATGCCATTTATTATAGTTTAAAGGGACATTCCTTCCCAAAAATACTTTTCTTAATAGAATGAAAGACTTGTCCCCTTACTGTTTTTAAACTCATACATCCACATATTACTTCCCGCAAACATTATGAAACATCAAATACATTTATTATAAAACATCAAATACATTTATTATGATTGGTAAAGCAGCTTTACTTTAAAAAATACTCATCTTGTTTGTGCCATTTATTAAAAATAAAATATGTAATATATAATGTGAGAAATGTATAAAATATAATTGAATACATAAAATTTATTATGTTAAATTATGTTGAGATTCTGTATTTAAATAAAAACATAAGAAATCACTGACATGAAAATTCATCATTAAATGTTACTAAATCACATATGAAAATAGAAGTAAAATTAATTAAGTAAAATTAAAATAGAAATGAAAATAAAAATGAAAATACCTAAAATGCGTTAATTCCTGAATTGCATATGAAGACACCTAATATACATTGGTTCATTGATACAACTACTATGATGTGTATTTTTTATTATTATATTGTTATTGCTGTTTATCTTTCTAAACATTTAAGTTTTAAAAGAAAGATAAACAGTAATAACAATATAATAATAAAAAATACACATCATAGTAGTTGTATCAATGAACCAATGTATATTAGGTGTCTTCATATGCAATTCAGGAATTAACGCATTTTAGGTATTTTCATTTTTATTTAAATTTTACTTAATGTTTGTGGAAAGTAATATGTGGAGAAGTCCCACATTTAGGTGAGACAAAAAACGTCTTTTTATTGTAACGTTTAAAATAAACCGGCAATTTTTCGAAGTTCGGCTTTTGGCAATCTTTCAGTAGTTTGGTGTTCATTGTGGGTTGTTTGTAAGAGTGTGACATTATACCTGTGGTGCTAAATTTACTTGGGTCTGATTCTAGGATCCAGTCTAATAAGCAGTCTGATGTCCTGCTATAGTGTGTGGGACTATTACTTAGTTGTGTGAAATTTTTATTTTATTTAATTTTTTTATTTATTTTACATTTGTTACTGCAGTGGTGGTGCTGCGGTAGCATTGTTGCATCACAGTAAGACGTTGTCCCGTTCAATTCTCAGTTAGAGAGTCTTCTGTGTGGCGACATGCGTGAATGGGAGTTCCTTCGTTGAAGGTTGTGTGTCAGGCCCGGCAAGTCAGCACGTAAAAATCTACTGCCAATCATTAGCGGACCGGAGATCCACTGTGGCGACCCCTAACCGGGAAAAGCCGAAAGACTCAACATTTATATTACATTTGTTGACCGGGATAGTCCAACTGGATGTATGAGTTTTTACATAACTAAGCAAGTTAAACAAGTTCCACAGGTTAGAGTTAATCCTGAGCGTAAATCAGGATTAAATTAAATTACACAGTAAGATGGTTAACAGATTTTTACACATTCTAGAGAGAGTTAGCCAGGCTTGATACAGTGACATAGCCAGTTAAGTGACAAATGTTGTTTGAATCTAGTTTTAAATTGACCTAAGGTGGAAAGTAAGGTAATATCAGCTGGAAGAAATTTCCAGGATCTACTTACAGAGTTTGCAAAGAGAGAGTCACTGGCTGTGTGTTATTAATTTTGCTAGTCTGAATTAGTAGTTTGTTAGAGGATCGAAGCAGTCTAGGATTGTTATAGGTGGTGATAATATTTTTAAGTGCAGGAGTATTGTCTGGATTATGGAGGATTTTATAGGCCGTAATCAGTTGGTTATACTGGATTAGGCTAGGTAGTTCAAGCCACCCAAACTGGTTTGGATTGATGCAATGATGTGTCCTAAATGGCAGCCCAGTGACAAATCTGGCAATGTGGTTGTAGCAAATTGAGAGTTTGTTAAGGACAGTCTTGATTAAATTCGAGAGTAGAGGGGATGCATACAGAAGGCTTGAAAGAAGGTGAGAGCGAGCAATGGCAATTTTAGCTGGAGGGGTTAGGAAGGCTTTTATTCTGTAAAGTGACCCTAGTTTTTTATTGATGGTTTTGATAGTTTGGTTAACATGTAGGTCGAATTTTAGATTATATCTATGATGACACCTAATAGTTTTGTAGAGAGGTCAGGGGAGATTATTGTACCATCATTTGAATTTATGGTAAAGGTGAAAGCGGTAGACCTACGTGTTGGTGAAAATAACAGCATTGTAGTTTTTTTGGGATTTAGGATCAGACAACGTTCAGAAAGCCAGTTTTCTATTGTATTAAAGGTGGTCTGGGTAGCTGACCATAACTCTATTGGAGATGTGGCCGAGCAAATCAGAGTAGAGTCATCAGCATATTGGATACAGCTGACTTTTGGGATGACAGTGTAAAGGTCATTAATGAAGATGGAGAACACAAGGGTCCTAGTATAGAGCCTTGTGGTACTCCAAAGGTGTTAGGTAGAAGGTTAGAGAGTTTGTTCTGCCAGTGGACAGCCTGCTGTCGACCATTCAGGTAGGATTGAAACCATTGAAGGGCTCTAGTATCTAGACAGAATGTTTGCAGGGTGTGGATTAAAAGTTGGTGATCAACCATATTGAATGCCTTGGAAAGGTCCAAGAAGAGGGCTGAGGATATATAATTATTGTTGCGATTATGGTTTATGGTGTTGGTAAAGGCTAGGAGGGCTGAAGTAGTGCTGTGATGAGGACGGAAACCATGTTGAGTGTCTGCCATAAGGTGATTCTGGATTAGGTGGTGCATGAGTTGTCTATGAATACATTTTTCCATAATCTTTGCAAGTGGAGAGAGTATAGCTATTGGCCTATAATTGGAGAATTCAGTAGAGCTGCCTCCTTTGTGAAGTGGGATTACATAGGATATTTTCCAAATGATGGGAAGTTTATCTTCTACTATGGTTCGATTGATTAGTATTGAGACGGGGTAAGCAATAGCATCAGCTGAGTTTTGTAGGTACTCGGCAGGGAGCTGATCAGCAGAAAGTCTAGTGGGTTTTAATTTTTTGATCAAGGTATGGATAGGTGAAGTAGCGACTGGTTGAAAGCTGAATGCGAGTAGGTTTCTAGGGATGCTACTTTCAGGACCAGGGGAGCTAGGAGGTAGTTGGCTAGCTAGGGCTTGAATTGTCTCAGTAAAGAATCCATTAAAACTGTCAGAAACATCTTCAGGGGTTTCATCAATAGTAGCAGCAGGGATTGGGGTTGAAGTTTGTCCAGGATGTAGTAGATTATTTAAACCTGCCCAAAACTTCCGAGGGTTATTTTGATTTACTGTTTGTAAATTACATTAGTATTGTTTCTTGTCTTGTAAAATGGATTTTTTAGTTTCGTTCCTGGATTGCCTGTATTTAATGTGATATTGGGGTCTTTAGAAGAATGCCATAAAGCCCATGCCTTATTTCTAAGGGTAATTTTGAATTTAGACTCTTCAGAAAGCCATGGCGCAGTTTTTGCCTTTGTTCTCTTTGAACGAACAGGTGCATGCAAATCAAGGATCTCAAGGAATCTGTTGTTAAAGTATGCTACTGCTTCTTCTAAGGGGAGGTATTTTAGAATAGACCAATTACATGAGTTTAGTTCTTGTTGGAATTTGGCAGGGTCAAAGTTTATATTGTTTCTAATCTTTCTGAGTAAGGGTTGGTGGGAATTAATGGCTTTGTGTTTAATTACATATGTGAGAAGGTGATCGCTTAGGCCATCAGGGAGGGTACCAGAGGTGTACAGTTAGGGGTGACTGTTTATGAGTACCCAATCAAGTATGCTTTCTTTTTGGTTGGTTTTACCTATCCTGGTAAGGGTGGATATGATTTGTGTAAATGCATGCAGGTTAATATGGGTGGTTGGGGATTCTGAGGAACAGGTGCCCCAGTTTATGTTAAATTGTATAGTACCTTTTAATTTCTTATACCACTTTTCTCTCCTTTCATCACTTACTTTTTGCTGCTATCTAATTCTCTTTCCTGACTTTCTCCCCAAATATGACATATGCCTGTTTTTCCCTCATATGATATTGCAATTCCTATTTGTATTAGACCTTTAATTTCTCTACAAACTGTCTAAAATGTCTCTAAATATTAAATGATCATCATATACCTTGTATAGAGTCTTAACCAATGTTTTAATATTATGTCTAATTTCTTATAATTATTTAAACTGCAGATATTTTTGTTTTATTTTGAAGATTGTAAAATTATTGTTCATAAAAGGTTTTGTAATAATTTGGAGCTTTTCTCCCAAGGGCTCCACTGAAAGTGGGCTTCTACCCAGCTGGACTTTCCAGGTAATCAAATGTCAATCAATAAATAAATGAATAAATAAATAAGTCCTTACTGGATGTAGGGGAGTTAGAGGTTATGTCCAACCACATGCTACAGATATCAACTAGTAGTATTTTGTCTTGTGGAATTGTTATGGATGTCCAATGTAGGATATTTCCATTGTAGCTGTATTGTTACCTAGAAGGATGTAAAAGCAAGCAATACATATTTACCTATATATTTTTATTTAAAAAAAACTCTGCTGTATTGAATGCTCGTATTTTATATTTTAGAGAGTAGACAAAAGCAGGGAGATGGTGAGTTGTCTCTCAGTTTCAGACTGATTATGTTAAAAGGGGCTCTTAACCCAGACAGATATGATTATAACATGGTGGCGTCCCATGTTGGGGTAAATGACATGGCGCACAAAACAACGACAACGGTGCAGAATGGCAGAGTTCTCTATGCTTGTTACAAATACAGGAAAGACCCTAGTATTGTGTGGAACTTTTTGTTCACCAAGATTAATAAAGTAGTGAAAAGTAAAGATAATTGTCCTTAACAATTTGTTAAAACCCTGGTGTCATTTTAGGGGGAATCAGCATGTGTCAGCACGGAATGAGATACCTGACAATTAAAGTTGCTGTGCCAAGATGGTTTGCAGGTCTCAGTCCAAGACTACCACATACTAGCAAAAATGTTTGCTGGCAGCATTGTACCTTTTAAGGTAGGGTTTAGATAATGAGCCTCTCAATCTAACTTCTAAAACAAACCTATCACTTGAAGCTCTACTTAATGTTAGAAATCTGAACAAGAAATTGCTGAACCCTGTTCCTCCTGAATTTGGAGTACATCCATTTATCCATTTGTTACAAAAAGCTGGTTTAAGAGCCTAGAGCACTTGCTCAGTACCTGTGCTTTGTAATTGCCCCCATTTAAACCTGATGGAAACTGTAGTAGCATATCATTATTTGTTAGACACTATATTACTTCAATACAGATACCTAGAGACACCAAAGCACAGCTTATAGAGATTCAAATCACTCTAAATAGCATCAGCTACCACCTCTATGTCCCCAGAAAATCATATTCGTGATGAACTCATTATAGATCAGAGCACTGTTGTCGAAGGGATTTTTAACTACCCACCTATAAACTGGGTGATGTACACTTTCAGTGTAACATAAATGCAACAATTCTTAATCTGTATATGCAAAAACTACATGGGCCAGATTGTTAAAAGAATACACTAGAGGACAAAATATACTTGACCTGGTCATCTGTATATACCATCCCAAAGGTACACCCTTCAATGGCCACCATCTCAAGGTAACCTCAATGACCAAATCAAAATATAAACAGGTTACCTTCTCTGTCAAAATCTCCAAACCATCAGAAGCAAATATCACATAATTCAAGAACTTCAAATGTACAAATTTCCTATAGTTATATGATGAAGTCTTTAAATCTGAGTGTAATGTTGATACTGTAATGAGTTATGTAGATGACTTCTAGTTGCACCTGGACAAATGTATTATTTTGTCAGTCCCGTCTAGATCCAAACAAATGGGGAAGATTGAAAATAAACAAATGTGATGTTCCACAAGCATTAATAAACAATAAAATAAATGGAAGATACTGCTAAACATACATGTCCTTTTCTTTCTATTCCCTTCTCTGTAATCTGCATGGCATACTGATTATGTTTTGTCAGTAAGGCATCCAGAATGGTAACCATTTGAAATGCCGGGACCCACTAGATCGAACACTGAAATGCAGAGAATGAATTGCCGAAAGATCAGACTTTTATATACAAAGTCAGAGATGACATTTCTCAGAACATTCCATTTTCCCTGAGATGTGGTGATCTCAGAATTGGTATATATAAGTTTAGAGGATGTGGGGGGAAAGGAAGAGTGATTTTTGAGATTCAAGCTTCTCTGTTTTTTTTTTCTTTTTCCAGTGACAAGATTTCAAATGGGAGAAGTACAGAACTGCAAGCAATAATTAATCTTTGATTGTAACTGTGATTGAGCTATTATTATATTTCTTTGTTTGTATCCAGCACCTTTCCACCATTATATACCTTAGAATTAGTTTTGACGTTGCCCCTTCACTATATACCTGAAGGTTAAGACTTTCTATAACAATAAACTTCCCATGTTACAGATTTTTGGTCTGATTCCCTGAGGATATATTTGACAACTTGGTTATCCTTCTCTGTGTTCAGCAGCATGAAATCCATAGGACTGATGTGTCACTGCCACTGTCTAGACCATGCATGCATCCATCCTTTTTAGGCTCATGTTAAGACTATTCCATCTGATAGCATTTTCCCATCACTGGGGTTATTAGGAAAGGAAATTAAATGATCCACATTCCATGCCCTGTGAAATAAAAATGAAGTATTGCTGGACCAAGGGCCATCCTCTTTGTCAAAATCGTGTCCTTCATTCATATGAGATCATCTCTAGTCTAATACCCTCTGCTCTCTGCTTTCTAACTACTGCCCAACACTGTCACACAGTTTGCTATTTACTGTTTTGCAACTGATGTCATTATTGTACAGCTGGCACTACCCCAGACTCTTCTCCTGGTCATTTCAATTAAGATTCATGCCCACAGCCTGCACCTTATGCCCAGGTTATTCTGTCCAATAGAAATGCCTTGCATTTGTTAGAGATTACTCTTAGTTCTTATTACTGTAATGAACACACAGGTTTCTCTGTATCTTACCTTAACCTTCTCCCTGCTTTGCTTACAGTAGCCCCTTTCTTGGTTTTACCCATAAAGGCATTGATCCTATTACCTTCATTATGTCACAGTAGAGACATTCAGGAACACTAGCCATTGCACTGACACATCACCACTTCCCCCTTCTCCGACTATGTCAACCTGACCACTACTATCCTACATCATGCCTGTTAGCTACCTCTTTACCTAGCTAGACATTCCTGTCCTGATTCAAAGTTTTTCAAGATGTTCAATAAACTTTTATGGAAGACCAAAACAAACATGCTACTGAAATTTGGACAGACTTTACTGAATTAGATGCTGTTGCTCGGTCAGACAACTGGGTGCTGTTGAACTAAAATGATCTTGTGCCTGAAAGCATTATAATTCATCTCGTATCACTCATTAGTCAGAACAGAAACCTTATCAGCCTTTTCTTTCAGCATTTCTTCCATTATAGTCTGCTTCCAAAATCTGGCTGCATAGCCTGTGATTTCTCGTGATGAGTGCACTGCTCACTTGTGTAATGTATAATGTACAATGTATAATGTATAATGCACAATGTATAATGTACAATGTACAATGTATAATGTACAATGTATAATGTATAATGGAAATACCTGAAACTTCTCTGCCTTTTGCTAATACGTTTGTCTACTGAACTACTAAACACTTCAGTCAAAGGTTTTGTCAGCACCATAGCCAGATGCACTAAGATTTTATCTTGCTATCATTCTACCCTGGAGCACAGTCCGCACTAAGTTTATTCAGTTCCTTGTCCTTCTTCCTGGAATCTAATGCCCAGACTGTTCATGCTTCACTCCTTCTAGTTCCAATCTATTAATCTTCTTCCTCTTGACTCTTTTGAATGTGAAGACTACTAGGTTGTTTAACATTTCTACCTGCTGTTTTCCTCTTTTAATTATCCCCCTTTGTTGGTCTGCCTCACCAAAAGTTCCTTTACTCCTCTGCTATACACTATAAAATCATCTGTTCCTCCCACTTCATTCCCACACATAATTCCTTTTCCTCTCTGGCACTTACTGTTCTAATCTCTCTAGTTTCCCTTTTCTAGCCTTTGCGTGCAGTACATGCTTAATCCCTTTCCCTTTTCCTTTCATTTATTATATGTTTTCTAAATTACCCATACTTGACCAGTTTCTGTAGTCTTCAAGATGTTTTCCTGTTTTTCCATTTACTCTTTTTTTTCAATCCTGATCTCAGCATCACCCATCTGTTATTCTAGCCACAATTTTTTTCCAAAACACACTGGCTCCCTCATATGCAGTTCTCCAGTTATACCATTAGTCTTACTTGCAGTTGTTTTAAAACCGCACCTCAATAATCGGCTCTTGTAGCGGCATGCTTACTTTACTTACAAAGTAAATTCTTCTATTGCACAATCAGTGTTAACAGTACCTTTGCTTCTGTCCATCTGTGAATCCATCCATCCATTTACAATGATTGTTTTATTAAATTCAGGGACATAGGAGGGACACAGCTTGCCCAAACAGGCTATGGGCATAAGTTAGAAAGCAATTTTGGAGGAGATACTAGTGTACTACAAGATACACGCACACACACACACACACACACACACACACACACACACACACACACACACACACACACACACACACATGCGTGCACGCACTCACTTACACACACACGCATGCACTCACACACACACACACACACACACAAACTCATTAAATGCATACTTAGGAACATGCATTTGAGTGCGGGAGTAAACCAGAGAACTCCACAGAACTAACTTTGGCATGAGCTGGGCATGCCAACTCAGCACAGAAGGCAGCTCAGACAGGAAAAAAAGATGGAAAAGTATGGTCTGTTCCATAGCATTACTAACCTGTACATTCTAAAATCCACTTATTTGTTAAGTACTAAGTCTAAGTTTCTGCAACCTTTAAATCAATGTTGTATAGTTTGGAGAATATGTTTCTAGTTAGAGTTTCTACCATTTCATCCTCTATTTCTAGCCTGGAAATAAGAATACTTCAGCCTGCTTCTGGAAAGGTACAGTTCCCTCATATTTACTGCATTCAGACTCTGTGTCCTAATTCTTTCTTATAGCTCTTAATGCTCAGCATCTACTCTCCCGGGGACAGTATCAATAGATTTTGATCTCCTCCACATCTGCTCTGACCATCAGTAAGGTCATGCTAAGCACCTCATCTCCGTCTTCCTTCACTTGAAACATGGACCATATTTCTTAGACTGCAGTTGTAAAACAGTACGCTTAAAAATAGAAATACATCTAATCCAAGACTTGTATGTAGGGTGGGGCAAAAGGGCAGCTGCCTCAGCCGCAAGCTGACACATGCACTCTTTGCAGGTATAAAATAAAATAAAATAAAACTTCCTAAAAGTAACTAAACAAAAAACATCAGTATTGACGAATGGAACTGACTCTGGTTACATTAATCAAATGTTAACAAACATTAACTTAATTGAAACATAAATAAGCTATAAAACTAAAAATGATCCTTATTAAGTACTAAAAATACACCAGATTAATGGCAACTAAAAAAAAAGAAAAACCTGAAATTTACTTATGAGGTAGAATACAAACTGATTCATGAAATAGTTTATTCACAAAACCTACATGCACTCTTTCAGTATAATCGATGAAAAAGCAAGAAAAAAAAAATGAATGAATGGATTATGTGTGGATCTTTGTGTCATTCATGAAATATTTTCTCCTGTACTCTCCTGTACATTTAGAGAACTCATTTCAGGATGTTTGCCTTCATCATCAAGAAATTCATTCCCTAAAGCAACAGCACAATATATTTTCTACAGCGATGAAAAAAGAAGGGTAGAAATCACCAAAGCATATGAGGTGGCAAACTTTGTCATAAAACCAGCAGTATCCAAGAAAATATGTTTATGGAACAAGGTAGTAATTTATGTACTATTTAAATCAAGGCACTTTGTGGTACCACTGTTTGTCTGAAGAAGTTCGGACATAGGGCCGAATGAAAAATGCTTTGAGTGTTTAACGTTACTTGTTTTGTTTTGTTCGTACCTTGCCAAAAATAAACTGCTGCATTTTTTAACATGGATTACTATATGCGTGCTTGGTTTAAATAACGTATTTTCTTAGATACTGCTGGTTTTATGACAAAGTTTGCCACCTCGTATGCTTTGGTGATTTCTACCCTTCTTTTTTCATCGCTGTGTTACAATATATTTTCTACTTTACCCACCTGATCCTCCATGTATTAAACCAACATACATGCACATATACTTACACACACACACGCACACACACACGCACACACACACACGCACGCACGCACACGCACATACACGCACACACTCACACACACACACACACACACACACACACACACATGCACACACACACACACACACACACACACACACCCACATACACGCACACAAACACACATGCACACACACGCACGCACACACACACACACACACACGCACACACACACACACACACACACACACACACACACACACACACACACACACACACATATATATATTCACATATGTACGTATCTTTAAATAGAGAGAGAGAGAGACAGATAGATAGATAGACAGATAGAGATAGATAGATAGATAGATAGATAGATAGATAGATAGATAGATAGATAGATACAGATATATGCATGTCACTGTCAAAGATGTTTGTGCCTGTGGCATCACAACTTAAGCATGCTAGCTATGGATACAGGTACCATTAGCACCACTGGAAGTGCACTACTGGAATATTCATGCAAAGTGATTTTCATAAGCAGTATAGACAAAATGAGAAAAAAACACTGCAATTTAGGTACTTAATTATTATGCTTATAAACTGAAACTGCATCAGTCTTTGAGCTCATGTGAAGACTTTCATTGGGTAAAATGACAGACAGATTTGTCACAAAACTCAATGATCTGTGGTTGTTCTAATTTCTATTTTAGTACTGACTAGCTGATTGATTTTTATGTTCAGTCAAATTATAATACTTACTGGCTCCAATCTGTAGAAATAAAGTGATATTTAGAATTTTTTTCTGAACCTGTTTTTTTTCTAAAATCCTGAATTGAACTTCATATCAAATCTTGTATAAGACAGAAGATTGAATGCATAAGGATCTAGTGGTATAAAAATATGAAACATTTCTCTCATGGCGATATTAAAAATCTGACATAATTCACTTACAAGCAACTCAAAATATAAACAAAGCATTTGCAGCATTATCTGCAGTGAAAGTATTTTGAAATATGCTTTCTTTTCATTAATTTTAATACTTTGCTTGCTTTTTGATGTACTTTAGGCTTTCTGCTTTTCATGGTTTCTACTTTTTCAAAAATTGTTATTGCTGTTTTATATCTGATGGCACTGATGTATAGCTGGCCCTGTGTTAGAGCACAGAAAATTATTTTATCATTTAATAGATAAAGCTTTCAATGATCATAGTTTCAGAACAAAAATGGTAAATAATGTCGGTTGACTATGCAAAAACTACTGGAAGTATGTATGGATGTTTCATTTGAAATAAAGATATGAAAACAGTATAACTTTGTAATTGACTCTTCCTTAGAGCAAACTCTGTTGTTTAATACAAAACAAAACAAATAATAACATATGATTAGCAGGAAGCTAATAAATCTTTATTTTAAGGTCTGTTGACTACATAGCATCAACAAAAGACCAGTAAGTATGTTATACTGGAAACTGTGATATGAAAGTGCACTTTTGTAAATTATCCCTGACAAGCTGTTTCTTTGCAGAAAGCAGTCATATCAAAAGTATGACCATGTAAAAACACAGGTGTGTACGTCTTTTGTAGACTTTAAAAGAAAAATTGCCTTTAGACCACTGCTTTATAGTTTTGCAAGACTTATAGTGACATGAAATCTAGTAAACCTGCAAAAGAACTGTTTGAAGTAATTTTACCAGAGTGCATTAATATTACTCTTTGGTTTTACTTTCATCACTTCAGAGATACTGGGATAAAGAAAAACAATCAATCAAATATGATAAAAGGAAACATTCATTGTTTCATGCTATAAATCAGTGAAGTCCTCGGCTTTGAAATTTATGACTCTATATGAGTTTTAAAAGCGGTAGTTGCATAAAATAATTCTTAATGCATTAAATCTCTCCCATTTATGACATTAGCACAAGCTGAAATTCTTTCAGCAGTAATTTTAAAAGTAGAGTGTTCTGCTTCCTAGCAGAAGGAATGGTTATGGGATGCCTCTGAATAACTTATTGCAGTTTGTCACGTTTTAAAACTCTTCCAGATAGCCTACTGACATATATTAAAAGGGCTTTCAATGAAACCTGAAATGGTTCATTTGTTATGTCAACTGGAAGACATTAAGTGATATCTGAAAATCATTTTGAGATTTATTGAAGTGATTTAAAATATCCCTTAATGGTAATTTGGCACACTGTATAAGAAGTATTGTCATTAAGAAACATAAGAAAACCATTTTATTACATCTTCAAACTATTCATTTCATTCAGTAATGGTGCTGCTTCTAAAATCTATCATTTTATGGCCACATTTTATGTTCAACAAGGCTTTGCCATCAAATACAGGCAATGGATATTAAATTAATACAATCTTCTGTTACTGACATTTAATATTCTTTAGAACACACACATAATATACAAATAACTACTGCAAATGCACAGACCTATTTACATTTGAAACCTTTGTTAAAATTGCTGCGTTAGAAAGGAAAGCAAGACAGAATCAAATACCAATGTAACCGCCAAGTAGCAGCTATTTTGTAATCAAATTCTAGCATTGTTTATAATTATAAGATATTAGTAGGAGAAGGGAAAGCTGTGATGACCTTCTATATAATGGACAAAGAGCAATAAATAAAATAAGCATTTTTTCCCCATTATGATTTGGGACAGAAGCAAGCATTTGTTAAACCTGAATGTTTGCATTGGTGATAGTCCATAACAGTGTGAGAGGAAGGCATGTGAGTGACAGTCCATAACAGTGTGAGAAGAAGGCATGTGAGTGATAGTCCATAACAGTGTGAGAAGAAGGGATGTGTGTGATAGTCCATAACAATCTGAGAAGAAGAAGGCATGTGTGTGATAGTCCATAACAGTGTGAGAAGAAGGCATGTGTGTGATAGTCCATAACAGTGTGAGAAGAAGGCATGTGTGTGATAGTCCATAACAGTGTGAGAAGAAGAAGGCATGTGTGTGATAGTCCATAACAGTGTGAGAAGAAGGCATGTGAGTGACAGTCCATAACAGTGTGAGAAGAAGACATGTGTGTGATATTCCATAACAGTCTGAGAAGAAAGGCATGTGTGTGATAGTCCATAACAGTGTGAGAAGAAGAAGGCATGTGAGTGATAGTCCATAACAGTGTGAGAAGAAGACATGTGTGTGATAGTCCATTACAGTGTGAGAAGAAGAAGGCACGTGTGTGATATTCCATAACAGTCTGAGAAGAAGGGATGTGTGTGATAGTCCATAACAGTGTGAGAAGAAGACATGTGTGTGATAGTCCATAACAGTCTGAGAAGAAGGCATATGTGTGTGATAGTCCATAACAGTGTGAGAAGAGGAAGGCATGTGTGTGATAGTCCATAACAGTGTGAGAAGAAGGGATGTGTGTGATAGTCCATAACAGTGTGAGAAGAAGAAGGCATGTGTGTGATAGTCCATTACAGTGTGAGAAGAAGAAGGCATGTGTGTGATAGTCCATTACAGTGTGAGAAGAAGAAGGCATGTGTGTGATATTCCATAACAGTCTGAGAAGAAGGGATGTGTGTGATAGTCCATAACAGTGTGAGAAGAAGGCATGTGTGTGATATTCCATAACAGTCTGAGAAGAAGGCATGTGTGTGATAGTCCATAACAGTGTGAGAAGAAGAAGGCATGTGAGTGATAGTCCATAACAGTGTGAGAAGAAGACATGTGTGTGATAGTCCATTACAGTGTGAGAAGAAGAAGGCACGTGTGTGATATTCCATAATAGTCTGAGAAGAAGGGATGTGTGTGATAGTCCATAACAGTGTGAGAAGAAGACATGTGTGTGATAGTCCATAACAGTCTGAGAAGAAGGCATATGTGTGTGATAGTCCATAACAGTGTGAGAAGAGGAAGGCATGTGTGTGATAGTCCATAACAGTGTGAGAAGAAGGGATGTGTGTGATAGTCCATAACAGTGTGAGAAGAAGAAGGCGTGTGTGTGATCGTCCATTACAGTGTGAGAAGAAGAAGGCATGCGTGTGATAGTCCATTACAGTGTGAGAAGAAGAAGGCATGTGTGTGATAGTCCATTACAGTGTGAGAAGAAGAAGGCATGTGTGTGGTAGTCCATTACAGTCTGAGAAGAAGAAGGCATGTGTGTGATAGTCCATAACAGTCTGAGAAGGCATGTGAGTGATAGTCCATAACAGTGTGAGAAGAAGGCATGTTAGTGATAGTCCATAACAATGTGAGAAGAAAGCATGTTTGTGATAGTCCATAACAGTCTGAGAAGAAGGCATGTGAGTGATAGTCCATAACAGTCTGAGAAGAAGGCATGTGAGTGATAGTCCATAACAGTGTGAGAAGAAGAAGGCATGTGTGTGATAGTCCATAACAGTCTGAGAAGAAGGTATGTGTGTGATAGTCCATAACAGTGTGAGAAGAGGAAGGCATGTGTGTGATAGTCCATAACAGTGTGAGAAGAAGGAGGCATGTGTGTGATAGTCCATTACAGTGTGAGAAGAAGAAGGCATGTGTGTGATAGTCTATAACAGTGTGAGAAGAGGAAGGCATGTGTGTGATAGTCCATAACAGTGTGAGAAGAAGAAGGGATGTATGTGATAGTCCATAACAGTGTGAGAATAAGAAGGCATGCGTATGATAGTCCATTACAGTATGAGAAGAAGAAAGCATGTGTGTGATGGTCCATTACAGTGTGAGAAGAAGAAGGCATGCGTGTGATAGTCCATTACAGTGTGAGAAGAAGAAGGCATATGTGTGATAGTCCATTACAGTCTAAGAAGAAGAAGGCATGTGTGTGATAGTCCATAACAGTCTGAGAAGAAGGCATGTGAGTGATAGTCCATAACAGTGTGAGAAGAAGGCATGTGAGTGATAGTCCATAACAGTGTGAGAAGAAAGCATGTGTGTGATAGTCCATAACAGTCTGAGAATAAGGCATGTGAGTGATAGTCCATAACAGTATGACAAGAAGGCATGTGAGTGATAGTCCATAACAGTGTGAGAAGAAGAAGGCATGTGTGTGATAGTCCATAACAGTATGAGAAGAAGGCATGTGAGTGATAGTCCATAACAGTGTGAGAAGAGGAAGGCATGTGTGTGATAGTCCATTACAGTGTGAGAAGAAGAAGGCATGTGTGTGATAGTCCATTACAGTGTGAGAAGAAGAAGGCATGTGTGTGATAGTCCATAACAGTGTGAGAAGAAGAAGGCATGTGTGTGATAGTCCATGACAGTGTGAGAAGAAGAAGGCATGTGTGTGGGGAGGGAGAGAGAAAAAGAAAGAGAAAGATTTTTGAGATTGTATGCACCATATAAGCCATGATGCAAAATGAATTTTCAGCCTAGAACAAGGGCTTTGTGAGTTTTTTTGTATTTATTTACTTATTTGTTGCTTCTTATTTACCCTGCCATAGTTTGCCTGAAGCTTGCTAAATCTCTAATGTGTGTAATATATCAATCTGCATAACATCAGTTAAGTCTTTGTAGTTTTAACAATTTAAGTTCTAGTGCTTGTTGAAAGGCAGAGCACTATAACAGCAATTCTCATAGAAAGGGAACCAAAACTATTAATGTAACTTTATATTTTAAGTCTGAGGTTGCATCACTTCAGACTAATTCCCCTAAACCAAGATACAGTGTTCTCAGAGCTAGTAAATGTAAGTACCAAGGGATGTGGGAGTACAGGTTACTAGCAAACATGCATTAAAAGAATTACAGTGAGTTTTAAACTTCACTGAGTTTAGGCCGAGTTGCATGTTTTTAAGAGACAGTAGTTCAAGTAAGGGGTTAAGAACTTCTGATAATGACCCATGTTATCCAGTGCCATGTAGGCTATACATGTTCAAATATTAAAAATTAGACTTATGCAACTTTGGAGCAGTCAAACTATCAACAATGATAATATATTTGATATTGTCGCCTGCAAACGACATGCTTCCTCATACACCTTTCTGCTTCTCTCACTCTTGCCTCACTACTGCTGTTGCCCATCTGTCACCATCAATCAGTACTAAGTCTTGTTTTCATAGGTGTGCTTGAGCTTTTTTTTTCTACCTAGACTCACTTTCCAAAGTATTTAATTGTTCTGTATGGTTAAAGTCCTGCTAATAGCGACATAAACATAGAAACTGTCCATAGATACATGCAATGAACCGTATTCATAGAGTCACCAGAGTAGTTTGAACTCATAGTAATCATACAGATCTGCAATGCTCCTATTCAATAGACTTCACAGTTTTCAGTAAACCATCTAATGATATTTTCCCTTGGTTGTCAGTTGACTTGGTCCATATATTTTTTGATATTCTCTTTTATTTGCCTCCCATTCAGCAAAGAAGGGATTTCAGATGCACTTTGTCACTGCTCCTTTGCTAACACTACACAATTTACTACTTTACCGGTGTTTGAATACTGCAGCAAAAATTGGTTGCTGGCATTGTTCATTTCATGTGAGTACTTAACAGATTTCAGGATGTTCACTTTTTCCCTACTTTCCTGACAGTATATCTCCTTCCTTTTTTCTGGATAATGTGATTTATACTCATTTTTCAGATGTTCTCCATTGCACCCTAAGCTGCTTTGGTGTTCTTGTTAATAGCAGGTCAGTGTTGTTTTCTGACCCAGTTTGTCATGTTTCAATATGGACACCAGTATTTGTAAGTGGATATTATTAATCAAGTTAGGTGCAGCTGTTTAAGTAGTTTTAATGGTGACTCAGAAGCTGTGTTTATATATATATATATATATATATATATATATATATATATATATAGATAGATAGATATATATACACATATATATATATATATATATGTATATATATGTATGTATATATATATATATATATATATATATATATATGTATGTATGTATATATATATATATATATATATATATATGTATGTATATATATATATATATATATATATATATATATATATATATATATATATATATATATATATATATCTGGGATCCGTACAGATCCCCCAAATGCACTTTCCAACGAAGTAGAAATCACCGAGCATACTTAACCAAAAGTGCTGTTCACCGAAGCAGCACTTTCGGATAAGTATGCTCATTGTGCCAGTCATACTACAGTGTGGATAAGAGAAAATTCCCTTTTCCCCACTGTAGTGCGACCTTGGAGTGAGAATATTAAAGTAGGGGCAGTGTGGGGTGCAGGGGGGCTTGCCACCCTAGACAGAAGTAGGTTTAATGCTGTTTTTTTTTAAACATACTTTACTGTAAGCACTTTTTCAGTGAAAGCACTTTCGGTAAAGTATGTTCGGTGATAATGGATTCAGACTTTTGATCTTTCGATCAAAAGTCCTCTATATATATATATATATATATATATATATATATATATATATATATCCTGTTCTATTACTGCAACTTGTATTATATTTGTGAACAAAATGGAACTTTAGTGTTTGACTGTAAGACTATCATAGATATATGTAATTTTAAAAAAGACCTATTGCTATATATTTTGTCTTTTTTTGGTGCTAGCCAATGAAAGACAGCATCTAAGAAAAAGATCACAACAGTGCAGGCAACAAAACAGAAATTAAAAGGAAGTTACTTTATAAGAAGTTCACAAGCTTGAAAACAGCATTCAGGACCAAACGGTGTTAAACCATTGGGTGAATTGGAACAGAATGATTGGTGATTGAATCTTATATTATTAACTATATTTTGTTTACAGTAAACTTTTATTAATATATTTATGGCTTCATCTGAGGGTAACATTTTATTAAAGACTCCTGTTCATACATCTTGTCATAATTATTGACTATACTATTCTGTGATTGAGCAAATACAAGTACGCCACCTTCTTCATTCCTCAAAGACCATGAAAGAATTCTAGTTATGCTTAATGAACTACCAATTAAAAAAAATGTTTTGATGGGTGACATCAGCTAACCAGAGTGCCTGTAGCATAGTCTGACATTCCCAAAATGCCTTTTAAAAATAGTTAAGCATTTCACTAAGGGGCAATATCTTTTTGGCTTCTTCCTCATTAACATTGCAACTAGTTGCATTACTCATTCAGTATTTTCATCATTTTTCAGATCTGTTCACACATTACTAAACTTCTCCTTTAATTCTTCTAAACCAAACACAACAAAAATCACAATAAACCTATCACAAGGTTTCAGAATACAGTAGCCTCACCTGTCACTTATATCAATCAGTTTTTCTCCCAGCTAATGAACAATCTAAATCAAGTGGACCCCATCAAAACTTAATATACTGGTTAATATAAAAACAAACTGCCTTAATGAATTGCCAGCATTAGTAAACTCTATAACAAAAGAAAAAAAAACTATTTATAGCTATACTAAATTGAAAGATAATCACATTAACGAGTCAGAAATTAACAAAATCTGAAAGTTATCACAAGAAAGGTCAAACTAGAACATAATTTGAAATTAATGTCCATAGCTTGAGATAATCGTAGATTCTTCTTTAACTACACTAGGATATTAATAGATAATGCTCAGCTGTGCTTTGAATTGTTCGACACCAGAGGTCAATCCCTCACTGGTTTGATCAGACCATAGACCAATCACTCTGGATATCCACATTCCACCCCCACCCCCAATCAAGGAAACCAGTGTGAAAAACTTTTCAAAAGCAAACTTCACATTACTCAAGACCGAGGTGGAAAGATTCAAAGCCCCCATGCTAAAGGACAACACTGTCCAAGTTACTGAACCCCTTACAAAGGCACTCTATGAGCACCTGCAAGAATGCCTGGATGGTGCTATCCCAAGCAAAACCAAGACTCACTCCTCCAAGAAAAGGAAACAAGTCTGGTGGAGCCCTTCCATGAACAAGCTTCACAATAGAAGGAGGAAACTAGTACAGAAAAGAGTAAAATCCCAAGAAGGAAAGACATCCCTGATCAGTATCAGCAAGAAACTATGATTTCTCATAAAATCATCCAAGGCTAGCATTGAAAGAAAAATTGCCAAGGACTCCAAAGATAACCACAAAGCATTCTTTAGCTATGTACTGTTTCTCCTTTGGGTCACTTGTAAATATTGTAAATAATGTTTTTGTTCCTTTTACTATTATTGAATTGTAATCTAATTTTACTGTTTTTTTATTTCTTCTCAAAAAACAAAATAAAAATTTGTTGAGTAAAAAAAAGAACCTAAGTGGAAACTCTCAGATCTGCTCTGAGTTAGTGCAGAATGGCTCAAAATACACTGAACCAACTGATACTGCCAACATTCTGGCAGACAGGTGTAGTGCAGACGTCACCCCCTCTCACTCCCTAAAGGGCCCATAACCATGCCATAAGAATGTAGAGCCCCAGCAATCACTGATAATCAGGCTAAAATAGCTCTATCCAAATCCAAAAACACAGCTTCAATGGGACTGGACGGTGTCCCAGGCTGTGTCTTACACAAGCTCCAAAATTAACTAACCCCTCACCTAAACACACTGTTCAAACTCAGCCTCTCTACAGGCTATGTACCCATAGAGTGGCGCACAGCAACAGTTAACCTGCTCCACAAAGGTGGAGCCACAACGGACCCCAGAAACTATTGCTCTATAAGCCTGACTAGCCTGGTCTGCAAGGCTATGGAGCGCATCATTATGGAACTCATTAACAGAGACATTGGAAACCTCCAAACATTGGACCCTACCCAGTTTGGCTTTATTAAGGGCAGATCATGCCTCCTAAACTTGGGGAACTTCTTTGAGACAGTTGCCAAGGCTTTAGATGAGGGAAAGGAGGTCCACACAGCCTACCTAGACCTTGCAAAGGCTTTCGACACCATTCCCCATTCTGGTATTATCGACAAGATCACCAGCCTGAACATAAACCCCTACATCACAAGATGGGTTGCCAGTTGGCTCATGGATAGAACCCACATGGTGAAAGTTGCAGGCTCTAGGTCTGACTCTAAACCGGTTACAAGTGGTGTCCCCCAGGTCTCAGTCCTGGGACCCCTCCTGCTCGGTATATACTTTTCAGAGGTACACATAAGCACAGGAGGACTATGACTGACCAAGTTCACAGACGACTGCAAACTGGGGGCCATAATTGACTCTCCAGCTGATACAGACACCCTCTGAAGGGTCTCACTGAGACGGGTACCTGGTGTCAAAATCATGGCCTCAAGCTAAATGTCAAAAAGTGCATAATCATCCTCTTTGGAAAAAACAAAGTACCTGCAAACTACCACATATGTGCCGGTCCTCTAAATACAGAAAATGTAATAAGGGATCTGGGGACCCAAGTAGATAGTAATCTCTCCTTTAATAATCATATTGCCAAGGTGGTTAGAATATCCTTCTATGTGGCCCACCTAATCACAAAAGGGTTTGCATCTAGAACAAAAGAGGTTATTGTGACCCTCTACTCATCACTCATCAGACCCATCATAGAGTACAATGCCCCATTTGGGATGTACCTTACAAGACACCTGCAACAGCTGGAAAGACCACAGAAGTACCTCACCAAGAGGATTACTGGCTTCAAACAGATGCCCTATGCAGCCTGACTGAAGAAACTCCAGCTGTACTCGGTTGCATACTCCTTACTCAGAGGTGATCTCTGCCTGACATACAAGGTCATGTCCAACCCAGAATTGATGGACATGCTCCACCTAAAGAAAAACAAATCCCCGAGAGCCACATGCTCTAGGGATCTAAACCTCACCACAACAATAAATAGGACATGCTGGAGGGCTAGATTCCTTTCCCAGAGACTCCCCATGCTTTGGAACAGGATTCCAATCTACATTGGGCAGAGCCCCTCACTAAAAATCTTCAAGAGAAACCTTGACGTGTAGATGGGAAACAGAAAATTTACCCAGGGGATCAGTGCAGTGGCTCTGCTGGACAGAGGCACAGGGAACTAATGGCTCTGCTGGACAGAGGCACAGGGAACTAATCTAAGGGGGCGGCGAAAGCCAGCACATTCTGGCTAGGCGTATAGATGGTCTCAGGCAGATAGCCTAGTATTTACCTATGAACCTATGAATTACGCCATCATGGTATTATCCAATCCAAACCTAATGACATTGCTAATATACCTGCAGATAAATTTAGTAGTCTCTTCATACTGCAAAAAATCACCAAAGATCCTAGGTTCCTTCTGTACTTCCTTCTCCTAAGAATATTATGGAACTCATTTTTAAAGTTTAAAATATGATACCTATGTGCCCTGACATACCTGCAGACTTAAGCAACTTTGCCAAACACACCATGTCTGAACCACTTCTAAACGTATTACAGTTAAGCATAGCCATGGGGTATGTTTCTGAGATATGGATTATTATTATGGCACTGCCTAAAGGGACTCCCACCTCAGACCCCAAGGTCAATGGACCTATCAACACGCTTACTTTAAAAAGGCATGGAACAAATTATATCAGATTTTTTATGCTGTGATATAAAGTATCTTATTGCTGTTGACCTGCAATAATACAGTTGTGCCAATGGAAAGCAATGCCTACTTAATTTGTTAAATTTATTTGAAAAATTCACTGAGGCTATAATAACAGCCATGCAGTTTATACAGCATACTTGGACTTGGTCAAAGCCTTTGACGTTATTCCTGATGATGCAATTGCAAATAAGCTTAAAGGCCTAAATGTAGACCTTTATGCTATACGTTGGATAGCAAACTAGATGACAGATGCAACAACTCAGTTAAAAATGAGACTCATGCAACTTGGGAGCAGTCAGATTATCTCCCATGATAATATATTTTATATCATTGTATGCAAACTCCATGCTTTCTCACGCATCTCTCTCCTTCTCATATCTCCAAACTACTAATGCAGACAAATGGTAATAAAGGTTGCCAATGATTTCAAGCTGGGTGCTGTTATTCTCTCTGACTGTGATTCATTGTTATGACAGCAAGGGCTAAATTATACAAGTCAAATGTGTATTAGATATGGGCTTGAATTAAAGGGAATAAGAGGTAACGTTGCATCTGTTTTGTAAAGAAATCTTGACAGCAGCTTGCATTATGGCCTGCGGACCACTCTAGACAGCTGTGGTAGTTAGAGATCACAATGCCTTTCTTTTGATCATCATGTTGCAACAGCTCTCAGCAAATCTTTCTGTGTAGGCCAATTAATAACTAAAGGTATATCATGGAAGACAAAGAAAAAAATAAAAAAAAAATAATAAAGAACATCACTCATCTACACTCTTCCTGATCAATCCAGTTATGGAATATGATTTCTCTTTTAATATGCATCTATCCAAGCACATCATATAGCTAAAAAGGTTTTAGAAATTCCTCAGGCCACATGGCTAGAAGTGCTCAGCTATCAAAATAGTCTCATAGACTTCTCTGGACAGATTTCTATATAGCCATCATTCCTGTTAAGGACCCCAAAAATTCTTCATCATCTACAAAACAAATGAATCCACATACAATTAAACCAAGGCTTGAACTGCCAACAATAAATCTATGGCATGTGCTGGGGGGTCATATTTGCGACTCAGTGTTTCTCCCATCTCTGGAACAATCTTTCATTACATATAAAATAGACATACACCCTTTATAAAGCAACCCTATTCAGTGCTTCTCCTATCTCTGGAATAAGCTTCTATTATATACAGAGTAGATAGGCATTTTATTTTATTTTACATTTGATTAATGTGGATGGTACCAGTCACAACTGACCAGTTGCAGACATTCCTGAGTGAAATAATTCACTAAGAAAAAATATGGAAATAGATACAGTAAGCTATGTACATCAAAAACAAAAGAGACGTGAACAATATATAACAAAAACTGTATAGCAAATAACAGACATAGCAACATTTATAAGAACAACGTACATCTTACATAATAATATTTCAGGTTTGCATTATGGTGCAAATACTGTGGGATGATAAGAGGCAGGGCAGGGAGGGATGGGGAGGTGGAATTAGGAGGTGTGGCAGAGGTGGAGTTAGCAGGTGTGGGGTAAGGGGAGTTAGGAGTTGTTAGTATTTGAGATACAGCTAGACTAGGTCGAGAGTAGGGGTTACCACCTGTCCCACTTTGCGAGGGACAGTCCCTCTTTGGGCAGTTGTGTCCTGCAAAAAAATTGTAAAAATGGCAAATGTCCTGAGATTTTAGGGCAAAATGATTTCCTATATTTTATGTAATAGTTGCATAAAACAGTTATTTTGTATCTGAACACCTAAATGTTATAAGAAACAGAATAAGCAACTAAAATGCTACAAGAATAAGCTTTTATTTAGGCAAAAAAGTGAAGTTCTGCCCTTTGTACTGGCCGTGGGTATGTTTTGGCCTACAAAATCTGACGTTTGTACCAAAAATGTCCCACTTTGGGCATGTGAAAAGGTGGCAACCCTAGTCGAGAGGCCTTTAAGTAATATAGCCGGCAGCATGGTGAGCCGAGTTTGATTTGGTGTGTAAGTGCAATTTTGAAGGTGTAGAAGTAGATTTTAGTTCCTCTGGGGAGAAGAGATTCCCATGGTTTAGGAACAAGAATGGAGAAAAAGTAGTTGCTGCAGTGTAGCCTGTTTTTTTTGTGTGTGTGTGTGTGTGTGTGTGTGTGTGTGTGTGTGTGTGTGTGTGTGTGTGTGTGTGTGTGTGTGTGTGTGTGTGTGCATGTGTGTGTGTGAGTGTGTGTGAGGGGGGTTGTTTGGCAATGGTAACTAAGGTTGTAGTGTGTGTGTGTTTGTTTGGTATAAAGTTTGTACCAAAAATTACATTTAAAATTAAAAGGTAAAGAGATATCTTTCATTTCACTAATGTAAATCCTGATGTTTTGGTGGTCACCTTTAATTTTATTCTGAGTCTGAGCTGCTTTGCCCACCTGGAGGCAGCAGTCACCCTCTGAGGGAGGGTATTGGCAAGGTGATAGCAGTTCATGGACTAACTCTGCCTAGTAAAAACTTTGAATCTACAAATAATTAGTTAAGTAAAATTGAAATGATCAAATTCTCAAGTGACAGTTACACCTCATACCCTCAGGTTTCTCTTGTCATAGTATTTCTGAAACTATCTCTTAATCCTAAGAATATGTCGGTGGCATGAAAGAGCAGTCTATTGATTTATTTATATTTATTCATCTTTCCTCACATGACAGCAAATGATGTGGTTTTCTCAAAGAAACTGGCAAAGTGTCTGCTGATAAAGGATGATTTCAAACAACATTATTACAGATGGGTAAAACAGAATTAAGAATTAAAGCTGCACAGATTACTCTCAAGTTGCAGTATTTGTTTTTGCCAGATTACAGTATACTAAGACTTTGCCCTTTTCTACTGTAGTGTGACCTACAGTTTGTATATGTAAGTTGCAGAGGGTAAGAGGAGCAGGGGTGGGTTGCCTTCTGGCAAAAAATGAGAATTATAGTTAATAGGGTTATATGTACTTTTGAGACTAGTGTTCTGTGACAATCATTTTAAACCCAGACTTACATTCCTCCTGTAGTTGTTAGCCTTTACATTTTGTGAAACATTAACCCAGAGTGGGTAGAATAAAGACAGGTTGTAACATTACTTGTTGCCCTTTACCTTAAGGGTTGTGGGTGCTAAGCTGGGGTGGGGGGTGGGGGTTACAGCTTCCTAGCTAATCATACAAATTTTGTTTGAATAGAGTAAAAGATGTACTTTGCTTATGTGGAGTGGAAGATGTTTCCAAAAGAGTGATATTCTCTGTGATGCACGTCTGTTCCTCCAACTTGTACTTTTTTATTTTGCAAAAGTAATTCAGAGCTCTTGAATGGGTGTTTAATCTACTTTTGGACTTGCAAATGTGTAATACGTCTGACAGGATATGGTCTGTCATGGCTCCATACTTTATTTTTTTATAATTTTATTTTGCTCTTGTTTACCAGGTTTGACTGGCTTGGTTTAGTCAAAGACCTCTTTTCAGCAGAGGGCTATGGAGAAAAACACAGACATTTTTCAAACATTTTTAAGCAGTTGTTCAGTAATATACATGAGTAGACATTAAGTGATATATTTATTTATTTATTGATATTTGTTAACCAGGTTAGTCCAACTGGGCTTGTGGCCCATTTTCAGTGGAGACCCAAGGAGAAAAGCTCCATTAATAGACTTTAATAGTACAATACAATGGTAACACTTTTTGAGTTAAATACAGATATAAGAGGCAGAAAGAGATTTACATAAGTTGTTATACAGGAAAAGGTCAGTATACAAAGTTGAAAGCATACATAGAGCAAAATCACAGACAGGAAAGGTTTATGTGCAAATTCACACATAATATTTTAGATGTATATTTAAGTAGAAACAAATTTTTTGTTTTAGTCTTTGATTAACTGAAATTAGTAAATGGTAGTTTTCATGGAGTTGCAGAGCGTGAATGGAGCAAAATTCATGTGAAAGGAGTGAAAGGAAGCTAAGTAGGGTCATGAAAGGGGTAAGTGTTTGAGTTGAGCAGATGAGTTTTTACTTCATTTTTAAACTGAGTGGAGTGGGTATTGGAGCGTATATGTCAAGGGGAAGTTTGTTCCAGGCATGAACGACAGGCTATTTATATAGTATTTTGCCTACAGATTTTTTTGGTTAATAGATGTCCAGTAGCTGCTGGTTAGATGTACGGAGGGTCATACCTCCCAACCGTACCGAATTTCTCAGTAAATACCATTTTTTTGGGCAACATATTGGGGTGCCATGAATTCCCGTGTGACCCCTTTAATTTCCGAGTTTCCTTTTTTTTTTTTTTAAACTCCTGACGTCATCACATGCAGGGTGTGTGTGATGACATTCAACTTCTGCAGTCCGGTCTTTCTTCCCCAGCTTGGGTCCATCCTCCGTCAGGTAAAAAATGTAAACCTTACCCTTACCTAATCTATATGCAAGACAAACAGCAGCAACCAGCAGCTTTATTTATTTATGTAATTACTGTGTGTGTGTGGCAGCTTTACTTGTTTAACGGCTGCAGGATTTACTTAACAGAAGAGACTGTTTTACTTATAACTTATGTGATACTGTGTGTGTGCGGCAGCTTTGCTAACAGCTGCAGGATTTACTTAACAGAAGAGACTGTTTTACTTATAACTTATGTGATACCATGTGTGAGCGGCAGCTTTACTTGTTTAACGGCTGCAGGATTTACTTAACAGAAGAGACTGTTTTACTTATAACTTATGTGATACTGTGTGTGCGCGGCAGCTTTACTAATGGCTGCAAGATTTACTTAACAGAAGAGACTGTTTTACTTATAACTTATGTAATACTGTGTGCGCGCGGCAGCTTTACTAATGGCTGCAAGATTTACTTAACAGAAGAGACTGTTTTACTTATAACTTATGTGATACTGTGTGTGTGCGGCAGCTTTACTAACGGCTGCAGGATTTACTTAACAGAAGAGACTGTTTTACTTATAACTTATGTGATACTGTGTGTGCACAGCAGCTTTACTAATGGCTGCAGGATTTACTTAACGGCAGCAGGCAGGAGAGAGAAACTGTGTGCGGCAGCTTTACTTATTTAAGTAGGATTTACTTAATGGAAAACTGTAAACAGCAGCAGCTTTATTTTGCTTTCATTTACATAAGGGCTGCAGGTGGGAAAACTGTGTGTGGCAGCATATTTCTTATTTATAAACAGCAGCAGCTTTACATATTACTGTGCAGCCATTAGAAACCATGCTTTCATTAACAGGCACAAAGGAGAAACTGTGTGCATTTCTTATCAGCAGTGTGTGTTCAGCAGTTTATGTATTTCTTGTCAGCAACTTACCAGCTTTATGTATTTCTTATTGATATGATAAACAGCAGCAGCTTTATGTATTTCTTATTTATATCAGTCAGCAGCTTTATGTATTTCTTATTTATATGATAAACAGCAGCAGCTTTATGTATTTCTTATTTATATGTGATTACTTTGCCAGGAGAAACTGTGTGTGTCAAGAGAAACCATGCTTTCATTAACGGGCGGGCACTCCAGGCAGCCAGGAGAAACTCTGTGTGTGTTGCTTTCATTAACAGGCAGCCAGGAGAAAGGATGTGTGTTGCTTTCATTAATGGTCAGCCAGGAGAAAGGGAGTGTGTTCCTTTCATTAACGGGCAGCCAGGAGAAAGTGTGTGTGTTGCTTTCATTAACGGGCGGCAAGGAGAAAGTGTTTGTGTTCCTTTCATTAACAGGCAGCTAGGAGAAAGTGTGTGTGTTCCTTTCATTAATGGACAGCCAGGAGAAACTGCTTTCATTAATGGGCAGCCAGGAGAAGGTGTATGTGTTCCTTTCATTCATGGACAACCAGGAGAAACTGCTTTCATTAATGGGCAGCCAGGAGAAAGGGTCTGTGCACATATTTCTTATCACCAGCTTTACGTATTTATTATTTATATAACAAACAGCAGCAGCTTTATGTATTTTTATTTATATCAGCAGCTTTATGTTTTTCTTATTTATATGTGATTACTGTGTGTGCAGCCAAGAGAAAATGTGTGCGTCAAGAGAAACCATACTTTTATTAATGGGCATCCAGTAGGAGTGTGTTGCTTTCATTAATGGTGTGTGTGTGTGTGTGTGTGTGTGTGTGTGTGTGTGTGTGTGTGTGTGTGTGTGTGTGTGTGTGAATGCCCTAGTTAGTTATAACTGCTGGTTAGAGTTACTGAGACTCAAACCCTGTGCCTTAGGTACAAGGAGCAAGAGCTTAAATTATCTACCCCATATCACCACCACTTGTGATTCAAGAAGTTAGCCATAGTTCTCAACTGTCCAACGTTTTACAGAATGTTTGGCTCCTACTTTTGGTCTGTTCCTCTTAAAATGTGTGGTTTTCTGGCAAATCAGTGAGAAGTGAATTCAGTAAATAATGATAGCCATTTAATTTTTAGTCTTCCTATCTGTCAGGAAATGCATGGTAACACACATTTTATTCTAGAAACTTTTCTAAGATTATAGAAGCAATGTTTAAAATGTGTCCCTGGTTTTGGGCTTTGCCCCCCCCCCCAATAAATTTTGGCTTTTTTCAGATTTCTTGTGCTGCATAGTTCTTCAAGGTGAAATAAGTTTAGTGCTGCTTATGCCACATCTGTCTGTGTTGTTAGTAGCATGACAAGTAGAATACTTGCATTTGATTCAGAAGGCTGTGGGTTCTACTCCCACAATATGTAGATGGATTTCTGATACTGTACTGTGTTGTACTTTTAGAGGGGGTGGGTGCTGCAGTCCTGAGAATGTCCTCTTTGGCAGAGATACCTAGTAGCTATGAACCTGTTATCAGTTAGCCATCCATTCCATATTGTAATTATACTACCTTATGTTTTTTTAAATGTAACATAGGCAATTTATTCCTCAAGGGCAACAGGCATTTTATTTGTAGATGAAACAATGAAATATTAAGTTGTTTAGTTGTTTACTAGAGCAACCTCTTCATTAGTTACAGATCTTACAGAGCTCTTTAGTGTGGAATTGTTTAGATGACTTTTACTTCTGTAGAGATTGTGCATATTTACTGATACTGATGGATTGTAGAAGTCTGAGTAGAGTTTTATGATTGAAATGTTCTGAATTGGGCAGCTTTGTCATTATTGGTTCATGCATTTTGTTTCATTGCTTACTACAAAAATGTTCAAAACAATAAATTAAAAATGCCCTCTAACAAGTGTGCTGTATTATACAAGGAATATATTATGTAATTTAATACAATCAGGAAGATGTATCAAAGAACACATGACATGTATGTTTCATGTGCAAGGGGCCTATGATTTGAAAACAGCCCAAAGGTAATCTTTATCCACCACTGGCCAGATGCATTTTCTTTGGGTGTGGTGTGGGTTTCAATGAATGTGAGTTTCAAGGGCAGAGAAGTTTTAATGCTAAGCCTATTTTCATTGTGAGGCAGTATTGCTTTGTTTAGAAGATGTCTATTAGTGTTTCTGCATTGTGCTATAAAATGCAAAAATAAAACCCAAATAATCATTGTAAAAGTAAAGTAGTATACATACATTAGTGTTTATAGTAAATTGAGTGAAATAGCCAAGTAATGGGACATTGGAATTGCTGCAGGGGGGCTCTGGTGCCATATTTTAGTTGTCTGTTCTTCAGTTTGCGTTTGAAAGTTGGTATCCCACAATTCTGTCGGAGTGGGTGGGGCTGCATAATTATATATGCAAAGTTTATGTTAATCAGCATAAAGATTTGTACCTATTTTTCATGGGCCTTGTCCAGATTTTTGATGTCTCCAGGTTGAGTTATGAGGAGGGTCTGAGATGGAGTATAGGTAGAGATTAAGGAAGAAAGAGATGCACAGAATGAGGGTTTGTAAAGAATAGAGTGTAGCATATGAAATTGAGATAGCAGCGATTGTTTTGGTAGTTCAAGCCATTGGAGAGAGTTTAATGCAATACAGTGGTGGGAATTGTATGGTGAGTTAGTAATGAATCTAGCTATTTTGTGATAAGTTTGTTGGAGTTAGTTCAGATGGTGGCCTAAATATTGGTAAGAATTGAAGTGGCATATAGGAGGGAGGAGAGGAGTAGTGCCTGTTGTAGGGTGAGTGTAGAATCAGGGGTTAGATTTTTTTTTTCCTATGCAGTAGGCCTAGTTTCTGGTGTATTTTCTTTATACATTGGAGTATATGCAGGTTGTAGTTCATCATCAACAATGACCCCTAAGAGTTTTGTGTGGGTTTCAGGTTGGATAGTTGTGTTGTTGGAAGATTTAATGACAAAGGAAGTTTTATGGTAAGTAACAGAACAGGGAAGGAAGAGTAGGAGTTTAGTCTTTTTGGGGTTTAGGATCAGTAGGTTGCCTGATAGCCATTGTGCAGTGAATAGAAAGGCTTGTTGGGTTAGGGTATGGAGTTTGGAGATGTTGTTTGAGACAGAGATACGTGTAGTCATCAGCATATTGAATGAGGGAAGATTCTTTGCAGGAAGTAAAAAGATCATTGATAAAGACATTAAATAGAAGGAGACCTAAGATGGAGCCTTGAGGTACACCTGTGGGGATGGGAAGGAAAGGTGAGGAGGATGAGAGCCATTTGACAGATTGTTGCCTACTAGTTAGGTAACTAGTGAAACAAGCAAGGGCAGAGGAGGATAGGTTAAGGTTGGCAAGTTTGACTAGTAGTAGAGGATGAAAACAGTATCAAAAGCTTTGGAGAGGTCGAGAAAGAGACAGAAAACAAGTTTATTGTTGTCTAGAGCCTCAGCGATGGTGTGAGTGAAGGACAGGAGGGCAGTGGTAGTGATATGGTTGCAACAAAATCTGTATTGGGTGAGAGTGAGTAGGTTGTGCTGGAGGAGGTGGTTAAGAAGCTGTGTGTGAATACATTTTTGTAGTATCTTAGAGAGGGGGGATAGAATGGCAATGGGTCGGTAGTTGGCAGGGTCAGTTGAGTGTCCACCTTTATGTAGAGGGATAGTGAAGAAAGATTTCCACAGGGTGGGAACAGTTGATTTAAGAATTGATCTATATTTTAGTATAGTTATAGGATAGACAATAGAGTCAGCAGCTAGTTTGAGGAAGATAGGAGATAGATTGTCAGTGAAGGGAGAGCAGGGTTTGAGCTTAAGAAGTATAGATTTGATGTAAGTAATAGGAACTGGCTGAAAGGAAAACAGAGTTCAGTTTGTAGGGTTGGGAGGGGTATGTATTGAAGTGGAGTTTGGGTTAGAGGGTATGAGATTCTGGATGGTATCAATAAAGTGTTTATTTAGGAGGGTAGCGATTTCTTGTAGAGATATGTTTGGGTAAGGGGAGGGGATAGAGGGACTGCTTGGGATAGAGGATTTTATTCAGAGTACACCAATATTTTTGATGATTGGATTTGTTGTTAAGCTGAACAGAGGACTTTCTGTCTTTTGCAGTTTGTTTTTTAGCAAGGTTCCTTAGTTGTCTATATTTGAGAAGAAGTGGTAGTTCTTTTGTTTTAGTCCAGGCTTTCCAAGCACTGTCTCTTTGTTTCATAATTGACTTTGTTTCCTTGGACAGCCATGGAGCATGATTTGATTTAATTCTGAACTTCCTAGAGGGAGCTAGGGAGTCCAGAGTATTCAAGAAGATGTTATTGAACATACTTATATCATCACTGAGAGGGATTTGATTAAGGATGAACCAGTCTATACTCCAGAGAATAGAGTTAAATAGGGAGATATCAAAAATAGGTAATTTTTGGCAATCTCTAATGAGGTGGGGTTTTCGGAGTTTGGGAGTAGTATCTTAAGATAGAGGTAGGGAGATGGTGACTAATAGAGTCAGGTAGTGTGGTGGGACTGTGGTAGTGGTGGGGAAGCTGGTGAGAATCCAGTCAATTGTGGAGCTGGACGATGAGGCTTTGTGGAAGTGGGTGGGGGATGAGATCAGTTGGTGGAAGCCATGTTGGTGGATACTGAGTTCAGAAGAGTCAGTAGAACATTTGGAGCAGTCTATGTTGACATCACCTAGGATAAGGGTTTCATATAGTATGGTGTGGGAGAACCAGGATAGGATGTTTTCTAGGATGGGCAGATTGTTACCCAGAGGGAGATAGATGGAAACAACAGCAAATTTTTTATGAGGATTCAAATGGCAGTTAAGGATACTAAGCTCAAATGGGTAGAAGTCAGGTATAGGGGAGGGGTGAGGTGAGAGTTTGAGGTTGTTGGGGTACAGGATGGCTACGTCACCCCTTTTTTTAGCAACTCTGTCAGAGCGAAAGATGTTATAACCAGGTGGGAGTATTTCACTGTTAGAGATTTATGGCTTTAACCAAGTTTCTGATAGGGAAGGAATATAGGGGTAGTATGAGCTATCCAAAGTGTGCAGCTCAGTGATTTTGTTTGTTAGGCTCTGTATATTTAGTGAGTATATAGTTAAGTATTTAGATGGGGATGAGTTTTGTGCCTGAGGGTAGAGATGGTGAGAGTTTATGAGGAGGTCAGGGTGGGAGTGGTTTTGATGGGTGTCAGAGAGAGAGGAGAGGAGAGGAAGAGGTGCCTGGGTTGGGATGGATGTCACCAGAGCAGAGTAGATATTTTTCTAAGAAAAGAGAGTATAGCAAAAGGTAGATGGAGTTTGTATAGCTTTGGCTTAGGTTTGTAGGTAGATTTAAAGACTTGGAGTATGGAGAGTTTATGTAGACATGGTGGTGAAGTTGAATAGAGCTGGGGAGAGGAGATAGTATATGAGGAAGTAGTTGGAAAGATGTTGTGTGTGTAAGAGGTAGCAGAACATAAGGGTGGGTTGGAAAGGTGGGAGTGATAAGAGGTGATGGTAGAGAGGATCAGGAGGAGTGTAGTAGGAATAAGAAAATATTGCATGTTAGAGTGTGTTTGGTGGAGTGGAATAGTAGGTAGAACACTGAAGATGAGAAAGCGATGTAGGGAAGATTGACAGAGTATTTAGGTGGGAGTGGCTAATTGGCAGGAAGTTGTGTGTGAGAGGATAGTGGGACAGGAAGGGGAGGGAGAGGTTGGTATCAATGAAATTGTAATGAGGTGGGTGGGAATGGGAGTAGGGTCGGGGAGCGAAGTGAGCCCGAGCATAGTGAGGGTGAACAGAGCGGGTCTACACCCACGATGAAAAGGCTCAGAAAACAATCAGAAAAACAGATAAGTAGGATGGGAATATGAGCAGGGGAGGGAGGGGTTTCAGGTAAAAAATCAGAGGTAGCTGGCCTAAGATGAGGTCGGTAGGATTAAAAGTTACGGCACAGTAATATAGCAGCAAGAGAAATAGCCAGGAAGGGTATAGAGGAGTGGTAAGGTATACAGCTGGGTGGGGGAGGCAGACTATAAGAAGGAGAGGTCTAGCAGACAGGAGGTACACTTCAGCTAGGAGTAGAATATCCAAAGGGAGGTTGGAAGAAAGGGAGAGCAGGAAAAATGTAGAGAAGAGAGAACAACGGGGAGTGGTCTGCAGGTGAGCTAGAGAGTAGCTACCACAGGGGTAACCAAAGAAAATTAGTAGCAGTTATCCTATACAGATAAAGTGGACATACTTAAATGGTTTCACAACAGAAAGGGATGCACCCTTGGAGGGACTTGACTGCAGATACATTAACAATTACACATTCCTATGAGATAAAGGCAACTTTTAGAGTATAAAGGATACTTATGTATTAATAGATGTTAAACGTCCAACACTGTTCTAGAGATGTATTAGTGGTTTTGTCAAATAAATAATAGATTATATGATTAATGCTTAGAAATTGAAAGAAATGGAGTTGAGAGAAGGAAACAGGACAGAAAAGGTTAATATTATTGTTAAGAGGTAGGGTATCTATCAACTCCATAGACAATTAAATATATGGCTATATGTTATATTAGAAGTACAGAGGTGGAGATTAGACTTGTCACAAAAGTATATATATGACTGGGAGACGCTAGTAAAACTATTTGTCTGTTGGTGGAGATTAGTTGAAGGCCATAGAATTCTGAATGAAGAGAACTGATTTGTCAGTATCGAAAACCTGAAGATAATGATGCCATTTATCCTGGAGATATACAGGAGCAGATTCATTGATTTGATAGGTGAAGTTTTAGTTGTGCCTTAAATGAGTTTGTATTCTGAAGGGATTTCAGTTGTAATGGAGTATGGTTCCATAGTTTAATGCATTATTTGAATATAGAGAGTCACCTGCAGTATTAGATGATTTAATTTTTAATGATAAGTATTTTTTTCTCTAGAGATTGCAATTGCATTGGGGGTGTAGTGTCGGATTAAGTTGTTATGGGCTCCAGAGTTTTCTGGCTTACAGAGAAGTCTGTGTATTGAAGTTAGCTGAGAAAGAGTTAGTTGGCATGGTAGTTCTATCCGATTTAATTCTCTGAGGGTTTGGCAGTGATGTTTTCTGTTGTTATAATTTACTGCAAATTTGGCTGTTTTATTATAACATTTTTCAAATTTGAGCAATTGTGAGAGTTGAAAGATAATGAAGATTGGGTATATACAAAGCATTGTTCTCCACTCAACAGTCTGTATTGTAAAGATAAGAGGAAAAAAGTACTGAGAGGGTCTGCATAGTTTTAATGATTTTAGGCACTTTTTTTAGTGAGAAGGCATTCTGGTCATTCCAGTTGTGCAAAGTATTTGGTAAAGATGAATTCTGAAAGGGGCATTGTATTCTATGACCATCCTAATGAGAGCTAAGAAGAGTCAAGTGATAATATATGTGGACCTTGCTACCATACCTTTATATATAAGCGGTATGAAGAAAAATAACTTCATTACAATATTGGATATGTGATGATCTAAGGACAGTTCATTGTCAACACAGGTTGCCAGATCCCTGACTATGGGATCACCTATCAGAGGTTTTGTCAATCTGATATTTACAAGGGAGGTCCTTCTTGCTAACATATATTATTATACATTTCTTGGTATTAAGCTTTAGTCCATTCTTTTGACACCGGCTATTTATTTGGAAAAGGCCATCTTGGAGGCTCTATATGTTCTCTGGGGAGTTTGTAATGGCACCAAGTTTAGTTATCTGCAAACACAGTCATCCAGAGACCCTTTTCATTTTCTTTGACCTCCAAGAAGTAAATGCCAAAGCCTGAACCTTGGGGTATACTGCTAGTATCAGGCCTTTGGGAGGAGATAGAGCCCCTCCACCCTAATTGTTGTGTTCTATTTGTGAACCATTTTGTTACATATGGTTTACATGTAACCTGGGGAGTTTATCTACAATAAATTTGGCTTTTTTTCTTATTTTGAGTCTTTTAGATTCAATGTTTTTTTTTTCAGCGTTTTTGTGCTTCATCTTGTGTAAGTTTTTGCAACTGACATACACACACAAACACACACACACACATATAGATATACATATCTATCTATCTATCTATCTATCTATCTATCTATCTATCTATCTATCTATCTATCTATCTATATATCAATGTGTATGTGCCTGTATGCATGTACTTATATAAAGAGACAGAGAGATACACACACACACACACACACACACACACACACACACACACACACACACACACACACGTGCGCGCCCAAACACACAATGTTGCAGATTCTAGGACCAAAAACATTAATCCACGGTTTATTTTGCTTTCTTTCAAAAAATGTGATTGAAATGTCATATAATGTTACCTTATGTTACCAGGATTTATATTACCAACAATTTACATGCTTTTGTATCTGCTCTTCCGAGAACATGTCAACTTGTCAGACAATTTGTGTAACTAAAAAACAGATGGCTGTAAAGCAGTTTGATGGGACTCTGTCTTATATCTCTGTGCCTGTTTCTGGTGCAATGACCCATATATTAAACATTTTAAGTGCCTGTGCTTCATCTGTTTTAGTTAAGGTTGTCACCTGCTGCCTCTATTGATGTGCACGCAAGAAATAATTAATTTTAAGTTTTTGACACCGTTTCATAGAGAAGTCATCTCATACAGGCAGTTTGATGAAGTATGATGACACCCCAACTGTGCTGGAGGAAGTGTGAAAATAATAAAAAGACGTCAATGTCAAACAAGTTTCTCTTTCAGAAAAGTATGTGTGTTATTAGAGTGTAATTTATCTAAAACCTTTAATCAAAACTGGAGATCAAAACAACAGAAATATTAGATATTATGTTCGTATAGTCATATATTTTTCTTTTTCAAAATAAATGTCTAATTTGTCTTTAAATTATTTTAGCAATACCTCAGCACAACAATTTGAAACCTTTTGCGTAAAAATAGATTCATACAGAAATAGATCAGCAGATAGATAGATAGATAGTAAGTGTACTTTGTGTGTGTGTGTGTGTGTGTGTGTGTGTGTGTGTGTGTGTGTGTGTGTGTGTGTGTGTGTGTGTGTGTGTGTGTATAAAAATCATGTAACAGTACATGTGCAAATAACTGGATCATTTCAGCAGGAGATATGAATTGTATGTCTAGCAGTCAGATGATACTAGGGTGCATCCTTAAGAAGGTGTCGTTAGAGAACTGTCTCTTTATGGTCACTACTGTTAACTTTTGCTGCTCTTACAAAGAATGCAAGGAGAATGAGCCCGCAATTTCACTTGTGACAGGCTAAAAGCCAAGAAATAGGTATCAGAACCATACAGGCTGTGCAAAATATTGCAAATATAAAGTAGGTCACCAATTTTAACCACACAACACTCACCTCATCTAGCTCACAAATGTATTATATTACAGGAGAAATAAGGCTATGTAGTTTGCCAATTAAGTGCCACAGCAAATTACCCTCTCCTTTATTCCTATTCCACCTGCCTCATGCCCAATGGAAATCCTGTATAGATTCCCTCTCCACCATCCACTAAATGTGTAACAAACCTCTCCATGAAATTACGCTGTTATAGGTCCAAGAAAGAGTCCCTGAAGTCAGCTGCATGTGCTGCCGCTTTCCTCCTCTCTCTTTCCTCTTCAGAATAACTTCAATACATCTTGCTGATATGAACTTGTGTAACAATATCACGTTCCCTCTATTTCTTCTGGTTTTATGTTAGAATTGTTCGGGCACCTTTACACCTGTCATATTCTTTCCCTTCTATCTCATACATTTTTCTAGTAAAATTCTTCTGAATTCCTTCTTGCATTTGTCCTTTTTCTTTTGTGATATTCAAGATTGCACAGAGAACTCAAAGTGTGGCCTGATCATGCATAAGATCTTTGCTTCTTAGATGTTTCCCACTGAGGGTACACCCTAGCAGTTTTTTTTGCTGCTATTACTGCCTTCTCATTGTGCTGTAGCTCAGATGTGGGCAGCAATACCAAGTCATTTTTCATGCTCTTTTGCTGTCCGTTTTTCTCCTTTCAGCAAATACGTTATGCCAAGGATGTTTTGACCCAGCTGCAGTACTTTGCATTGGTTTGTATTGGACCTTAACTGCCCCATTTCAACACATTTCATTGGCATCTCCAAGTCTCTTGCTAGATCACAACCCATCCTTTGCTGTGACAGTTACCTTTAAGTCATCATCCAAGAATCTAGACTTGTTCACTGTTCCTTCAGATATGTCTGAGGCAAACATTTTAAAAGTAGCAAACCCAGAACAACCTCCTATGATACCCCACTTGCCTAACTCTCACCATGCCCATCTGTATTGTACCATTCAGCCTTGAAGCTGTCTGGTTCCTCAGTCTGGGTCCTAGTCCCATCCCTTTCAGTACTCTTTGTATCCCCCTGTGTGGGACAGAATTAAGGGTCTTGTTAAAATCCTGGTACATTTTGACTGCTGTTACTCCCTTGTCAAGATCTGCTGTAATCCACTCACAGAACTTAGCACTGATTGACAGCTCTTTCTGATTAAGAAATTCATCTTGATTGCTATCCTGCAGATTGTTGTCCTGTTGAAATGGTCATAGGATCATAGGATCCAAGAAGGTTACTAGGCTATTGGCCCTGAGTCCCTTATAAGCCTAGCCAAGGGTTTAGTCCATGTTTAGACAAATCAGCACCCGATGCTTCTGTCCAGCACGGCACGGGTGGAATCTCAGGGATATATTTTCTGTTTCCCATCCAGTTATCCAGGCGGCTCTTAAAAAGGGGTAAAGAGGTACTCTGCTTCATGTGGACAGGGAGTCTATTTCATAGATGGGGAGTCCCTGGGACACAAATCTGTCCTGCCAACAACTCTTGTTGATGTCACACACCAAGTTGAGGCCGCACGTGTGGGTTACTGGAGTGGAGCTTGACTTGCAAATTTGCAGCAGTCCCGTAAAGGTGGGGTCCGCCATCTCCTAGTATGCCAGACAGAGGTCACCTTTAAGGAGTCTGTATGAAACTAAGTGGTGGGATATGACTTTTAGCCTATGTAGGTGTATGGTAGATTTTTAAGACCCTGGATTCTCCTGGTAAGGAATCTCTGTGGTGTCTTCAGCTGCTGCATGTGCTTTGCGAGGTACATGCCGAAAGGGGCGTTGTACTCAATGACGGGCCTTATAAAGGAAGAAAACAAGAATGTTATGACCTCCTTGTCCCTGGATGCGACACCCTTACTTATGAGGTGGGCCATGTAGAAGACTTTCCATACAACGGAAGCAACATGGTGGTCAAAAGTCAGGTTGTTATCAACCTGGGTGTCCAAATCCCTCACAACTGATTGTGTGCTTAAGACATTGTTATTAATGTGATAACTTGTGGGGATGTCACTCTCCTCAAGGGGGGTGATGATGCATTTTTTCATATTCAGTTTGAGGCCATGTTTTTGGCACCAGTCATTCGACTGAGTGAGACCCTCTTGGAGGATGTCCACATCACTAGGGGAATTGATGACAGCACTTAGCTTGCAGTCATCTGCAAACTTGGTCAGCCGTAGCCCACTGGTTTTGGCCTGCACCTCAGAAAAGTATATCCCAAATAACAGAGGCTCCAAGACCAAACCTTGAGGTACACCACTTGTTACGGGTCTACTGCTTGAGATGGCTTCCCCTATTTTGATTACATGTGTTCTGTCAGTGAGCCAGTTTGTTACCCATCGGGTAACATATGGATTGATGCCTAGTTGAGAGAGTTTATCTATTATGCCTGAGTGGAGAATAGTATCAAAGGCTTTGACCAGGTCAAGGTAGGCAGTGTGCACCATCTTCCCCTCATCCATGACTTTTGTGACTGTCTCAAAGAAGTCGAACAAATTTAGCAGACATGACCTCCCCTTGACAAAGCTAAACTGTGTTGGATCGCATGTTTGGAGGTTGCCGATGTCCTTGTTAATGAGGTCCATGATAATCCGTTCCATGGCATTGCAGATTAGACTCGTTAGGCTGATGGGTCTATTATTTCCTGAATCAATAGACGCTCCACCTTTGTGTAAAGGGAAGAGAGTGGATGTCCTCCACTCAGCTGGGCCAAAGCCAGTACTCAGGCTTTGGTTGAATAGTGTGCCTAATTGTGCTGCAAGTTCCTGCTTGACTTCACGTAGGATGCAGCCTGGGATGTTATCGGGTTCCATGGAGGCCTTTGAGAGAGCAGTGATGACCTGTTCCCTAGATATAAGGGGAGAGGGCAGGTACTGGGGATGTCCTTATTTACTGATGGGGGGGGCATAGAGGGGTACAATTTTTGCTGAATTTGTCAGCCAGCAAGTTTGCTATATCTACTGCATTTGTATGTGTGGTGTCCTTGACCAAGTGTTCTGACCAGATTTGAGTGCTTCCTTTGAGGTTGTGGACATATGTGAAGAAGGCCTTATGATTGTGTTTAGTAGATGTGGCCAATTTGGACTCAAACTTTGCTTTGGAGGATTTCACTAGTTCTCTTGTTTGCTTGTTCAGGCTAAGGAGACATTGCTTCCAATTGGGCACCTGCTCCTTCTTGGTCATGGACAGCAATTTTTTTCCTTTTGTTATTGAGTTTATTTATTGCAGATGTCCATCAGACAAGTTTACTCTTCCTTGTGGAGGATAATTTAGTCCTATCAGGTATTCCTGATTCCATGCATCTATATAAATACTAGTATAGTGCTTTGGTGTAGTTTTGCATATTGTTGTCAGTTCCTACAGAGGGGAAGGGGGCTGCAAAACTGTTTATACCATCCCTCAAGAAGCTGTAATCAGCTTTGGAGAAGTTTTTATGTTTGATCCTAGCTAGAGGATGGTTGGGGGAGATGGTGACTTCAAAATTGACCGCTTTGTGGTCAGATCTTACCAGGGAGGATGATACTATAGGGATGCTGCAGTGGTTACTCATGTTGGTCAATACCAAGTCCAAGATATTATCACCTCTTGTGGGGGTATTGACAAGCTGTACAAAAGCATTTGCATTGACAAAATCAAGGAATCTTTGGGCATTTGTGTTTTGGAATGAACTTTCAAACTATGTTTAGGAAGTTAAAGTCACCCAGGATCAGAGTAAAGGGTTGACTCTTGATAGATTTGAACATTCAAATAAGCAGATTGAGCATCTTGAGACAGATTTGGGGGCCACTATCAATGATTTGAATAGGGTCTTGTCAATGGTTAACTGCACCTGGAGTGTTTCCTGTGTGGCATACTGTTTGACCAGCATGGAGGTGTGTATGTCTTTAATGTATATTGAAACTCCACCTTCTTTGGCTTTACTGCCCACAGTTTGGAGTGTGAATGTATGATAGGATGAGTAAACAGGTAAGGTTGTTGTGCTCCCTGCAGCTTAGAACCAGGTTCCTGTGACTGCACAGATGTCAGCATTTTCCAAGGTTACAAATGCTTGCAATGAGTGCAGTTTCATGTTTAGACGTCTAGTGTTTAGCAGCATGACCTTTAATTTGTGTTTTGTTGAAATTTTTATGTTGGTAGTTTTATCTTCATCACTTTGCCTAAAAAAGGCACTATAGGAGAGGCAAGAGCTGATATATGCCAGCTTTTCCATCAGGATCGTTTCCTAACTTTCCCTGCCATATTTTGTTCTGCTCCCTTCCTTGTACAAGGATTCCATAACTACTCTCATATGTCCTCCAGTACTTTTGCACTAGGCACTGATCTACTGAAGCTTCTTTAATGGGTCTACCAACATGGTGACCAGATTACTGAGTACTCTGGGAGGCAGCCAACCTGGTCCTTATGCTGTGTCCTTCCAAATGCAGCCATTTCACTCAGAACCTCCTTCTTTTCTACTCTGGTGTATGTCCGTTCTCCCCATTCTGCCCTACACCTCCTTTCGTGATACCCATCTTTGCTTCAATTTGTGATGACTGATAAAATGTATTCATTAAGTTCCTCTTCCTGTTCACACTCTTTCATGGTGTCCTTGCACGCTTGCTCAGCTTGGCCAGCTCTGTCCCTGTCTCCTGTTTTAACTAAAAGTAACCTTGTTTCACTAGCTGATCCCTTTTGCTAACTTCCTTTAGCTTTAGCTTTTGCTGTCCTTACCATCCTTGTGCCTTTTTGCCAGCCTCCTTACAATTTTCATCATCCAGTTTCCATCCCCTTCCTTTTCTGATCTTGTAATCCCAGTATTTTGCCCCAGTTGTCAGTCGCACTTTCCTAAGTTTCCACATTGACCTTCTTCACCTTCGACCTTTTTGCCTTTTTCTTATACACTCATCCATAGTGCTGAGCGCTCCGGCCCTACCTGTTTATATAGCATGCTTACTCCATCAGTTTGCTCCGTGTCTTCCAACTCATCCATATTTACCTTTCCTAACACAAAATGATCCACTCTTCTAAAATTCCGTACCAGTGTCTTTGTCTTTTTATTTCTACCCTTTCCTGTTCTTTAATTCACACAATATCATGATCACACTTGGATAACTGTGCTTTAACCTGGACATCAGTGACACCCTCTCTACTGGTTAGAACCATGGTCAAAGTTATATCCTCTCAGGGACCATCCATCAGCAGTTCACTGAGCCCATCATGGTGCAAGATCTCTAATAGATCTCATTCCTTCAATAACCTGGAGCTTGAAATGTTTCAGTCTCCTCTTGGCATATTCAGATCCTCTAACAGCATTTTCTTCTTCATCCTACCTAAGTCCTTTATTTTCTCACTCTGTCTAATATCCTCCTCATGTATTGTGCCTGTAGGGTTACATACTGTACCAATCGCTCAGGCCTCTTACTCTGCTTTAGGCACTGGTATATCTATCCTTGACTGTACCCTTTGCCATTCCTGGCTTGTTTTTCCTATTCTCTGATCTCACATCTGATGCCCTCCTTTAAACAGATTGCTAATCCACTCCCATCTCTCCCTTCTCCTCATTTCTGAGAAACCTCTACCCAGGTGCATAGTTATCAGATCTAATATGCACAGTTCCAGAGTGCAGGATAGATGCTGCATGTTCTACTATTGTGATAATATTATTCAGATATCTGTTGTGCTCAGTAAGCATACAACTGTACTGTGATAAGAATGGGAATGTGGAAAGTAGTGCAGTTTATAGGCTCCATAGTGATTGCTGATTTCTGACATCTTCTGCAGTGCTGAAGTATCATAAGTCGTTCTATCGTACCCATCGTCTGATGAAGCAGTGGTGAACACTGCGAAAGTGCTAACTTTTAATAAAACCTGCAGATTTTAAAACTGCTGAGCCTTGCCTTTCTGCCTGTTACTAGCTGTGGTTTTGCTTGGAATATCTATATATCTATCTATATCTATATCTGTTTATCTGTCTATATATATATATATATATATATATATATATATATATATATATATATATATATTCATCTGAGTGGGACCTATGTCTGACTTCTGCATATAGGAAGCGATATCCACTTCCTGAAAACACAGAAAGATTTCTTTCAAGACTGAGTGCAGTGTGTGAGTGTGAGTGTGTGTGTGTGTGTGTGTGTGTGTGTGTGTGTGTGTGTGTGTGTGTGTGTGTGTGTGTGTGTGTGTGTGTGTGTGTGTGTGTGTGTGTGTGTGTGTATGTGTGTGTGTGTGTCTGCTGAGAACTATCACTGAATGAGACAGTCATCCAGAAAAAAGATAAATCTGAAATCCCTTCAGTCTTAGATGTGCTAATAGTACTGAACGCAGACATTCTGTAAATGCCATAGGTATAGCAAAATCCACAAAAGAAAGGCTTAGAAATTAAAATGTCAGTTGCACAACAAGCATATCAGAAACTTCCAGTAGGCCCAAGCCATCAGAGAAGTGCAGTTGGATGCTACCCTTAACAAAATTGAGATGGCTTACTTAAGGCAAAGATAGTATAAATTCTATGGGCTACTTGGCAAGGTAGACCACATATAATCGTTGATGCTTCTTCTGCTGAAACATGTAAACTGCTTGATGATCTGAGGGTACCATTAATATACTGGAGTGAAAGGGATAGAACCTGGTATGGGTTTGCTCTAAAGCTCTGTCAAAAACCCCAGCAACACTAGCTGCTTGACTCACTTGTTTGATGTTTGCAGGTGTCATATGTATATCTAAAGATAAGATCTGCCTCCCTCTTTTTGTTGCTGTATTAGAAAGGGTGGATAAGAAATGGTACTGGGGCTCTGCCTCATAACTCTATGGAGAATGACCTCTAGTGCTGACCTCTAGTGCTGAAAGCAGGCACTGTAGAACCGCTGATACTATTGTCGCCTCTCCCTCCCTATCTGTTCTTTAAACTGTTTCTTATTTCGAGCCTCCTGTTTTTAATTTTTGCTCTTTGTTCCTCCTCTTTGCATCCCAACTATCTGCCATTTTTCATAACAGAGAGTGCAGTCACAGCAAGGCAATTATCTACACAATCATAAGTGGAGTTATTTCTTTATTCACTACATTTTGCCTATGCATGCCCAGTGTGGCACAGGGCTGTTGTGCACTTTTGTGAGTGATATATGGACAAAATAAGCCCTACTCCTGTATCCCTTAGAAGCAAGTGCTTCCCTTAGGTTCTCTGGTCAACACCACAGAAATCAGAAAAAAGACATACACCAAAGATCCTTATTCCTTCCATCCCATGTAAAGATACATGGGTGGACGAAGCCCCTTCATTCCACTCCCGCCACAACTTGTTCTTCCAATGCCTAATATGCTTGTAGATGCTTGTATATCCCAGGTCATCTGGATTGTTCTCAAGGATTAATGCTCAGTGCTGTAGATGCAATCTAAAATGGGCAATTTATCAACAATTTCTGCTGTATTTAGGAAATTATATTTGAAATAGCTGTTTAAAGGCCTGCATTACTTTATTATTTTCTCCCGGCATTTACAGAATTTTCTGAGGTAGTGAGCTAAACCTTTTTTTTTTATTTTATTTTTAGTGAATGCATTTTGAATGAGACTATTTAGGAAATAGGTCTAACTGCTGGCAAAGAGGATTAATATTGTGAGCTGTTAATGAACTACTTCCTGTGGTACATTGTTTGATACCCTCAGCCTTCATTTGCCTGCCGTGTGACTTTGAGAAAAATGCTTGACCAGACATTGCTTTGGGAAATTGGGAATTCAGGCTAGGTTCATTAATGGTCTCCTACACTGCATGTCTAGTAACTATCTATGAACCTGTCTTGGCTTTTTTATCATCAGGAAAATGATGTGTTCTTTGCTGGGCATACCTTGTAATACCAGCTCCAATGGCAGCATGTCTAAAATAAGCAATGTGAGCATTGTAACTACTTTTAACTTACGGTGGTCTTGATTTTTCAGGAGTTTGCTTCAAAATATCAAACTTGTACTGGGTTATATGGTTCTGGTCCTTTAAAACCCTGATAACCAGCATAGCTAAAATGTAGACTTTTTTATCCAATTGCTCAGGTATTTTGATATTTTTAGCTGTTAGTATTATGATGGGAAATGTTTACGAGCCCCTAGTTCACTTGTTCTGTGTGAGCCACTGAATTTCCATAGATGGCAGCATGTTTCTGCAGCACTCTGGATCACCTGTCAGGTCCTTAAGAAATATGTGATATGGCATTTGATTACAGATCCACCTCAGGAAAAATATCTTAGAAGTACTCTGTAAAGGGCAAAATAGCTACAGGCAGAGGATGATCCAATTTAAAAGGCTTTACATATGTGCTTTTGAAAGATATTTTTCTTTTTTAATATAACTTTTCTCCACAGCTGCATGCACACCATCAGCTTCTCTCATAATCAAAAGAAGGCTGTCATCCAAGCAGCTAGCAGGGCTCTTTAGCTTATCCAAATTCCTTCTGACCTGTGGTTGTCTCGATGCATGACATTTGTCTAATGTGAGGCCCACTGAAAAACCTGCACTTCAGTGCATGCTTGTTTCTATGACTGTCTGCTGTGATATGTTGGCAATAATCCCTAGCTCTACTTTTGCTGTCTGCACAGTCTGCTTTTGTTAGGTGCCACACTTGCAGGACATAGAGATGCTTCTTCAGGATGGGAGAGTTGGAATCCTCTTTTCATTTTGAGCCTTACTGCCTGTCTCCTCCATCACCTACATCAGTTATCAATCTAAAACTTTACTCCTTCATCATAGAGCTGGTCAAAAGTCCATTTATTATTTTTTAAAAAAATATGCCCTCAGAAAGAAAACTTAAAGGTAAGAAATGCAGATCATAGCCATGTATATTATAATGTATAGGGAAGGGCATAGCACTTAATGGCTATTTAAGTTGGCAAAAAAATGTTTATTGGATTGTTCTTCTGTATAACTGGCCCACATTTGGATGATATTCCATTTATATATATATATATATATATATATATATATATATATATATATATACATATCAGAAAGATGTACATGTATACAAATACAAATACACACACAGACACACACACACACACACACGGTAAGAATGCCATTCTGATAATAAGGAACATTTTTAATAAGTAACACTTTCCTTTTCATAAAATGAGGTATGCAGTCAAAATATGGGGGGGGTGCAATTTACAGTCAGTATGGAGAAATGCTTCCACAGATGTGTGTAAGTGGTCTATATAACAAAGATGTATGTGTATACAAATACAAATACACACACAGACACACAGACACACACAGACACGCACACACACACACACACACACACACACACCAACACAGTCAGAATTTCATTCTGATAATAAGGAACACTTTTAATAAGTAACACTTTCCTTTTCATAAAATGAGGTATGCAGTCAAAATATGGGGGGGGGGGGTGCAATTTACAGTCAGTATGGAGAAATGCTTCCACAGATGTGTGTAAGTGGTCTAAAGCCAATGTAAGAGATGGAAATGCACAAATCAGATGCAAAAATAGTGCTATTGGGGAACAGGAAGAAGGAAGAAGCATACTGAACATTTTTATTATTTTTCTCCAGAATCTTGGTCCAGTCAGCACCACCTAACCACTAGTGATGCAACTCTTCCCTTCCTGATCCTTCTTCAGCAACTATACCACTCCATGTAGTTCCCTCATTTCCAGCAAGATAATAGCTTAATCACTGAGCTATGTTTGAAAGGGTGAATGATGAAGCCTGGTGATTAAGTCTTAATTCCTAGAAATGGACTAAACACACGTGCACATTGCATTCAGTACTAGCCTAATGGGTTCCCATCGACTCAAAATTCAACATAAGTATGTTGCCCAAATACATGATCAAACCCCAATGATGCTTGATGCTATCACCTAGTATCTCTTAAAATACTGCTACCGCTTTGATGTGATGGAAACCAGTTCCCCGAGAATGGAATATTGTATGAAATTCACTGATCCCTCCCTCCATGATCCAGCTCACAGAGCCAAGCTAACTGTTTGAATAATTTCAGTCCGGGGCTGATGCAAGCTCATGACTTTGCTTCATACTTCAGTTTCTACTGGAGCCAATGTATTATATAATAAAACGCACACATAATGGTGTAAACCTCTGTTGCAGACAACTGTTTCATAGTTCAGAATTACAAACCAAATCATCATTCATTCATTTGTTTATTGCTACATATTATCCTTTCAGTTTTTATTATTTACTGTTTTCCTTTTTTTAAGATTTTTCCATTTGTAGTTTTTCATTTGCCGTCTACCCCAGTCTCCATCTCTCACCTGTGTCTTGGTAATTATTGTATTTATAGCTATAATTTTTTTTAATAAACAATCTGACAGATGTTCGTATTTAATCTCAGGAAGCTGCCAGTGACATTAAGGACAAACTTATCTGTTAACAGTTGAAAGTAGGTATGCTAGTAGTTTTGTCTTACTCATCAACATTTGACCTAAATGAACAACTACTTAAAAATAGAACTGGTATGACTTCTGCATACCTTAGATTGCTTTATTACTGCATGCATTATTTTTTCAGCTTTTCCCCTTACAACATATTGGAGAAGTTTGATGATTTTAGAGTCAATGTACAAATTGTCATTTGGCCAAAAAGAGTCTACATTTTCTTGCCATAAAGTAGAACCAAAAGCTACAATAAGCAGGATGCTGCTATCTTTTGCATGTTAGAATGTAATCACGTGAATTTCTTCCTGTCCTACTTAAAGTACCTCACATGGCAGTGCAGTGTGAACAAAATGCTTAGGTGTTCCTTCATCTTGTCTCTGCATCCCAAATGATTAGTTGGCATCACTCAAAAAAACTCTTTCCTGACTGAAGCACCACTGGAAATATGGTTAGTCACCTTCTTTACACTTCTGAATTTCTCAGACTTACTGTTTTTGTTGATGTTTTCCCTGTGACTGGACAAAATGTGGTTAAGTGTCAGTTTTGAAATGTAGACAGAAATGACTTCAGTGCTGTGAAATTATTAAGCTATTGTATAGTTTTATGGTTCCTTTGACCAGGTGTTACTCCATTATTTCTGCTTTGTGGTTTATTAAGTGTCAATTTTACCTAGATTTCAAAAATTCTCAAACCTATTTTTTTTTTTATGTTGCAACTGTGGTTGTAATTAACTAATTAACTTTTATTAAAGCTTGCACAACATTAATACAGGTTTACACTTAATTATGCTGAAGAATCTTTCTGTTTTTTGATCAAGGTATTTATATACCTTTGTTTCGCTGATGAATTTTTTTTCTATAAACTTCCTTCTGTTCCCAGGATTCCGCAGCCTAGCTATCATGTCGTAATCTGTATCAGCTACTCTTTATAATATTGATAAGGATGCTGCATGCAACATCAATATATTGACAAGATACAGAACAAAGTACGACTACTTCTGGACCAGAACTATTTCTGGAGCTTTGAATGATCCCACCTCTGCATACCTGATAGCTTGCAATCACAATTAGCTCATACAAGCATGCATGCCTTTGCACCTTTGCAAATGAGCAGCAGAAATGTGTCAATCATGCTTACATAAAATGAGTTCAACCATTTCTGCTACCTCTACTTTACCATCAGTTGCCATTAGGAAAAAGTCTCTGCATTGCGTCCCCACCCAAGATGGCAAAGCAGGTTAGAAAACACTCAGTCTATTTCCCTTGCAGGTTTCACCAGAGCCCATGAAAGTTACTGAATATGAGTCATTGGTGTGAAAGTCAGGTACAAAAGCCCTTCTTTAGTTGTGTTAGCTTGTAAAGCTGTAAACAGTCTTCAAAGCCTTGATGCATAAATGTTATTTATTTTTAGTTTCTTGCCTTTGTAATTCATCTTTCAAGCACCTCTGAGATAATACAGCTTACCTATCACCTGTGTATGTCTTACGACAGCTATTCACATCTACTTGTATCCAGTGGTGGCTGGTGACTTCAAATCAAAGGGGGGCTGCAGGAGACAGCTGAATGGGTGGGGTCAAGAGGAAGGGGTGTGGCCAACTATAAAGGGGAGGGGCTATGCTCAAAACCACAAAAACTAACTTTAATTAAATACGCTGCCCTGGGTGCCAAACCATCATTATGAGAGTCCAATTAAGACAAAAATAAGTGTAGAAGAATAAAAATATTTCAATGCATTGGCTGCATGACAGCTTACTTAATATCTAGATGGAAACAAAAGGTTGTGAGGCATGAAAAAATAAATTACTTTTTAAATATATTACTGGAATGCCAGTCAAAATCAAGTATAAGAAAAACAAGCAGCACTCAACTCAAACCACTTCTCCTTGCACTGCAGTTCTAATTATAATTTATATTCAGCTTTATTAAAGTACCAAGTAACATGCTGAAAGTAGAAATCTTTGTGATGTCCCCACTTGTAAAAATGTTTCTTATCCAAAAAAGACCTGCTGCCTGACAACTATCCAACTATCTACTTGTGTCATGCGGAAAACATGACCAAAGTAAAAAATGAAAAGCAAACAAGAAACAAGCTCAAGATACATTGCTTAAAGGATTACTGTACAGGTTATGGACCACACATGACTGGCATTCTGCTTAGTTTACGGGTAAAGCCTGTAGAGATGACTGGAAGTCTCCAACAAGTGTGAGCTTTTTAAAAGAATGCAATCCTGTCCTTCAATACCCAAGGCTTATACATTATCTAGTTAGGTATTCTCTGCATGGCAACAACAGAAAGGCTTTCAATGTTGGCAATTATTTAACAGTATGCTTATTAAAGCTTACTTGCATCTTATGATCTCAGACAAGCTTACCTTATGGTCATTAAAGCATTACTACTTAAACACAGAGCAACAGGCACTTTGAGTAATAAGCATAAATTTGAGTAATAAGCATAAATCAATAGTACAAAAATATGACAGAAACCAGACCATTCTGCAAAATCAAGGATAGATGAAAAGCCACTGTAGTACTTGTGTCTACCTTGGATGGGGGGACACACTGCACATTTACACTGCATAACTGCTCCTTGCCTTGCTTGGACACATCCAGAGTCACTACATGGGGTAGTGGGGTGCAACAAGTATGTCACAATTTGAAATGTCTCTGGCTGACTGTGATGGCCCTGACACATTTGTCATACCTCTCAACCTCAGAGCAAGAAATCTGGACAAAGCCATACACAGAAGTGGGACAAAGGCCCAAAAATAAGGACAATTTTTAAATATTGCTCTAATAAACTTAGAAAGATAATAGAATAGGTCTTGCATTAGTATGAATTTTCTGAAGGGTATAAAATCCTGAAACTCAAATGTCTGTCATTATTTTCTAACTTCAGTCTTTAATGATTTGTCACTAATTTGCCAAAACACACAATTTTATGAAAAATGGACCAAAAATGTGATGCAAAAATATGAAATAGTCACACAATACAGCTGGGAACCTGTCAAAGAAGGGACACTTTAATATTAGTACTGCTAACTTGAGCAGCTGACAAAATAAAATAATCTACATGCATTTCAACTAATCTATAACTTTGATTATTATAGTTATTTCTTAATTGTAAACCCTCCATGTTTTCTTCCAAAATTGCTATTTTGCGGAGGGATTATTAGGGGGAAGAGCAACATTTTGAGCCAAAATCGGAGACAGTTGAGAGGATGGCTATGCCTAATTCTATAAAGCAATTTATTTGCATGTACCTCTCAACCTGTTAATGCAGTAAATCTGAACAAGGGCCAAATATATTAGGAAGAATAAAAATGTTTCAATGCATTGGCTGCATGACAGTCCTCTAAAATATAAACAGTACTAAAAATTGCTCTTGTATAAATTGAGACAGTTGATAGAATAACAGTTCTTACTTTAGCATGCATTTTTCTGAAGGTTATGAAGTCTGAAACTCAGTGTATCATTATTTAGTGACTTAAAATTTGTAGTTTTCTGGCAAATCATTTAGGAATTATGAAGAACAAACCAAAAATAAGAAGCAAAAATCTATTCATTCTTTGAAAATCTGGACAGTTGGGAGGTATAGTTCAGCTGGGCCTGTCTCAGTTTGCTGCCCTTCCCCCCTGACAAAATCATGGTTGAATGGAGCCTCTGCAGCCATTCCAATGATCCATTACTTGGCTATTTCACTCCATTTACCATAAACACTAATGTGCATACTGCTTTACTTCTATGATGAGTTGGACTTCATTTGAAAGTTTTATTTTGTATTTTACAGCACAAACACTAAGACATCTGCTAAACAAAGCAATGCAGTCTCACAATGAAAAACAGACTTAGCATTAAAACTTCTCTGCCCTTGAAACTCACATTCATTGAAACAGCATTGAAACCCACATTCAAAGAAAATACATTTTGCCAGTGGCAGATAAAGACTAATTTTGGGCTGTTTTCAAATGATAGGCCCCTTGCATATGAAACATACATGTGCTCTTTGATACACCTTCCTCATTGTACTAAATTTATATTCCTTGTACAATACAGTGCAGTTGTTAGAGGGTGTTTTAAATTTGTTTTGAACATTTTTCCAGTAAGCAATGAAACAAATCGCATGCACCCATAATGACAAAACTGCCCAGTTCAGAACATTTCCATCATAAAAGTCTACTCAGACTTCCACAATCCACCATTATTAGTAAATATGCACAATTCTGCAGTCCACCATTATCAGTAAATATGCACAATTCTACAGTCCATTATCAGTAAATATGCGCAATTCTACAGTCCATTATCAGTAAATATGCACAATCTCTGAAGTAAAAGTCATCTAAATAATTCCACATTAAAGAAATCTGTAACTAATGAAGAGGTTGCTGCTAGCAAACACCTTTATATTTCAGGTTTCATCGAGAAATCTGTTATCCCTCAGGAATAAATTGCCTATATTACATTAAAAAAATGATAAGCTAGTAATATTGGAAATGGATGGCAAACTGATAACAGACTCATAGTTAGTATCTTCACCAAGGAGAACATTCTCAGTACACAGCATCCACCCCTTGTGGGAGTAGAACCCACAGCTTCTGTATCAAAAGCAAGTACAGAACCTGTTGTGCTATTAACAAGGCAAACCAACTTCACTTAAGCAACACTAAACTTCTGTTCCCCTGCAGCTCTCAGCTCCTTGTAAAATCTACTCAATACTCAACTTCATCTCAACTTCGCAGCACAAGAAAACTGGAAAAAGCCAAAATTTATTGGGAGGGGGTCAAAAGCCCAAAAACCAGGGACACATTAAACATTGCTTGTATAATCTTGGAAAGTTGCTAGAATAAAATGCTGTGTTACCACCATACATTTTACTGCCAAGGTCCCTGTGCAAAACAGTCAGAGCAACATACCACTACGCCAAATCAGCTGCTTTGTAAAAGAGAGGAAGACTGAAACTTAAATGGCTATCATTTAGTGAATTCAGTTCTCACCATAGCTGTCAACCTCTTGGTACAAAACACCTGGACAAACTCAGTAATGAGGGAATTACAGCCCTCAAACATATTCAATGAATTCAGTTCTTGCCATAGCTGTCAACCTTAGCACAAAAAACCTGGACGAAGCCAATAATGGGGGAATACAGTCCCAAAAATAGGGACAAATTTCAAATATTCATCTTATAAACTTAGAAAATTGCTAGAATAAAAGGTTGTGTTACTATGTATTTTCTGAAGAACATGAAGTCTGAAATTCAAATGCCTGTCAATTTTACTTCTGACAGAACAAAAACAATGTTCAGCAGAGGCCCAGGGAGAAATACTGCAGACACGTCTTTGTAAAATGGCAGGGCACCAGAGCAAATCCACACAAACACTGGGAGGAGATGCAGACTCCACACAGAAGGCACCCCAGCCAAGAATCAAATCAAAAAAACCTGTAGCTGTGAGGCAACAATACTACCACTGCACCATCAAATATGTAAGGAATTAAACATTCAGAAACCTGAAGTCTGAAATTCAAATGCCTGTCAATTTTATTTAACATTTGTTAATCAGGACAGTCTGACTTGGAACAAAAAAACTATTTTCAGCATAGGCCCAGGAAGAAATAATGCAGACATGTCTTTGTGACATGGGGGGACACAAAAGTAAACCCACACAAACACAGGGAGAAGATACAGACCCCACAAAGAAGGCACCCCAGTGAAAAATCAAACCTGAGAACCTGCAGCTGTGAGGCAACAATGCTACCACTGCACCATCAAATATCAAGCATTGCAACATTTACAAACCACAAATATGAGGAAGAGATCAGATCAAATATGAAGCAAAAATCTGCATTTTTTTTTACAAATGGTGGTGGGTAGGGAATTCAGGTCTTTAATACCTGCATACAAGGTACAGGGTTCAAGCCTGAGGTATTCCCTACCACACACACACACACACACACACACACACACACACACACACACACACACACACACACACACCCCTTACAGCAAACCACCATACATCCAAATCCCTGTCCACCCACTTACCTGTAGTAGATCTTGTCCGCAAAGTTTAACCATGTGAAACCACCATAAATCCAATTCCCGCAAGTGAAACCACCATAAATCCAAACCCCGTGCAAATCCACACCAGACCCGCGAGATCTTGACCCTGCGAGCAAAAAGACCCGTGAGATCTTCCCCCAATGAGACTGCAGCAAACTCCAGACTGCTGACGATGCAGTCCGACCTCGACGTGTTTTCCCAGTGAGTTCCAGGACAGTCTATGCAGTTTAAAACTGCATATACTTCTGGGAGCTCCGTTCCTCATGTTTCCCAGTCAGGACTGCTGCTGAGACAATCTGCGCAAGCTCCAGACTCTCAGCAGCAGTCTGGACTAGTGCGCATGCGTGAAGTCCACGAATTAAAATTTTTTTTTCTTTTCTTTTTATTTCTTTTTATTTTTTACTTTACAGTTGAGGGAGCTGCAGTCTGGCAGTCCAATAGCACAGGCCGCCTCTGCTTGTATCGATGCTGGGGCTAACACTTTACTGGTGGGGGAGGATTCTACAGGCTTTCCTGAGAATTCAGTACAATGACTACTCAATTACATTATGAACTTAGGGCTGTGGGAGAGGAGAATGAATATGGCAAGATGGGTAGCCAGTAATCAAGTCTTGATATAGTCAGCCAGATAAGCACCTTATGCCTCACAGTGCATAAATAGAAGCCTATGAAGCACCCCTCATATCAGACACTCCTGCATCTGTCAGCAGTAGTGTGACAGGCAGTTGCCCTTTACCTTCTAGCTGATAAAAGTGAGTAGACTGTTGCCAGCTTCATTCTGCATCCCTTATTGGAATTTGGCAGCTAGTTTGTTCACAGAATGAAGGTCCACAATAGTGCAGAGGTGCACACTGTCTGTGCACTTATGAGTTGTTCCCAGTCTTGTTTTTCAGTTTGTATTGTAAAACATATGTCTGTGTTGGGTAATTAATTTTTTTAATTAGCTAGATGAGTCTGAGAAATATATGAATAAGATCTGGTTTTATCCTTTTCCCATTCTTTAATCCAAATGGTTTACTTTTGTCCCTGTTTTATTTCACCATTTATGTTATTATGTATATTACATTTTTTTAATAAGCAAAGTCTTTCTACAAAGATGTAACTGCTGTAGAGCATCTTGGAAATGTTGGCCTGGCTGTATGTCTAAGATTTTGGAAATCAAACTCAGTCTGCAGTATTTCATACATTTACAGCTCATTACCTTCACCAGTACACTACTCTTGTCGCCAGCAGCCTACATAAAACATAAATATAAATCTTCATAACATAACTCTTCAAGTTCTAACTCTAAAGCAGCACTTACGTTAAAATAAGGTACTTTATTTTGCCAGTTCTCTGTACCTGGCATATAACAGAAACACATTTCTTTCATATGGTCGCTGACCATAATATGTGCCCCCCCTCTTCTTTTGACACAAATGCAATGTCCATTGTCCATTATTATTTTAAGCTTCATCAATTCCATTTAAGCCTCCATGCCTTCCTTATACAGGCTCTGATAGGACAATCTGGTACCTCTTACATCTGCCGTAACATATTAATATATTTGACACACCTTTGTGCTTTTCTGAAATAAACCATTTGTAAATAGGTGTTCTGATGATTCAGATGTAGAAAAACATTTTTATAAAACAATGTTTGTAAAAACTTCCATTTCTGTTTTAGTAGTAAGTTAACTAATAAAGACCATATTGAATGTTGATACACTACAGCCTGATAAATCAGATTATCACATACAGTTAAAAGAACATTTTCATGAAAAAAAGAATCATTAGATACAAGGAAAAGCTTTCATGTTTACACTCTGTTAAAATGAACAGACGATATTAACTGGTTTACTGTGGAGTTTTGCTTAGCCTTGTAGAATTTCCTTTCCAAAAGGCAAGGTTAACACTACTCAGCAGATTAACTTGCACTGAAGAGTGCTATCTTTGCAAAGCAAATGGCTGGAAACACATTGATTCGATAACAGGATGCATTAACTTGAAAAAGTCTTCATCACCAGTGACTGCTCAGATGTACAAATTTATTAGAAAATATAGATTTTCAGTAACTAATGAATTATTTCTTTTCCTTTGTACTCTCACATTTTGCAGTCCTTAATTCTAAAATATAGCAAGTATTAAAAAGACTTCTTTCACTGCAGTGTAATGTTGCATCATTTATTATGGAGAAAAAGTGACAGCAGTACAGAAATAAAAATGTAGTAAGATAATACAGGTAATAAAACTTCAGACATTATACCCAGGCTACCATATCACTGAAAATGTATCCCTGTAGCCTGAATGCTTGGTGTGTGTGTGTGTGTGTGTGTGTGTGTGTGTGTGTGTGTGTGTGTGTGTGTGTGTGTGTGTGTGTATATGTGTGTTTGTTTTTCTGGAGAATAGCTGCTAGCTTATAATACTGTCTTTCCCTTAACAACCTTCAGCATAGCTTTGGAAAAATATAATCTGAAAATGCACATCTAGGTTTGTGGTTATGATTGTTTTTCTAGACCAATACTCTTCATAAATGCATGTACTTTACAGATATGTGTGAGTAACTGCAGCCGAACCTCATCATGATTTATTAATAAACAAAGACGTTCTTTACCAGGTTAATATAATCTCCCAGACAGCTGCAATAGTTAAAGGACATGGGAATATAATGCAGGGCCTTAATAAGGCACTCTGCAAAGGATTTGCTTCTGGATAATAGTGAGAGCAGCTGAAATAGACATCACTGCATCATCTTAGAATGATGTTTCTACAAGTAGTTTTCCTGACTCTATCACAGGATGTTACTCTTCCTTTGAATATGTCATGACCCTTTCCTAGCTTTTCATCGTATCCTGCAGTTAGCCTGTAGGCCATCCTCTACAAACCTTTATTTTCAATGTATTTTCATACTGCAGAAAATTCAAACTGTAGTTGAGCAACATGCATAATTTATTTATTTGACTTTGATTACCATGACTGTCTGACTAGGCAAAGACCCTTTCATTGGAGGGCCTGGTAGAAATGTGTGGCATTGCATACTTTTTTTCAGGCAGTTAACATAAACTAACAATAAAAAGGTATAGGTTCATAGGTGTATACTAGGCTAATGACCACTTTGGCCTTTATAAGTCTAGCCACGCAACCCTAATGTATCCAGTTAAGGAATGATTTAATGGCTGCCTCTGTCCACCAGAGACAAAGCTATCAAACAGGGGTGAATTTCCAATTTCCCATCCATTGCCAGGTTACACTTGAATAGGGTTACAAAAGGATTCTTCTTCATATGGGTGGGAAAGCAATTCTATATAATGTGGATTCTCTGAGACACCAACCCGTACCTCCAACTTGTCCTATTTAAATTGCAAGGAAAGTTTAAATCCATAGATCTAGTAGCTCTGGTGCTGCTCATTTTGAGGATATGCAAAAGTTCCATCATACTGGGATCCAATGATGCCCTGTATGCTAGCATAGATCACTTCTCATAGATCACTTCTCAACAGTCCGGGAGGGATAGGGCTTTGAGACAATCTGTATAGGACATATTGTTTATGCCCTGCATTCTTTTTGTGAGGAATCCCTCTGTATGTTCCAGTTGTTCCATGTGCCTTGTCAGGCACATACCAAAGGAGATGTTGTACTCAGTGGTGGATCTTATGCTGGCCTAGGAACAATGGAATGATGACTTACTTTGACCTAGATACCATGCCCTTACTTATAAGTTGAGTGACATACAATGATTTTCCTACAGCCTTAGATACAGGCTGCTCGAAAGCCAGGTTACTGTTTACATGAGCCCACAAATCCCTGACTGCTTTGTCTACTTTTAAGGGTCTTTTATCAAAGAGGTGGTTTCCCTGGTGGCCAACATTCAAAAAGGTATTATAATATAATATAATTTTAATTTCATGGCATTGGGTTTTAAGCCATGGCTTTGGCACCAGTCATTTGCCTCTGTTAGACTTTTTGTAAGATACTAGTATCTTGGGGGGTGCTTTATGATTTCTCCTATCTTGAAATCATCTGCATCTTTGTAAGCAAGAAGCCTTTAACATTGGCCTTGACTTCTGCAAAATAGTTACCAAAGAAGAGTGGACCCAACACAGAACCCTGGGGACTCCACTGATAACCAGCATCTTTGTGGAAGTGGTCTCATCAATCATAACTTCAATGGGAAAAAATCTGTAGGCCATCTGGCTAGCCAGTGAGTTGTATAGGAAGTTTTGCCCAATTCCATGAGCTTGGTTACAATTCCTGAGTGGGGTATTCTTTTAAATGCCCTATCTTGGTCAAGGTAGACAGTATGCACCATTGTACTCTCAGTTTGATGAGAGTGTTTTTATCTTTTTTGGTGTTACACTTCCTAATTTTAGCTATAACTTTTTTCTTTTTTGCACATCCTGTTTAATTCTGGATTCAACCATGGTGGTTTCTTTTTTGAGTTAGTTTTGGGCTTACTTCTGGTATGCACAAAAGCTTCTATACAATCATTTTCATGGTTCTACAGAGCTGCTGTAAATGATTCCACATAGGTTGCTGTGCTATCTAAGTTTGTAGGGTCTTAAACTGTTGACAAGTTATGACTTAATAAAAGGTAGCTGTTACAGGGTTGCTGGGATTACAAAATTGATTCTTATTTTGAAGGAGACTGCTCTGTAGTCTGACCTTACTGAAGAAGATATGACACTGGTAGGGAGTGGAGGTTTCTCATATATTTGTGGGTGCCAGGTCCAATAAATGCATATGCATTAACTGGTCCAGGGTATTTGTCTTTACAAAGTCTATGAATCTCCAAGGATACACATTTTGAGTAGGATTCCCATTTTATAGAAAGATGATTAAAGTCTCTCAAGAGTAAGATATCTGGTTGAATGGTGAGTATGGGTTTCATGGAACATAGAGGGTGACCTGTAACTTGTTAGGACATGGTATGGGATTTGTCTATGGTAATCTTGATGTGGAGGAATTCCAGTGTGTCATGTTGCTTAACCAAGCCAGAAGTATGGTTGTTATGAATGTAGATTGAGACACCTCCACCTTTAGTCCCCATTTGTGCAGTTACTGGACTAAATGTGTGGAAGTCACTGAATCCCTGCAGTACCTGAGTACTCTCGGTTACTTTAAATCAAGTCTTGGTAAGTGCAAAGTTGTCTGCATTCTCCAAGGTGAAGAGGTTGTTTATACTCCTGGAACTGATTTCTTGGGTAGATTTTGCTGTGCTAGAAGCATTGTCAGTTTAGCATTGTCTAAAAAAGGATCTAAGGGGTAGGATAATATGTTAGCCAATATTCGAAATCCTAAAGGAGACAAGTCTCGACCATCCTTGGGAAAGCAACATGGTTTTTTAACCATGTCCTCCCATGCTGACAATTATTGTATCACCATATAATGACACCAAAAACTAAGCCAATCATCTTCTGTTAGTTTTGTCGTATCATCCTTGGTGAAGGTAGAATGCAGCTCAGTGCTTTGCACTTACTAGTCTGAGAGCTCCATAATGTTTCTCTTCATGAAGTATTGGAAGGTAAGTCTCAGGTCATTTACATCTACATAAATCATGCCTAAATTATACTGGTACCTGTGACACATAGTCCAAGAGCTCCTCTCTCTCTTTTCGTATAGTCTACTGAGGTACATCTCAGGTCATTTACACCCACACGGACTATAACTACATCATACTGGTGTCTGAGGTGCAATTACTTGAGTGCATGTGCAACTTGGCAGATCCTGGTCTATTATAGGTAACTAACCATTATTTTCTCCTTGTTCAGCCTGGTGAGTGCGGCATCAGTATGTCGTACAATGGAGTCCTCTATGACTAGAGTCCTGGGTAGTCTACTGGCTTACCTTATGGGCTTGGTAGATGAGGCATCACTCAGTCTGGCTGTATGTAAAGTGTTAGGTGTTGTTTCTGTTGAGTGCTTTCAGGTATGCTGAGGATAACTTTTGCATGTGGAATGTCTAGGAGGTCTTTGAAGTTTGGGAAGAGTGCATTTAAGTACCTCATCGTAAGGAGGTCTATGTGTGAGGTGCATAGCATTTTATTATGAATGTTTGTACATGTGAGTTTTGCTTCTAGAGACATTTTGTGTGTGTGTGTGTGTGTGTGTGTGTGTGTGTGTGTGTGTGTGTGTGTGTGTGTCTGTGTGTGTATATATATATATATATATATATATATATATATATATATATATATATATATATATATATCTCGCATATTGTGTTTGCTTCTTTGAGGATTGAATGGTTGAACATCTGAGAACTGAGAATTGTTCTATTGTCTCAGCATAACAATGTCCACAAAAATGGCTGCAGAGAAATTGGGAAAGAGCTTATGCATTGTATCAGGTCCTGTATTAGTTGAGCTACAGGAGTGCAGTGCACAAGGGGTTGATAGTGGGTTGACTAAGGGTGCTTTGGAGGCTAGAGACTAGACTAAGCTATATAATGCTAAATTCAGGGTCCCTATTAAATTATTGAACATTTCAAAGTTCGAATGTCATATGGTCGACATCATATGATCGGACTTTGATAGGTTCGAAGGTGAAAGGCAATGGCTCTGTACGTGCAGAATGGGAAAAGTTGGTATATTTAAGTAGGGGGGGTATGGGGTGAGCATTAAGGTAAGTGTTTTTTTTTTCTATTTTTTTTTTTTTTTTTTTACGTTTTTATTATATATTCGAAGATTCAATTTTCGCTCATATGTTGTTAAACATATGAGGTTCGAAATTTTGAAGCTTCGAATATATAATATAGACCCTACATTCAAATGGCAGTGCTCTTCAACATGCAAGCAAGCTACTACCCAATGTGCAAAATAGTTGTGCTATATTTACCAAGTTACTGGTATAGTTTCAGAGGTGGTTTTACATGGAAAAGTTAGTTTCTAGATGTCTGTGTCTATACAGGGCATTAGTAACCTACTCTGCACGATGAAAAGTGGCACACAATGTGCCAAATTTATACAGGAACTTATAACACTGGAAACTGACTTCTAAGACATCTGACCACTAAAACGGCTACACAGCTTTCTTACATGATCCAAACTCAGACCAGGCTACTACCTACTGACACTAGATTGACTATCCCAGTCCTCAGTGTAAAAACACACACACAAAAAAAGATTGTTTGAGAGTGTAATGCTACCACATAACAACTTAAACAAACTACAAGTACAAAATGTTTTCAAGTATTAGGGACCTTTAAAATGATTTAAAGTGCAAAATCAACAAATAAACCAAAAATAAAACAGTAACACTGTAAAACTGTTACCGGAAGTGCAAAATCATAAAGTAAATCATATCTGCCATAGATGTAGCAGGAATAATTCAGGACCCCCTCAGAGTATGGCAAGGGTGCTAAGCAGATGGGGTCCTGAGTAAATGAGCAGGAGACAATTTGTAGTGAAGAAGGATTATTTAGGAGTGGTTTGCTAGGTGGGCACTCAATATTATGGATACATGAAAACTATGGGTGGGAAAAGTACTTAAATAGTTCACACAATCGACAATAGCAATGAAAGAGGGGAGGGAGGGACAATGAAAGTCAGATTACCATAATGGGTGGAGGCCAGAGACATAACCTTTTATGCTTGTTTCTCATAATTCAGGGTATTCCACACCTCTGGGGAGCATTTCTCTGTGTCGGATATAGCAGGCTTGCTAGAGAGGGATCCAATTAAATAAAGCTAATATTGGAGTGTGAAGACCCTCCTCTGGACCAGTAATCAAGGGGCCTGAATCCTCGCCACTTTGAACAAAAATAGATATGCACAGTATTTCCAAATGCAGCTCTCTGCATCAAGCACAATTTCCCTTAAGAGCACACAGGGAACACACTCAGTCCGGGGATTGGGTTTCTCCTCTCTCTCTCTGTCCAGGCCCCCAGTGAGACTTCTCACTGGCACAACTATAGAGTTGAGTCCTCAGCCGAGTGTCCCAGGCCAAGTCCTCCCGCACCGTCTCTGTGAAACCAGTGCTCTGTGTCCCTGCTACAAGTAGCTGACACACACACTTTAAGATTTGATTTCACACACACACACACACACACACACACACACACACACACACACACACACACACACACACACACACACGGGAAAGGCTGGCACAGCTTTACTATCTATGCCCCTCTGCCCTGACTATAAGGTAGATACTGCCACCAGGACACTCCAAAGCCAGCTACTCTAAGGCTCTTACAAAGATATTGAATTATACTGAGTAAAATTAATACTAATACAAATGGTAGTGTTTGACCAATGCAGTAAGGTTTTCAGTAGTGGCCACAGTGTCACCAAATAAATATAAGTTTTCTCAAAGGTTAAAATATTCTCTGAAAGGCCAGCCACAATGAAAAGTTTAAATATATATTTATAATACATAATAAAAGAGCATGAAAATACTAAATATCTATTTATAATGAACATCAGAGTTTCAGTCACAGGAAATATTAACATAACACAGATGAACAGATTCACACATATACAGAAATACAGTACTTAACTAATCTCACTATATTTTCCTGACTGATCTACAGAATTACTATTCCCTGATTACTTACTATAGCAAGACAAGATAAAGTGGGTGAATGATACTTCTATGTCAGGTTTTATAAATAGACTGCTATGAGACTTCTGCTTCATCTAGTATTAAAGCATCATTTCAGTGCTGGATTACAGAATGACATCATATACATTTGGTCATCTGACTTCTGGTTACAGTACTACCCCCCCCCCCATTACTGGAAATTGAACCACAATGTCACACATATGTGTTACCATGCGCACAGATAGAGCTTTGCTAAGATATGTTATAGCATCTGTAAGCCATAAAACCATTTCAACACTTCCACCCTTCCTGGGTAGCAATTAATTCACTGCTATGGACAAAACAGCAGTATTACTAATCCTTGTTTTTACAGGCATTTTGTCTCTGGCTGCAGTCAGAGCTGTAAGATACAATCTTTATGGCCTACCAGGTAATTTCATTTCAAGCTATTTTTCTAAGTTAGCTGGACTGAGATTAACCTCTACTTTTCCAGTATCCTCTGTTAGAATATTAGTTTCAACAATTATAATACAGTCTGACATAGAGGTGTACCTTTCTTTTTTCTGTCCGGCAGGACCCACTATTGGTACATTTTTTAACACAAGCAGCTTTAGAAATACATTTTTCATCACAAGCATTTATGCAAATCAGTTTGATATACAAATTACATATAATTCTTCATGAAACTCCAGCTAGCTATGCTGTCACTGCCCTACTGCTCCTGGCACAGTTGGCAATACTTCACATCTTCACATAGACCTCTAGTCCTCTGATTCTGAACTACAGGTTAATGATTCCATGTAGGTTAGAGTTTCAAAAACTTTAGTTTAATGTTTCATAGAGGGGGTGGAGTAGACACAAAGCACAGGAGAGCAGAGAAGCACTGAAATGCAATTTTAAGCAGGTAAATAATAAGGAGACTATTAGACTCTAGCAGCAAAGCTGGACTATAAATAGTTGCAAAGGCACTAAAGCACTGATCCTGGAGAAAAATATAGTATACTGTCACTGCTGCAACTCTACCAAAGCCATAAGGCACTAGAGTGTGTAGAAATTTACCAGTACCACTGTTTGTGGAAATTTGGCAGTACCTCACAGCTCTGCCACAATTGTAAATAAAACTATGAGACTAAGGCCTCAGATGTAGTACAAAATAGAGCCAAATAGCTTTTACAAGTAATTCTACTTATAGAGACAGTATAATGTATAAATGTTGCTAAGATCTTGAAGTAATTCGTTACATTCCTACAAATGCATATGAAGCTACAAGATCTCAGAACAAACTGAAAAAATTCAAAAAGTTAACTTTTTTGATAAAGCATAAAAAAGTACAAAAAGTTATCACCACACAGGTCACTGTAAATACAACTTAAAATATTTAAGCAGAGTTGAAATAGAAGCTTTCCTGTTTGCCTTTTAGAAGAGAACCTTTATTCTTGCAGATCAAGGCTTTCCACACCTCTCCAGGTCTTGCTACTTCATAACATTGTGGTATAGATCATTTTAAATTCAATCTTCATGTTAATAGACTGCACAGTATTTAAAACATGCCAAAGTCACCCACATCTAAAGAACATTCAGCATCATTTTAGAGTTTAAGTATAAAGTCTCACTGAAATGTTAGCATACAGACAGCAGATGAGGCATATATCAATTTTATCCAACTATTGACTTGAGAGATGTAATCAGTCGAGAAAGTATGGAGATTTTACATTTACTTAATTTGATTACACAAGGAGTGGACTTATTAATGGTGATGATACAATAGTAGGATTATTTTGCTGACAGATATGATTTGATTGGGATTTTAAAATGTGAATGGAAATGATTAGAGTAAGAAGGGGGCTTAGTAGTGTGGTGTTAGAAATACAGGAACATTCTGTTGACAGGTATGTTTTCAAGATGGTTGTAAAGAGCTGATGAGATCAGATATTTCTGTTTTTTGTTGGGAAAGAGTATACCTCTCAACTTTCCAGATTTTTGCAGTGTCCAGATTTTTGCCTCATATTTTTGGTCTGTTCATCATAAAATTTGTGGTTTTCTGGCAAATCACTGGAATGATCTGATGACTGAAAATACTAAAAAATGACATACATTTCAGTTTCAGACTTAAAAACATTCAAAAAGTTTATGTTAACACAAACCCTATTACTGTAACAACTTTATAAGTTTATAAGAGCAATATTTAAAATGTGTCCCTATTTTTGGGCCATTGTCCCATCATTTCATCAAGCTTTGCCCAGATTTCTTGCACTGAGAGGTTGAGAGGTATGAGCTCCACAGTTTTATTATCTACACAGTATAGGCAGTCATTATTATGATTCTTAGATTCTAGAGTATTACATGTTGGTTGAGTAAATGCAGGTCTCTATGGGGGAAGTACCAGGCAGTTAAGTAAGTGTATGGTAACAGAACATCTTTCTGGGCTCTAGAAGATGTTGTAAGCAGTCTTAATGTGAGTGTAGGCTAATGAATTAGATAAATCAAACCAGTAAATGGACTGAAGTTGAAGACAGTCATGTGTTTTGTTAATGTGACTACTTGCAAACTTTGCGGTTTTATTGCTGACTGAGAGAACTATAGGCTAGTCAAGACTGATGAAGTATATATGGTTTTGCATGCATAGTTTATGGTAGCTTTTTAAAACAGCAGAATATTGGATACATTAATGAAATCTTCACTTGTGGTCAATTATTATTCCCAGTAGATTTATGTTTTGTACTGGTTAAATTCTACTATTATTGACAGATAATACTTTCTAGTCACATGGTCTGATTGCTGGTTGGTGGTGAAAAAACAATTAGCATAGTTTTGTTTAGATTTAGGAGTAGTTTAGATTGCTGAAACCATAATGCTATGGATACTTTGCAAGAAAAGGAAACTGCCCTTCTATTATGGGTGTTTTTATCTCTTTCTTCATGGAACAGTTTTCTGCTAATTCTGACTAAGTCTCACTGAATACGATCAGGAAGTATTTGTTCTTGACTTTTATGTACCTTCACGATAGCATCTAGGCATTGTCTTCATTAACTTCTCCCTTGTTTATCACAATTAGTAATTCAAAGAGTGAATAATTCAGACTTGTTCTTGTCAACAGTAATTTACAGAAGTTCATGGTTTATCTCTGTACGCTGCCATACTCCTGCTGTTTAATGAAAATTTATCTGAAAAAAACTGGTAGCCTGGTTGTATTATCTGTGCACATGTACATCGCAAAAGATCTAAAGTAATGCCACCTTCTTGCAACACAAAGATTATAATGTTGTTCCTTTATCCACTATGTAAAATGAATGTGGTAAAAGTCATGAAGTTCTGGAATGTCATGACCTGCTTGGTATACCACCCTTGTGGCTTCTGCAAGTGTCTTCTGTCAAGCAGCGTCAGACATCAAGTCACTCAAAGTATTCTCTAAGCAAAGAAGTACATCAAGTCTGGTACTTTTCTACTTCTACTAAAACTAAAATGGATGCCTCCCATCTGACACTGGACATGGCAAGCATCCATCTTTCCACTAACTAGTCTAAGAAATGTATGTATTTATTTATTTATTTTTGCAATGATGGTATGTAGCTAAATATTTTACATATACTGATTTCAAGAGCAGTCACTACAGCCGACTAACAATGACTCTCACTATACTGATAATCATTACAGACCACACACATTCTCACTACATTGCAGATCACAAATGCGGATGCACACACATGCAGTCTCAGAAGACAGACAGACACACACACACGCACTGGTGATGTACATGTGAATGAAGATTTAAGTGATTTCATGGTCAAAACTGAATGCATCATCCTGATGTAATTTATTTGTTTTTGAGGTAGTTAATTTTGTTTGGAGGAAGAATATCCAAAGCCCCCCTGACCAGCTTATTAATGCTTATTAATGCATTTTAACCCTACTCATGTCCCTGGCACTACCCTAACCCTAACCCCAGAGGCATAGCTAGGGTGGGTAATGGATGCCAGCTGTCTCAAGCTCAGTGTTTTAAGGGATGCAATTAGCAGATGCCGATCAGTTGGGTGGTATAGCACCAGTATTAATTTATGAATACCAATGTTGCATTTGCGCTCAGGGAATGGTGCAAGGTATCAGAATAGATAGTTATGGCTCTGCCTTACACTATACCTTACCTTAGAAAAACATTTCCACAACACAACTGACATTTTAACAAATTATGCCTGAATGTTGTTGTAGGGTTTAGTTTTATGGATCACAAAACTAAATTGTTTACATTCTGCATTCTTTTTATACTTGTATTGTTTTGAGTGTTCAGTAATTTGATTGCTTAAAATATGTTCCTTGATCGTACATTATCATACGTTTTTTGCTATCTCTCTCTCTCTCTCTCTCTATATATATATATATATATATATATATATATATATATATATATATGGTTCTACCTTACATAGTCGACAGTGCAGAACATCGACAACGCAATTGCGATCGCCAGAAGATCGAAAATGCAGAAGACCGACGGATGAAAACACCGACGCCGAGGATACCGACATGAGAAAAGGCTGTGTAAGTATGCGGTAGTGACGGACGTTAGGGTGCGAGTAAGGTAAGTGTGGATATTGACGGTCTGTGGGGATAGGGGTGGGTTAAGTGAGTTAGGGTTAGGGCGCGGGTTAGGTAAGTGTGCGGTAGTGAAAGTCTTTGGGTTAGGGGCGGGTTAAGTGAGTTAGGGTTAGGGCGCGGGTTAGGTAAGTGTGCGGTAGTGAAAGTCTTTGGGTTAGGGGTGGGTTAAGTGAGTTAGGGTTAGGGCGCGGGTTAGCTGAGTGTGTGATAGTGACGGACCTTAGGGTTAGGGTTTGGGTTAGGGTTATAGATAGTTGTGTATGTGAGGTTTAGCGTGGGTTTGTAAGGATTTTGGTGTGCTTGTGTTGTGTGTGTGGTTTTTGGACAGGGGATGTGTTTTGTTTGTTGATTGTTGTTATTGTGGTGTGTGCAGCGTATGAGGTTTCGTGTTTGTGAACCGTCGGTTATTTCGTTGTCGGGTATGTGAGGTGTCGTGTTTATGCACTGTCGATTATGTGGT